>NC_035172.2:5643024-6012729 GCF_001659605.2 Manihot esculenta
ATTGTTTTATTTTTTGAATTTTATTTTTTATAATAATTTAATTGTTTGAATTTTATTTTTTATAATAAAATATTTGATATAAATTAAGAATCATAATTTTAAAAATTAAGAAATTTAAAATTTAAAAATTTACTGTATATAAAATATTTAATATAAAATTACTGTGAAATATTTAAGATGGACATTGAAAATTAAAAAAATTAAATTTAAAAATTAAAAATTTACTTTTTTTTATAAGTAATAATAAATTTAAGGGAATAGTATTTTATTAAAAAATAAAAAAATTATATTATTAGTATTTAAAAATATAAATTAAATTATAAATTTTATTAAAATTTAAAAATTATAATATAAATTAACTTTTAATATATATTATTAGAGGTTAACAATATTTAGTTTAAATCTAAATAACTGATCAAATCAATTAATTTTAAAAATTTAATTCAGTTGTATTTTTAATTTGAATTTATTTTTTAAAAAAATTAATAATTTTAATTCAATTCAATTTTAAATTCAAAAATTTCTAAGTACACTTCAAAATTTTCAATTACACTGAACCGAATAGAAATCACTTGTACTAGGTGGTTTTGAAACAAAGTCGCTTGTACTAGGTGGTTTTGAAAGGTACCGTATTTGCCCTAAATCTAAAAGCTGTACAACTGAGTAGAGTTCACGCTAATCTCAATTCAACGCCGCCTCACCCTCGCGTCACACACAATGCCTGTGCGTCTTCTCTGAGCACTGAGCTACACCACTTCCAGCGGGTCCACCGACATCGACTGATTAACCATTGCGGCTAACTCGGGTCGTCGCTCTTAGACTACGTTGCGGATGCGCGACTTAGCAACGCGGACTCCTCCTCACCTCACTGTCGCTCTCTAGTCTCTCTCTTCACGCAATCGTCGGCGTCGGCCGTCGCTCTCCACGCAATCGTGGGCCGTCGCTCTCCAGTTCATTAGCTCTCCGCACCGTCAGCAACTTGGTTGTCCTCAGTCCTCAGTCCTCTGTCTTCCTCGGTCCTCAGTCCTCTGTCTTCCTCGGTCCTCAGTCCTCTGTCTTCCTCAGTCCTCAGTCCTCTTCAGCAACTGTAGAAGGTAAGTAAATTTTTTTTTTTATAAAGAGTATTGAGCCACTAATGAGAAAAGTGTTGGTTGTGTAACTTTCTTGTTTGAGGTATCTTGTTAAATGTCCTAACACTACAAACAATATAGACGGCATGCTAAGACAAAATCTAACACAGCTAAGAAAAGAGACTTTATACTTGTTACTAAAAATCTCCTTAATTCCTTTCAAATTCTTCTGATGCGGTCATGTTTTCTGGAGAAACTGCCCATGGAAAGTAAGTGAACTGTGAACTTGGCTCATTTACTGATCAATGATCAATAGCTTTCTTATTTATTTTTTACAGTACTTGGGTGGACTTATAGCATAAACTGTAACTAAGAGCTGACTTGGAACTTACTTTTTGTGCTAACTGTGTTATATTCTAAAGTGTGTTATCTTTGTGTAAAAGGAAATACTAATGGAGGCAAGAGCGGAATTGAAGCATTATGTTTTAGCGCCTTCTACACTGTTTGTTAAATAGTTTAGGCTTCTGAATCTTAGGAAGAAATTTATAGTAGTTTATTTGGTTATTTTGGGTATTTAAAGTATTTAGTTTATTTTTGGTATTTGACTTTATTGTTACAGTAGGTGCTGTTTGTCATTAGATATTTTGGATTATTGAGAGTCAAATCAGATTGAGCATTGTTCTAGTATTTGTTGTGATTCTTCATCAATCTGGTATCAAAGCAAACAGTCATATACCATGAAGGTTCTCTTATTGGCTTCCTCTCTTAACAAAAATCATAAACCAATGGTAAATTGTTGTGCTCAAACAAGAGTAAATCATAAACAAAAATCATAAAAAAATAATGAAAGGTTTAAAAATCGATTCAACCGATCGGACCGACCGAACCAAACCAAACCAAATCGGTTCGATTCGATTCGGTTATTCCTCTTATTCGATTCGACTCGTTTTGTGTAAAATTCTACAATTCGGTTTTCGGTTATTTCGATTCAGTTCGGTTTTAAAACGAATCGACCAAATGCTCAATATTAATTTTTATTATTATTATATCACTTTTGTAAAGCACGACATTTTTTTTTTACTTTTTTTAATATTTTAATGCATTTACTTTATCGCACTTATTTCTAAATTCACTCTCATTTGAAAAATAAAATTTTCCATATTAAGGTTTAGTAATTATTATTATTTTTTTTACCTTGCATGCCAAAAAGCACGAGAAAAGGGGACCCATTTTAAGCCCTAACAAGAAAAGACTTGTCTGGCGCAAGTCGCTTTTGGTTCAACTCAAGCTCCCAACAGCTTCTTGCTTTAGCACTCCATCTTGAAATTCTTCTTCTTCGGAGGTAACCTCTAGCTCAAGCATGGAATTGATTACAATCGCTATTTTACCTTTCGTGTTCTTTGATCGATGACAATTTATTTTTAGTTGTCTATAAATTAATTGTTTTTTTTTAATTGCTGGTATCATATCTTCAAAGTGTGGTGTCTGAATTAGAGTTACAATCCAAACGATTGCATCGGTAAAATTATTTGAGAGTAATGCCATCGTAAGAGTGTTTGTTGGAATTTGGAAATGAATTTTTTTTTTATTTGTTATTAATGATATATCAGATTCTTGAAATGTTGGGTCTTCCTCAGCGCTGTCAATGGCTATATGTCATTTCCTGAAATTCTTGTTTGTCATTGGTGTTTGGTGTACTGCTTATGTTACCATTGCAATAATTTTCTATTTTCGGGGCTTCAGCTCTCTCTGTACCTTCTTATTAGCGCAGCTAGCATTTTAAAGAAACTACAATGGGCTATGCACAACTTGTAATTGGCCCTGCAGGCAGTGGGAAGGTGATTTACTTGAATATAATATTTTTTATCATCTGTTTTTAACCTCATATTATTAACACACACTCTGCAGTCCACATATTGCTCTAGTTTGTACCAACACTGTGAAACAGTTGGGCGGTCAATAAACATTGTGAACCTCGATCCAGCGGCAGAAAATTTTGACTATCCTGTGGCTATGGGTGAGTAGATTCCATATATTACTTGCTTGATATTTTTGTGATTTTGATTGTTTATTTATTTGCTTAGTTTTTGAGGTCTAATTCATGTTTCTTTGCAGATATCAAGGAACTCATTTCCTTGGATGATGTTATGGAGGAACTGGGTCTCGGTCCCAATGGAGCTCTGATTTATTGCATGGAGTATCCTTTTTTCCTTGTGTCATCAGCGGCTGGAGTCTTTTTCATTTTCCTGCTAATTAAAAGTTTTCTTTTACTTGGTTGATTTTATCAAATATCATTGTAGAATTTTTCTCGATGTAAAAAAGTTTAAATGAATTGCTTGGTGCATGGTGAGATATCACTGTTTTATTTTCCTTTGTTTGTTGTCTCTGTCTATGTTGTGATATCTTTGCACTTAAATGTTTTGAAGACTGGGCTTTTCTTTTCAGTCTTTTGAATTTGGTGTCATTTGAGTGGCCTTAATCTTAATGATAGAGAGCTTGAATACAATCTGGATGGCTGGTTTGCAGAAGAGCTGGAAAATTACAGGGATGATGACTATCTAGTTTTTGACTGCCCAGGTGAGTCCATACGCTTCTTTGTTATGCATTTTATATAGGACTATGTATGCAACTATGTTTGAAGAGCAAATGTATGTGTCAAGAATAAATGATGAGGAAGAGCAAATGTATGCTTAGAGAGCTATGTTTTATTGTTACTAGGAGAGTTCTATACTTTCTAATGAACATGTCAGATAGATGATGCTTTGTGGACCTGTTTCCTTCTTACGAACGATGATGCGGAACCCAGGATCAACATGTGATTAAAAACTCCTTTACACAATTTGATAAAGAATAAAGCAAATATATCTTAGAGAAAGTTGCTCAATTACACCCCTAACCAACAAATGTAATTAGAAACATAGATAATGAGGCTACCATACCTCTAACCAACCAATGTGATTAGAAACATAGATAATCAAGGGATTCCAGTTTCGAGAACGCCATAAGAAATTCTTGATAAGTTAACTAAGTATGGAGGAGATCCATACTAGAACGCCACAAGGTTAAACCTATAAGTTGCTAAATAATAGAGAAGAATCAAATATTGTTCATAATATCATCTTTTATTCATTGGCTAATTGTGGCTGCTACTTGAAAGGTGTTTTTATAGCCTCCAATCCCTAATTCTAGTGTATGAAGGTGTAATTACAATATAGGTAGAAAGAAGGGTATCTAGGCAAACTTAGATTACATTAAAGATTATTTTCTAAATTGTCTTTGAGAAATCTATTTTCTAAATGGGCAGCACGAATTTAGCTTCTAATATAGGCCAAATTAATTTAAAACAAATTCTACAAAATACTAAAATACCAAAATAACAAAATTGGTTTAAGTGCAATTTGGCCATACATGCATTACGGGATCTTAAATTGTATTGAGCGTCCACATGTGTTGAAGAGAGTGTGTGGCTTGTTTCCTTATTCTCCCATACTTTTCAAATATAATTCTTATTTTGGAAGTCTTGAATTAAGCGATAGTAACTTGATCTATCATGATTTGGAGCTTCCCATATTAAATCCGTATTATTCTCTCGTTCCTTGAAAAGATTCGTCCTCGAATTTTCAACCATAATGACAAGAAAACGATCGATATATATGGAATCCTCTTTGAATTCAATCTGAAATTTTTTGAATGAAGCACTAATTTCGAATGCACCTTTTTTCACTTCATTATAATTAATCTTTATAGATTATCCCCCCAAAAAAGTGTCTACCATTATAATGCTTAAATATTTTTTTATTGTCTAATTTCTTTCAGAGACTGTACAAAATATAAAATTCATAGAATTGAGATGAGGAATTTCCTTTGATGGCATTAGTTTATGGCAAACCATGAGAATTGAATCTAAAAATCCATAATCATTTTGTTTGTGCTATGTAAGACATTCGTTAGCTTGTAATTTGTTTAATACTTGTTTTTTCTTCAATTAAAAAAGGTGCTAATTCTTATGTCCTTCATATGCTTTATAGGCCAGATAGAACTTTTTTCACATGTGCCGGTGCTTCGGAACTTTGTGGAGCATTTGAAGAGTAAAAATTTCAATGTCTGTGCTGTTTGCTTGATTGATTCACAGGTTTGTTGCGTGCTTCTATTGTTTTTAACTTTGTCACTCACTACCTTTTCATTGATCACTCTCTCACAATGCCTAATTTCATTTGTTTTAGTTCATCACGGATGTGACCAAGTTTATCAGTGGATGCATGGCATCCCTTTCTGCAATGGTACAACTTGAATTGCCTCATGTTAATATCCTCTCCAAAATGGACCTCGTAACCAACAAAAAGGATATTGAAGAGTGGGCTCCTTAATCCTCTATTCCTCTTTCCTACTGTATATGCATGTTTTTCTATTTTATTTGTTTTTTAATATGCTGGTGTATTTTCTATTCTATTTTAACGTTCAGTTACTTGAATCCGGAGCCTCGTGCCTTGTTGTCGGAACTGAATCAACGCATGGCCCCACAGTTTTTAAAGCTAAATAAAGCTTTGATTGAACTGGTAAGTAATTAAGCATTGGTTCCGCAATGCACTTTTCATGTTTCATTATTACATCCTCTTGGTTGCATGATCTTAGTTCCTTCGTGATGGAATTTTTTTTAAAGAGGTTTTTGGAGGGAGAAGGAAAGAATAATTTTTTCATAACTTGGACGTCGCTTCATTTTGTGCATCTACTTGGAGTTTTAAGTTTATTCATGCATGTGTCAAATTATTTTCTACCTCTAGGAGAAAGTTGAGTATATATTTTTATTATCTTACTAATGTTTATTTGATTATTATTATTATTATAATGGTTAGTTTTTAATGGTCAGGTGGATGAGTATAGCATGGTGAATTTTGTTCCGCTTGACCTAAGGAAGGAGAGCAGGTAGTCCCTCCATTTCTCTCTCTTTTATGTACATGTTTAGGTGCTTGATTTATTTATTTTACAAAAATGTGTATATACTTAGAATCATTATTTTTCATATGATGCAACTATATTTTTTCTTTTTTGGATGTCTTAATGGTTTGTACCTCTTTATATCCAAAATAACTACTCCCTTGGTCCCATAAAGATAAGACATTTTTCCTTTTTTATCCGTCCCAAAATTAAATGCCACTTTGCTTTTTGACATGGTAACTTGTTGATTAGCTTTCTGATCTATCCCTATTTAATATGTATTAAAAAAAATTATTAGTTTGAAGAATAAATTGGTAATGGAACAATATAAGTGGAAGTTACATTAGGAAAAACAATATAGAAGTTATTGCTCTTAACTATATTATCTATAATTTCTTAATCCATGTGAAGAAACAAATAGACCTATCATTTTAAATCTAAGACTGCTTTTTTTCTTTTTTTTTTTTTCTGATGCTAGTAGAATTATTTGGACCATTTTGTGAATATAAAAAATCTAAGGTGTTTTTAGTGTCCAAAGTTTGTGTTTATTTTATTTTCAACAAGTTCTATAGAAAAAGGATATTAATAGTAAAATCTTTGCTTTATCATGTTTATGCTTATTAATGCGTTGTATACTAGTAATTTTAGAAGTTTGATTAAACAGAGTTATATCTAATATTATTTTATTTTATTTATTTTTTTGTGCCTTAACTCATTGAGGCTTGCACCTGGTCTCTAAGACCCTTGCGCTTTAATGCGCCTTGAGCCTTTAGTAACGGGAGAGAGCATATCTAGATATGAAATCTTCAAAAGAAGCAGCTGTTGTAACTGCGTCATTGGATGGGGCACTTGTAAATTGTAGTTTAGGAATGAATATTAAGAAAGCTATTCTGTCAAGTCATTGAGAATTTAATTGGTTATTTTGATAGAGGCTGATATCTTGCAACTCATATGGTTGGTTGGTTGGTTTTAATTGTGCAGCATACAGTATGTTTTGGGGCAAATAGACAACTGCATTCAATATGGAGAAGATGCGGATGTAAAGGTTAGAGATTTTGATCCACCGGATGAAGACTAGACCTGCTATGTCAACGCATAATGTTACCAAGGATACTGGCGTGGTTGCAACCATTCCATTAAATGAACACTCCTTTTGACTTTGTAATCACATTAAAGAAAGTTATGTTGAGTAGTGCTGGTCATAATTTGGCGATCGATGTGCACAGTTTCGAGGCTCCTCTTCCTGAATTGTCTCAGATTTTATTTGCTCATATCTGTGGGGTTGCCTTTTGCTTTTTCCCCTCTCCAAAAAAAAAAAAAAATGGTGATGAGCAGAAATCTCTTTTAACTGAAAAAAAAATAAAGAATAGGATCAATTTAATTCGGTTTTGATATTTAGTTTCCTTTTTTCATATTTTGGATTCATTTTACTCTCTCCTTAAAAACCTTTGCTTGTTCTCTCCACGCTTTTAAAAACAATCGGCAAGACTTGCAATATTTCTCTGCTTTCAGATAAAATCAGAATAATGCTACCCTACAAAGGTCATAAAATTCAACCTCAAAGGAGGAATCATAGTATTGTGGATATCCAATAGGAAAGTGTATCCATAATCTATCGTCAAACTCACTTGTGCTCTAGAGAGCAAAATGCTAAGCCACTGGTGATGCTGCAAATTATTGGAAGGTGCATGAGTATAAGTATTGTTTATGTGTTTCTCTCTCTTGGGTTTGGATCTTATTTTTGTTGTTGATTCTTGATTTTATTGTTGGTTTGTTTTTGCTATTGAGATTTGGTTTTTATTTTTACACTTGAATTTATCTCTTGTTTTTGCTAGTTCTTGATTACCATAAGTAGTTAATAGATTTTTGGGTTTCAATTTTATATAATGGAGTTCTTGAGATGAATATAGATGTATTTTTTTATTTTTTATTTTTTATTTTTAAAAATTTTAAAAATATTTTTAAAGATAAATATTTAAAAGAGTTATTATTCACCTTTTTAATTTAGATTTAATTGATTTAAAATTATAATATATAGGACTAATTAAGTTGAAATTGAAAGATGAAGAGTTTAATTGAATTCAAAAAAATTTTAAAGGTTTAATTAGCTATAATTTAATAGATTAAAATAGACCTTTTATTTTAAAAGTAGAGAGATTTACAATTTAATTTTCACTGTTATTATTTATGAGTTTATTTTTATATTTTGAAGAACTTATTAAAATATTTATTATTTACTTGGCAGTTTTTATATTTTAAAAAATTTATTAAAAGATTCTTATATTTTACTTTTATCCACTATCTAGTCTTTTTCATATAATTTTTTTTTTTTTAATTTTTTGCCATTAAAGTATCGTGAAAAAGACTAAATTACCCTTACTAATTAATTAAGTCTTTTTATTAATTTTTTCTCCTCCAACTCACAAATCCTCTATCTAAAATCTCCTCTCTTCTTTGGATCAAGAATTACAATTGCCACCTCAATATCATTATTGTAAAACTCAAATAATGTGGCCCATCTGCTTTTAGAAATGGGAAGTGGGCATTTAGAACTGTTTAAAGGGATGATTGTTACATGAGCATATGGTTATTTGGAAATTAATACAAATTGCTTTGAGAATCAAAATACCCCTAGTGATGTCGAAAGCAATTCCAACTCAAAAAAACAAAACATGCTTTAAACTCAATATTTCATAGTGTTTTTCTTACTTTTTCACTCAAATACCCATATTCGTCAATAATTTTCTACCTATACAAGATGTCTTATACCCCTCCACAATCTGAATTTGCATCTCTTTGCTCAGACTTCGAAGCACAACAACCAGTAGCACATTTTCGACTCTGAGTCTAGCCTCTCTAATTGTATTAGTATTGGATAGATACAGAATAATTGTGTAAATAAAAACCCAAACATGATCAAGTTGATTGATACATTTCCACACAAAAAGAACTTGCAAATTGGGTTTGAGTTCATAGAAATAGATAAAAGAGAGGGGCAAGAAATGTTGGGTGTAAAGAAACCTATATATTATAAAGGAGGAATAAATAATTTTAAGTTTGAAATTCAAGTATTAAAGGGATTTTTGAGCAAGAGGAAGAAGATGTAAAAGAGAAAATTAATTAATGATGATAAGTTTATCTTTTTATAATTATCTAATGGTAAAAATTATAATTATTTAACAATAGAAATAGAGAAATTGAATAAAAAGGATTATATAGTTAACGGAGGTAAAATGTAAGGACTTTTTAATGAATTTTTTAAAATACAAGTCAGAGGACTGAATTGTGAAGCTCTCTTAAATATATGACTTTTGAGTAAAATTGGATTAGAGAAATGAGGATGGAAAAAATTAGACAGTAGAATTTATCTTAGCGGCTATTCTTGTTCTTTTTGTTTTTGTTTGTTCTATCCGTAGAAGAGCTGAACATATAATGCATTATCATTTGCCAGGAGATAATGAACTTTTTTCTTTAATTTTTTTTTTTTTTTTTTCGTTGGCGTTAACAAGGGACTTCTCAAACCATTCTGCATCTACAAGTCTATAACTTGCATTGAAAGGCACACAACTACAGTCTACAGATAATGATCATTTATTCAAGTATACAACGCTACATATATTCTCAATCATCAAACACCTCTCCTCCTTGCACACATCCATGGTCGCTGTAACTCGGTTACAAAATCAGGAGGAAGAGATTTTTATTTCAAGCAAACAGCAGAGGTAATTTAGCGAACCAACCAAGAAGCTTTGCATCCATAGGATCTCCTTGCATACCACACAGCTTGTGTTGGCAGATGTATCAGGACCTTTTTTTTTTTTTTTTTTCCACAATAAACTTGGTCTTCACGTTGTCCTAATCTTTAGCTATTTTTTAGCAAGATATTTTGTTTATATTTTTCTGTTAAGCGAAGTGGCAGTAGTGGTCTGTTAAGCGAAGTGACAGTAGTGGTCACTGTTTTTTTTAGTTTTTCTGTTTTTTGCTGTAACTATAAAAGTTTCCAGCTTTGCAATTCAATTATAATTTTTTTTCCAATTCTAAAATACAACAGTGGTATCAAAGCCCTCTTATCTTAAGGGATCTGTGAGAGACTTGTGAGTTTTTTACTGAGTGTTTTTTAAAAAAATAATTCTGCTGTTGTAAGACTTCTTTAATGGAAGGTGAAAGTTCTTTTTCGATAGCGGCTCCACCTGTGTTTGATGGAGAAGACTATCAAGTTTGGGCAGTAAGAATGGAAGCATATTTGGATGCGTGTGATTTGTGGGAAGCTGTAGAGGAGGATTACGAGGTACCTCCCTTGCCAGGCAATCCAACCATGGCTCAGATCAAAGTTCACAAGGAGAGAAAGCAGAAAAAATCCAGAGCAAAAAACTGCTTGTTTGCTGCAGTTTCTTCTACCATTTTCAGTAAGATTATGTCCCTTGGCTCAGCTAAAGCTATTTGGGATTTTCTCAAGGATGAGTATAAGGGAGATGAACGAATCAAAGGAATGAAAGTTCTGAACCTGATTCGAGAGTTTGAGATGCAGCATATGAAGGAATCAGAAACAGTAAAGGCGTATGTTGACAGGCTGTCTGGCATTGCAAATAAGGTAAGGATACTTGGTGCAGAACTTACCGATAACAGAATAGTTCAAAAAATTCTTGTATCCTTGCCTGAAAGATATGAGGCGACCATTGCTTCATTGGAAAATACTAAAGATCTTACTAAAATCAGCTTGACAGAGTTAGTAAGTTCACTGCAGGCACAAGAACAGAGGAGAATGATGCGACAAGAAGGATCTACTGAAGGAGCTTTGCAAGCCAAATGGCAGCAAAATTCTGGAGACAAAAACAAAAAGTGGAAAGGAAAGAAAGGAGCAGCAGGAGGTTCAGAAAAGGCAGCTGCCGGGGAAAACTCCAACACGAACAAAGGAGGAAAATATTCTCCTTGTCAACACTGTGGCAGGAAAAATCATCCTCATTACAAGTGTTGGAGAAAGCCTGACATGAGGTGTAGAAGATGTAACAAACTTGGGCATGCAGAGATAATTTGCAAAGAGAAGGAGTCTCAACAGCAAGGTGATGCACAAGTTGTAACTCAACAAGAGTTAGCTATTTTTTAGCAAGATATTTTGTTTATATTTTTCTGTTAAGCGAAGTGGCAGTAGTGGTCTGTTAAGCGAAGTGGCAGTAGTGGTCTGTTAAGCGAAGTGACAGTAGTGGTCACTGTTTTTTTTAGTTTTTCTGTTTTTTGCTGTAACTATAAAAGTTTCCAGCTTTGCAATTCAATTATAATTTTTTTTTCCAATTCTAAAATACAACAGTGGTATCAAAGCCCTCTTATCTTAAGGGATCTGTGAGAGACTTGTGAGTTTTTTACTGAGTGTTTTTTAAAAAAATAATTCTGCTGTTGTAAGACTTCTTTAATGGAAGGTGAAAGTTCTTTTTCGATAGCGGCTCCACCTGTGTTTGATGGAGAAGACTATCAAGTTTGGGCAGTAAGAATGGAAGCATATTTGGATGCGTGTGATTTGTGGGAAGCTGTAGAGGAGGATTACGAGGTACCTCCCTTGCCAGGCAATCCAACCATGGCTCAGATCAAAGTTCACAAGGAGAGAAAGCAGAAAAAATCCAGAGCAAAAAACTGCTTGTTTGCTGCAGTTTCTTCTACCATTTTCAGTAAGATTATGTCCCTTGGCTCAGCTAAAGCTATTTGGGATTTTCTCAAGGATGAGTATAAGGGAGATGAACGAATCAAAGGAATGAAAGTTCTGAACCTGATTCGAGAGTTTGAGATGCAGCATATGAAGGAATCAGAAACAGTAAAGGCGTATGTTGACAGGCTGTCTGGCATTGCAAATAAGGTAAGGATACTTGGTGCAGAACTTACCGATAACAGAATAGTTCAAAAAATTCTTGTATCCTTGCCTGAAAGATATGAGGCGACCATTGCTTCATTGGAAAATACTAAAGATCTTACTAAAATCAGCTTGACAGAGTTAGTAAGTTCACTGCAGGCACAAGAACAGAGGAGAATGATGCGACAAGAAGGATCTACTGAAGGAGCTTTGCAAGCCAAATGGCAGCAAAATTCTGGAGACAAAAACAAAAAGTGGAAAGGAAAGAAAGGAGCAGCAGGAGGTTCAGAAAAGGCAGCTGCCGGGGAAAACTCCAACACGAACAAAGGAGGAAAATATTCTCCTTGTCAACACTGTGGCAGGAAAAATCATCCTCATTACAAGTGTTGGAGAAAGCCTGACATGAGGTGTAGAAGATGTAACAAACTTGGGCATGCAGAGATAATTTGCAAAGAGAAGGAGTCTCAACAGCAAGGTGATGCACAAGTTGTAACTCAACAAGAGCCAGAACAACTCTTTGTTGCTTCATGTTTTGTGTCAAAAACATCAAGCAAAAATTGGCTTGTTGATAGTGGTTGTACAAACCACATGACCAATTGTGAGGAGCTGTTCAGAGAGCTTGACAAATCAGCAAGCTCAAGGGTCAAAATTGGGAATGGAGAATTCATCACAGCTGAAGGAGAGGGGACGGTTGCCATTGAAAGCCCTACAGGTATAAAAATAATTTTTGAAGTTTTGTATGTTCCTGAAATTGACCAGAATTTGCTAAGTGTGGGACAATTACTGGAGAAAGGGTTCAAACTTTTGTTTGAAGATAGTATGTGTCTGATTTTCGATCCAAGTGGTCAAGAACTTTTCAGAATCAAAATGAGGCAGAGAAGTTTTTCTTTGAATCCTTTGGAGGAGGAGCAAATGGCATTTTCGTGTCAGCTCACTGTTTCAGATACTTGGCATAAACGATTGGGGCACTTTCATCATCAAGCCTTGCTATTCATGCAGCGAAATGATCTTGTTCGAGGTATGCCGAATCTAGAGAAACATTTTACAAGTTGCAAGACGTGTATGCTTGGGAAGCAAATCAGATTTCCTTTCAGAACATCTACATGGAGAGCTACCAAGAGGTTACAACTAATCCATACTGATTTATGTGGCCCACAATCAACTCCTTCGCTGAATGGCAGCAGGTATTACATAGTGTTTATTGATGATTTAACAAGAATGTGTTGGATATACTTCATAAAGTTTAAATCAGAGGTTGCTGGGATTTTCATGAAATTTAAAAATTGGATTGAAAATCAAAGCAGTTGCAGGATTCAGGTCATTAGAATAGATAATGGCACTGAATACACTTCAGAGAAATTCAATTTATTTTGCGAAGAAGCTGGAATTGAGCACCAGCTTACGGTCCCTTATTCTCCACAACAAAACAGAGTCAGCGAGAGGAAGAATAGAACTATTATGGAAATGGCTCGGTGTTTGTTACATGAGAAGAATCTTCCAAAAAAAATTCTGGGCAGAAGCAGCAAATACTGCTGTTTTCTTGCTGAATAGGCTGCCTACAAGAGCAGTGGGAAAGAAGACTCCGTATGAAGCTTGGCATGGTGTCAAACCAGATTTGACTAATCTTAAAATTTTTGGTTCTCTTTGTTTTTCGCATGTTCCACAGGTTAAAAGAGACAAACTAGATGAGAAAGCTGAACAAGGAATTTTTGTTGGCTATAGTTCAGTTTCTAAAGCCTACAGGATTTTTCAACCTCACACAGGGAAGGTTGTAACAAGCAGAGATGTTCAGTTTCTTGAACATGAACAGTGGGACTGGAATGAGAACTCTCCAACTGAAGAGCAGATTGCACCTCTTGTTCCTGATGAATCAATTGATGATGTTCCTGTAAGAGGAACGAGAACACTTTCAAATGTTTATCAAAGATGCAACGTTGCTGTTTTTGAACCAGCAAGTTATGAGGAAGCAAAAACCGACAAAAATTGGGTGAAAGCAATGGAGGAGGAGCTGGCTATGATTGAAAAAAATCAAACTTGGGTGCTAGTCGAAAGACCTCAAGATAGAAAGGTGATTGGGGTGAAATGGGTATTCAGGACAAAATTAAATCCTGATGGCTCATTGAACAAGCATAAAGCGAGGCTAGTGGTGAAGGGCTATGCACAAATTTGGAGAGTAGACTTCTCTGAAACATTTGCTCCAGTCGCAAGGTTGGACACAATCAGAATTTTGTTGGCGCTAGCGGCACAACAAGGTTGGAAACTTTTCCAGCTTGACGTGAAATCGGCTTTTTTGAATGGTACATTGCAGGAAGAAATTTTTGTTGAACAGCCAGAAGGTTTCACTGTGCCGGGACATGAGGAGAAGGTTTGCTTGTTAAAGAAAGCTCTTTACGGGCTAAAACAAGCTCCACGAGCTTGGTACAGCAGAATAGATGATTATTTGCTGTATTTGGGCTTTGAAAAAAGTTTGAGTGAATCAACTTTGTATGTTAAAGCTGATTCTGAAATTGTAATCATTTCTCTCTATGTAGATGATTTACTTGTTACAGGTAACTCTGTTGTGAAGATTCAAGAATTCAAGCAGGAGATGATGAAGGTCTTTGATATGACAGATCTTGGAGAGATGAATTACTTTCTCGGAATGGAAGTAAAACAAGCCCAGAATGAAGTTTTTATATGTCAACAGAAATACTTGAAGGAAATTCTGAAGCGTTTCAGAATGGATGAGTGCAAAAGTGTGAATACTCCGATGAATCAAAAAGAGAAGTTACAGAAAGAAGATGGAGCTGAACGTGTTGATGAAGGGGTATATAGAAGCTTGATCGGATGTTTAATGTATCTTACAGCAACAAGACCTGACATCTTGTATCCTGTAAGTGTCCTATCAAGATTTCTAAATTGTGCCAGCAAAATACACATGATGGCAGCTAAACGTGTGGTTAGATATCTCAAAGGAACTCAAAGTTATGGCGTAAAATTCAGCAAAAGTCAGAATTTTAAGCTTCATGGATTTTCTGACAGTGATTGGGCAGGGTCCTTTGATGATATGAAAAGCACCTCTGGTTACTGTTTTACCTTTGGATCAGGGTGTTTTTCTTGGTGTTCCAAGAAACAAGAGATTGTGGCACAATCAACAACAGAAGCTGAGTTTGTAGCAGCAACGGCTGCGGCTAATCAAGCACTGTGGCTTAGGAAGATTATGGTAGATTTGCAGCTGAAAGAAGTTGACAGCACTGTGATTTTTGTAGATAATCAGGCTGCCATAGCTATATCTCAAAATCCAGTGTTTCATGGGAGAACCAAGCATTTTAATATTAAGTTTTATTACTTAAGAGAGGTCCAGAAGAATGGTGAAGTGATGTTGGTGCACTGCAACACAGAAAGTCAGATTGCAGATATATTTACGAAGGCACTTCATGTTAACAGATTTGAGCTTCTTAGGGAGAAGCTGGGAGTTTACAGTTCCTGATCCAGGAGGAGAATGTTGGCAGATGTATCAGGACCTTTTTTTTTTTTTTTTTTCCACAATAAACTTGGTCTTCACGTTGTCCTAATCTTTAGCTATTTTTTAGCAAGATATTTTGTTTATATTTTTCTGTTAAGCGAAGTGGCAGTAGTGGTCTGTTAAGCGAAGTGGCAGTAGTGGTCTGTTAAGCGAAGTGGCAGTAGTGGTCACTGTTTTTTTTAGTTTTTCTGTTTTTGGCTGTAACTATAAAAGTTTCCAGCTTTGCAATTCAATTATAATTTTTTTTCCAATTCTAAAATACAACAGCTTGTAATTCTAGTCTCGTTTTATCATTTTATCAAGTTGAAATTGTGGGCTTAACTAGAACCGTCTCCCCAAACATTATCCCATCCACCACTTGGAGCGCCCTTTGGACCCTCAATGTAGTTTTGATTACCGTGGGGATTGAGAGGAGCAGGAAGTCCATTAGGCCCTGGTCCTTCAACCTTTCTGGGTTTTGTTTTGATTCCCAACAATCGCAAAACAAATCTCGCCAACTCTCCATACAATAAGCCCGTGCGATCAAAAAGCTGCGCAACACAATACCATGGGTCATTATGTGACACGAAATTCTGATAATCCAGCTCGGTCGGGATTATGTTCAGTTAATGCATCATTAGTTTTATTCTAATTTTACATCCATTTCACTGAATGGAGAGGTAAATAATTGTCAAAACAGCAGAACCTGAAGCAGTGCAGTCATGAACATGTGAAATGCCTGGGTGTTCTGGTCTATCAGAATTGATATCCTGCCAAAAAAGTTCACTACACCTTGCATCTGCCATCATTGCATACCAAATGATTAGAAATTTACATTTTCAAGTTGTAAAAACACTAAACTTCAGATAGAATACCAAACAATAAATCTGGAGATAGAATACTAAGGAGTAGATCTGGATTGACATTCCAATAGCAAATCAACATACCATGATATTGTGCTTGAAACAATAAAACTGCAGGATGCAACAGATGACTCCCATAAAAAAAAATTCTATAATCATAGAGACTGGGAAAAGTAGGATATTTAGCAAGCTTATCATACCTACGGCCAAATTGAATACACATTTCTATTTGAAAATTATTATTTAATGCTTGACAACTCTTACTGCTATTAGTAGTTGAGAAAGCAAAACTAAACAATATGTCCAGAACAGTGAACAATTCCCTGTCTCCAAGAGTGATAAGGAGGCGGTTACACAAAAAGGAAAAAGATTCATTCATAAGAAACTGACTTATAACTTCCCATACATCTCTTGAATCCTCTTTGTACATCAAGCCAACAAAAAATTCGACAAAGTACTTGGTATCAAGGAACAAAATATCACCATCTCTCAAGGACTCAGCAAACTCAGTGGAAGACCAAAATTCAGGTACATTGTCAAGAAAATTTTCCACTGTTCGTTGGACATCCAAATCAAGAAAGTAATGAGGCTTTGTAGCCACCACAGCAGGGGATTGCCCATGAAATTTTAAACAAATGAAATGTTCCAAAAGTTTATTAAACTACATTGATTGAACATAAAATATATTCAATTGGTCATTTCAATCTCCAATAACAAATTGTGCTTGAAAACTTAAAAAAAACAAATACAGAAAAATTAGAATATCACAGTTGTAAAATAATACACATTATCATAAAAAATAATGGAATAAAAAAAAGAATATAAATCAAACTTACATATCAATAATTTAACCCACAAATAAACTACCAACACTTAAAACATAGATTGTAAATCAAGTTTGAGAACTTTAATCTTCCATTATTCATATACTTGTGTGTCTCTACTCTGTATAGTTGTCCTTTATGCGTAATGACATATATTTCTAATTTTTTTTCCTTTTCATGTCCGAATTGGTTTGCATTCTGAATGTTAACTTTTTTACAGCCTCGGGACTGTGTGGTTGGCTCTATAATTAAAGACATATATTCCTCAAGATGCTCATGTCCAAAGTATGTTAGCCTGCCTTTATATTTTTCATCAGGTAAACCTTTAATGTGTCATGAAATTACTGTTGATTGAGTGTTAGATGTAGGAATAAGAACTTTTTAATATATATCAAAATATTTTACACTAATTTTATATTAAATATTTTATTTATTATATAAATTTTTAAATTTTAAATTCTTTAATTTTTAATTTATATTAAAATATTTATAATAATTTTATATTAAATATTTTCATCATGAATTCTTAACATCTAAATTTATTAATTTTAAATTTATATCTAAGATTTTTTATTGAAATTTTATATTAAATATTTTTTCAACATTATTTATAAAATTTAAATAATTTTTTAAAATATATTACAATATTATTAATAAATAAAATAAAATATAAAAATTTAACTTAAATTATTAATATAATCAAAATATTTAATGTATTATCACGGTAAAATATGAAAAATATAGTTTTAAAATTTTATTTTATTAATAGAATAATTATTTTGTTAAAATTTATTGTTAAATTATAATAATTTAATTATTTATAATAATTTAATTTTTATATTAAGAATTATATAAAATATTTTGATATAAATTAAAAATTATAATTTTAAAAATTAAAAATTTATAATAAATAAAATATTTAATATAAAATTACTGTGAAATATTTGAGATGTATATTGAAAATTAAAAAAATTAAATTTAAAAATTAAGAATTTATTTATTCTTTTCATAAGTAATAATAAATTTAAGAGAATAAATATTTTATAAGAAAATTAAAAATTAAATTATTATTATTTAAAAATATAAATTTTATTAAAGTTTAAAGATTATAATATAAATTAACTTTTAATATATATTATTACACTTTTTAATATATATTATTACACCTTACCGCTTACCAATGCGGTAAAATATTAATTTTTATT
The DNA here is from genome assembly GCF_001659605.2 of Manihot esculenta. Classification (NCBI taxonomy): domain Eukaryota; kingdom Viridiplantae; phylum Streptophyta; class Magnoliopsida; order Malpighiales; family Euphorbiaceae; genus Manihot; species Manihot esculenta. The sequence goes on from NC_035172.2 coordinate 5,661,245, forward strand.
ATTATTATATCACTTTTGTAAAGTATGATATTTTTCTAAAATTTTTACTGTATAAATTTTCCATAATAAGATTTAGTAATGATTAATATTGTTTTCACCTTACGGGCCAAAAAGCACCATTTTCCACAGAACGAAACGGTGTATTTTTGAAATGTCGCGTTCTTGGAACACCAGAAGAGGCCATTTAAGCCCTAACAAGAAAATACGTGCGTGGCAAGTAGCTTTTATTTCAACACAAGCTCCCAATAGCTTTTTGCTTTAGCACTCCATCTTCAAATTCTTCTTCTTCGGAGGTAACCTCTAGCTCAAGCATAGAATTGATTACAATCGCTATTTTATTTCTCGTATTCTTTGATCGATGACAATTTCTTTTTAGTTGTCTATAATTTAATGCTTTTTTTTTTAATTGTTGGTAGGTGTGGTGTTTGAATTAGAGTTACAATCCAAACGATTACTTCGGTAAAATTATTGGAGAGTAATGTCATCGAAAGAGTGTTTGTAGAATTTGAAAATAAATTATTTTTTTATTTATTATTAATGATATATAAGATTCTTGAAATGTTGGGTCTTCCTGAGCATTGTCAATGGCTATATCTCATTTCCTGTTTACCATTGGTGTTTGGTGTACTGCTTATGTTACCGTTGCAATAATTTCTTATTTACGGGGCTTTAGCTCTCTCCGTGCCTTCTGATTAGCGCAGCGAGCAGTTTGAAGAAGCTACAATGGGTATGCACAACTTGTAATTGGCCCTGCAGACAATGGGAATGTGATTTACTTGAACACAACATTTTTTTATCATCTGTTTTTAACCTCGTATTATTAACACACACTCTGAAGTCCACATATTGCTCTAGTTTGTACCAACACTGTGAAACAATTGGGCGGTCAATAAACATTGTAAACCTCGATCCTGCGACACAAAATTTTGACTATCCTGTGGCTATGGGTGAGTAGAGTCCATATATTACTTGCTTTGTGATGTAGATTATTTATTTATTTGTTTAGTTTTTGAGATCCAATTCACGTTTTTTTGCAGATATCATGGAACTCATTTCCTTAGATGATGTTTATTGCATGAAGTATCATTTTTTCCTTTGTAATCAGCGGTCGTAGTCTTTTTCATTTTCCTGCTAATTAAAAATTTGCTTTCACTTGGTTGATTTTATCAAATATCATTATAGATTTTTTCTCAGTGTAAAAAAGCTTATATGAATTGCTTGGTGCATGGTGAGATATCACTGTTTTTTTTCCCCTTGTTTGATGTCTCTGTCGTGTTGTGATATCTTTGCACTTAAATCTATAATGATATTTGATAAAATCAATAAAGTGAAAGAAAATTTTTAATTAGCAGGAAAATGAAAAAGACTCCGGCCGCTGATGACACAAGGAAAAAGGATACTCCATGCAATAAATCAGAGCTCCATTGGGATTGAGACACATTTCCTCCATAACATCATCCAAGGAAACGAGTTCCCAGATATTTGAAAAAAGTGAATTAGACTTTAAAAACTAAACAAATAAATAAATAATCTACATCACAAAAATATCAAGCAAGTAATATAAGCCACAGGATAATCAAAATTTTCTGCCGCAGGATCGAGGTTCACAATGTTTATTGACCGCCCAACTGAACTGTTTTACACTGGCTAGGGCAACATGTGGACTGCAGAGTGTGTATTAATAATACGAGGTTAAAAACAGATAAAAAAAAATGTTATGTTCAAGTAAATCACCTTCCCACTGCAGAGCCAATTACAAGTTGTGCATAGCCCATTGTAGCTTCTTCAAACTGCTAGCTGCGCTAATCATCAGAAGGCACGGCGAGAGCTAAAGCCCCGTAAATAGGAAATTATTGCAACAGTAACATAAACAGTACACCAAACACTAATGGCAAACAAGAATTTCAGGAAATGAGATATAGCTATTGACAGCGCTGAGGAAGACCCAACATTTCAAGAATATGATATATCATTAATAACAAATAAAAAAAATAATTCATTTTTAAATTCCACAAACACTCTTTCGATGTCATTACTCTCAAATAATTTTAACGAAACAATCGTTTGAATTGTAACTCTAATTCAGACACCACACTTTTGCAGATATGATACCAACAATTAAAATAAAAGCATTAAATTATAGACAACTAAAAATAAATTGTTATCGATCAAAGAACACAAAAGGTAAAATAGCGATTGTAATCAATTCCATGCTTGAGCTAGAGGTTACCTCCGAAGAAGAAGAATTTGAAGATGGAGTGTTAAAGCAAAAAGCTATTGGGAGCTTGTGTTGAAATTTGCTACACACGTCTTTTCTTGTCAGGGCTTAAAATGCGCTCCTCTAGTGTTCCAAGAAGGCGGCACTTCAAAAATGCACCGTTTTATCGTTCTGTCAAGAAAATGACGCATTTTAAGCAGACAGACACCCCTGCCCTTTTCTCGTGCTTTTTGGCCCGTAAGATAAAAAAAATAAAAATTATTAAACCTTAATATGAAAAATTTATGCAGTAAAAATTTTAGAAAAATATCATACTTTACAAAATTGATATAATAATAATAAAAATTAATATTTTGCCACACTGGTAAGCGGTAAGGTATAATAATATATATTAAAAGCTAATTTATATTATAATGTAATTTATATTATAATCTTTAAATTTTAATAAAATTTATAATTTAATTTATATTTTTAAATAATAATAATTTAATTTTAAATTTTCCTATAAAATATTTATTCTCTTAAATTTATTATTACTTATGAAAAGAATAAATAAATTCTTAATTTTTAAATCCAATTTTTTTAATTTTCAATATACATCTCAAATATTTTACAGTAATTTTATATTAAATATTTTATTTATTATAAATTTTAAATTTTTTAATTTTTAAAATTATAATTTTTAATTTATATCAAAATATTTTATTATAATTTTATATAATTTTTAAATATAAAAATTAAATTATTAAAAAAATAAAATTTAAACAATTAAATTATTATAATTTAACAATGAATTTTAATAAAATAATTATTCTATTAATAAAATAAAATTTTAAAAACTATATTTTTCACATTTTACAGCGATATTACATTAAATATTTTGATTATATTAATATTAATAATTTAAGTTAAATTTTTATATTTTATTTTATTTATTAGTAATATTGTAATATATTTTAAAAAATTATTTAAATTTTGTAAAAAAATACATTAATAATGTTGAAAAAATATTTAATATAAAATTTCAATAAAAAAATCTTAGATATAAATTTAAAATTAATAAATTTAGATGTTAAGAATTCATGATGAAAATATTTAACATAAAATTATTATAAATATTTTAATATAAATTAAAAATTAAAGAATTTAAAATTTAAAAATTTATATAATAAATAAAATATTTAATATACAATTAGTGTAAAATATTTTGATATATATTAAAAATTTCGTAATTTATTTTTTATAAATAATAATAAATTTAAAAAAATAAATATTTTTTAATAAAATAAAAGTTTAAAATTAAATTATTTATTATTTAAAAATTTAGATTAAATTATAAATTTTATTAAATTTTAGGGTAAATTAATAGGTATATAATACTTTACTCAGGATGACAACGGCTAGGGTACCCACAAAATTGAGAGTACCCAAATCCAAATCCGAATCCGATTATATGTAAAATTTCTGAACCCGTCCCAAACCTGTTTAGTATTTTAATTTTACTACTTATACCCGTTCCAAATTCTGAACCCGATTTTTTTACTTCGATTAATGACGAAAAATTTAAAGATTTGGATATTATAACCCAAATAACCAACCTAAATTAGGAAATTTATATATACTAAAACAAAATAAATATATTATAAATTCATCATAACACAACCATTAATCAATTACCTATCCAACATAAAATTTTAAACAAAAGAAATGTTCCAAAAGTTCATTAAACTACATTGATTGAACATAAAATATATTCAATTGGCCATTTCAATTTGCAAACTTTAAAAAACAAATACAGAAAAATTAGAATATCACAGTTGTAAAATAATACACATTATCATAAAAAATAATGGAATAAAAAAAGAATAAAAATCAAACTTATATATCAATAATTTAACTCACAAATAAACTACCAACACTTAAAACATAGATTGTAAATCAAGTTTGAGAACTTTAATCTTCCATTATTCATATACTTGTGTGTCTCTACTCTGTATAGTTGTCCTTTATGCGTAATGACATATATTTCTAATTTTTTTTCCTTTTCATGTCCGAATTGGTTTGCATTCTGAATGTTAACTTTTTTACAGCCTCGGGACTGTGTGGTTGGCCCTATAATTAAAGACATATATTCCTCAAGAAGCTCATGTCCAAAGTATATTTTTCATCAGGTAAGCCTTTAATGTGTCATGGAATTACTGTTGATTGAGTGTTAGATGTAGGAATAAGAACTGTCCTTTTCCTCTCACTATGATTACTTACCATGTAGACACAAATTGTCTTTTTCTCTCACTATGATTACTTACTATGTAGACACAAATGATCCGAAGGTCTTTTCTTCAGAACATGTGCCTTTAAATATTCCTGGTTTCATGTGTAATATTTTGTTTCTAGCTGTTAAAAATAGCTCTGCTTTTGAACTTCTCATTTGAAATATGAGTAATCAGATGAATATTAATGATGAATGGAATCGTATCATGACCTATGGTATTTGTTTTTTTTTCTCTTACTACATACTCCTATCAACCAGGTTATGCTTGCCACCTCTTACCCATTTCATTCCTATCTGCTGTAAATTCTTGGTCACTTTTCTTCTTTCTTGCTGAGGTTTCTTGACTGCCTCTTTCCAGTGGTTCTTTGCTGGGTGTCATAGCAATAATTTTCCAAGTGCTGCCTTCTTTTGTTGGTTTTCCCAATGATGGGTTTGCCCATTTGGGAAATGGGAAGATTTTTGGGATTCATGGCCAGCTCTTGCCAGTTTGAACAGGACTGACCAAAGACAAAGTCAAACACGGGACTGGTTGATTTGGTCCCGTTTAAAATTTTTACTCTAGAAACTAAATAAATGATATATATAAATTTAAATCTTATAAATTCATTTATTTGAATCCAGGGAGGAGATATTTTGAATCCAAAGAGGAGATTTTTTGAGTGTAGAAAATATACATGAGTTTTAATTTTAAAATGTATGATTATTATTGTTAGGTTCTTTGTGTTAATGTTGAATCTGGGCAGCAATTTAGTGCTTGTAAATATATGTCAGTTTGTTTGTACTTCACACTAACTTAAACTAATATTATGAGATCATGAATGCCATGAGACTTTTTTGGTAAAGTTCAGAGTTTAAATATGTATTCGACTAATATTATATTAGCATTCATGATTTAGTTACTCATCACCACTGCATCTTGTCTAGCTAAACAATTCTCTAGCCCATCATTTGGATGGGGTGGCTTGGTCATTGTATCATTCCAAGCCCCTAGAAGTAGTAAGGTTTTGTTTTATAACTGCATTGCCTTTGTATTTAAAGGCATTGAAGTATCTGAACAGTGATCATGGAGTTTATTTGAGCAGATTGCCTTTGTAAATCTGGGCAGCATTCTTTACACACAACATGAATATGGAGGCAAGAGGAAGGACCAATGGGATGGAAAATACCTATTTATTAAGATAAAGCCTCAGGCAGACTGATGAAGACTATCAGAAAAGATGTTAACTTCAATCAATACTTTTGCAACTCGGAGAAACAAGTGTCTCAAAATATCTACTCAAAAAAGTATTGGTAGAGCTATTACTAATCTTCCAACCACGTGAAAGGTACTAAATTTAACCTCAATAAGGAAAAACCAAAATTAGCTTAAAATACACATTGACAATTGATTTAATAACAGGTGATCAACAAATCTCAGGCATATTTGATTAATCAGAAAAAGGCCACATGAAGATGTTTTCGAAATATTTTTAGATTACTACATAATCATAATGGAACATTCCTCACATGTATTATGCAAGTTAACAGAGTGAAGTGGTAAAAGAAATGCTGTGATAAAATAAAGTAAACAGTTCAACTTACATCAGTCCATGATGCAGAAAATCCATCCGTGGAAAGCAACCAACTTCCAGCCTTAGATTGCAAACCTAGCTGATTATTTGAGGTGTCGAGATCAAGCAGCTAATTCTCATAGAATTCCTCATCATCAAAGTTCCTTTTCTTTTTTCTACTTTTCTTTTTCTTCCTGCGCTTTCTCTTAACTGTGCAACATTATCCAATTCATAGTCACTTTCTTCTGACAATCCGACGTGATGTAGCATTGCATATTTATAAGACTTTTGGAAACTTATACCATTATTTGAAAATAAAGATTCCCAGGATTCTGAAATTCGGCTTTCGTCTGATAATGCATAATGAATAACCCAAGACTGAAGCCCCAAGAACATAATTGCTTCTGTTGTCTTCATCTTGAAGCATTCATTCAGTAAAGGATCCAAGATGTTTCCCGTGCTTGAGATTGTGCATGTCTGAGATACAATGTCCTTGATTTTTGTTTGTTCCTCTTGGGACTCTTCATCATGCACAAGCCGCAGAAGCTGGCGTCCTTGATTGATAACAGCATTTAACAGAAGCAGCTGCTCAAAAGATTCACAATCATTGAATCTAGAAAGTGCAAACTCAAGCCAACAAGATGAGTTACCAAAATCCACTGGTTCCATATTCATGCTTAAATATGCATGAAGCAATTCCAGAACAGTGAACAATTCCCTGTCTCCAAGAGTGATAAGGAGGCGGTTACACAAAAAGGAAAAAGATTCATTCATAAGAAACTGACTTATAACTTCCCATACATCTCTTGAATCCTCTTTGTACATCAAGCCAACAAAAAATTCGACAAAGTACTTGGTATCAATGAACAAAATATCACCATCTCTCAAGGACTCAGCAAACTCAGTGGAAGACGAAAATTCAGGTACATTGTCAAGAAAATTTTCCACTGTTCGTTGGACATCCAAATCAAGAAAGTAATGAGGCCTTGTAGCCACCAAGGCAGGGGATTGCCCATGTTTTCCTTTCCACTCAAGCTCCTCCCAACATATATCACGATTCACAAATGCAAATTGCGATAATGCTTTGGCACCCTTTTTGTGATCCAATCCACCCCACAGTTTCGAGTCTCCTCTTGCTGGTCATAATTTTGCTTTTTCCCCTCTCCAAAAAAGAAAAAAAATGGTGATGAGCAGAAATCTCTTTTAACTTAAAAAAAAATAATAATAAAGAATAGGATCAATTTAATTCGGTTTTGATATTTGGTTTCTTTTTGTCATATTTTGGATTCATTTTACTCTCCTTAAAAACCTCTTCTTGTTCTCTCCACGCTTTTAAAAACAATCGGCAAGACTTGCAATATTTCTCTGCTTTCAGATAAAATCAGAATAATGTTACCCTACAAACGTCATAAAATTCAACCTCAAAGGAGGAATCTCAAAATTGTGGATATCCAAAAGGAAAGTGTATCCATAATCTATCTTCAAATTCACTTGTGCTCTAGGGAGTAAAATGCTAAGCCACTGGTGATGCTGCAAATTATTGGAAACAATACTCAACAAACTTTCTTTAATGTGATTACAAAGTCAAAAGGATCTTATTTTTGTGTGTTATCTCTCTTGGGTTTGGATCTTATTATTGTTGTTGATTCTTGATTTTATTGTTGGTTTGTTTTTGCTATTGAGATTTGGTTTTTATTTTATTTTTAAAGATAAATATTTAAAAGAGTTATCATTTACTTTTTAATTTAGATTTAATGGGACTAATTAAGTTGAAATTGAAAGATGAAGAGTTTAATTAAACTCAAAAGCTTAATCCGCTATTATCTAATAGTTAAAGGTTAAAATGGACAAAATTATTTATGAATCAATTTCTATATTTTGAAAAACTTATTAAAAGATTTATATATTTTATTTCTATTCACTTTATAGTCTTTCCATGTAATTTTTTTTAATTTTTCGCCATTAAAATATTGTAAAAAGACTAAATTACCCTTACTAATTAATTAAGTCTTTTTATTAATTTTTTCTCATCCTCTCTCTTCTTTGGATCAAGAATTACAATTGCCACCTCAATATCATTATTGTAAAACTCAAATGATGTGGCCCATCTGCTTTTAGAAATGGGAAGTGGGCATTTAGAACTGTTTTAAAGGATGATTGTTACATGAGCATATGGTTGTTTGGAAATTAATACAAATTGCTTTGAGAATCAAAATACCCAAAGTGATGTCGAAAGCAATTCCAACTCAAAAAAACAAAACATGCTTTAAACTCAATATTTCATAGTGTTTTTTTTACTTTTTCACTTAAATACCCATATTCGTCAATAGTTTTCTACCTATACAAAGATGTCTCATACCCCTCCACAATCTGAATTTTCATCTCCCTTTGCTCAGACTTCGAAAAACAACAGCCAGTAGCACATTTTCGACTCGAAGTCTAGCCTCTCTAATTGTATTAGTATTGGATAGATACAGAATAATTGTGTATATAAAAATCCAAACATAATCAAGTTGATTGATACATTTCCACACAAAAAGAACTTGCAAATTGGGTTTGAGTTCATGGAAATCGATAAAAGAGACGGGCAAGAAATGTTGGGGTGAAAAGAAACATATATAGGAGGAATAAATGAATTTTAAATTTGAAATCTAAGTATTAAAGGGATCTTTGAGCAAGAGGAAGAAGATGTAAAAGAGATAATTAATTAATGATGATAGTTTTATCTTTTTATAATTATCTAATGGTAGAAATTATAATTATCTAATAATAGAAATGGAGTAATTGAATAAAAAGAATTATATAGTTAACGAGGTAAAATGTAAAGACTTCTTAATGAATTTTTTAAAATGCAGAAACTGGATTGAATCATAAAGCTCCCTTAAAAATATGACTTTGAGTAGAATTTATCTTAGCGGCTATTCTTGTTCTTTTTGTTTTTGTTTGTTCTATCCGTAGAAGAGCTGAACATATGATGCATTATCATTTGCCAGGAAATAATGGACTTTTTTCTTTTTTTTTTTTTTTTTTTTTTTTTTTTTTGGGTTGGCGTTAACAAGGGACTTCTAAAACCATTCTGCATCTACAAGTTTATAACTTGCATTGAACATATGATTTACTTTTAAAGGCACACAACTACAGTCTACAGATAATAATCATTTATTCAAGTATACAACGCTACATATATTCTCAATCATCAAACACCTCTCCTTGCACACATCCATGGTCGCTGTAACTTGGTTACAAAATCAGGAGGAAGAGATATTTTTATTTCAAGCAAACAGCAGAGGTAATTTAGCGAACCAACCAAGAAGCTTTGCATCCATAGGATCTCCTTGCATACCACACAGCTTGTAATTCTAGTCTCGTTTTATCATTTTATGAAGTGGAAATTGTGGGCTTAACTAGAACCGTCTCCCCAAACATTATCCCATCCACCACTTGGAGCGCTCTTTGGACCCTCAATGTAGTTTTGATTACCGTGGGGATTGTGAGGAGCAGGAAGTCCATTAGGCCCTGGACCTTCAACCTTTCTGGGTTTTGTTTTGATTCCCAACAATCGCAAAACAAATCTCGCCAACTCTCCATACAATAAGCCCGTGCGATCAAAAAGCTGCGCAAGACAATACCATGGGTCATTATGTGACACTAAATTCTGATACTCCAGCTCGGTCGGGATTATGTTCAGTTAATGCATCATTAGGTTTATTCTAATTTTACATCCATTTCACTGAATGGAGAGGTAAATAATTGTCAAAACAGCAGAACCTGAAGCAGTGCAGTCATGAACATGTGAAACGCCTGGGTGTTCTGGTCTATCAGAATTGATATCCTGCCAAAAAAGTTCACTACACCTTGCATCTGCCATCATTGCATACCAAATGATTAGAAATTTACATTTTCAAGTTGTAAAAACACTAAACTTCAGATAGAATACCAAACAATAGATCTGGAGATAGAATACTAAGGAGTAGACCTGGATTGACATTCCAATAGCACATCAACATACATGATATTATGCTTGAAACAATAAAACTGCAGGATGCATCAGATGACTCCCATAAAAAATATTCTATAATCATAGAGACTGGGTAAAGTAGGATATTTACCAAGCTTTTCATACCTACGGCCAAATTGAATATACATTTCTATTTGAAAAATATTATTTATTGCTTGACAACTCTTAATGCTATTAGTAGTTGAGAAAGAAAAACTAAACAATATGTCCAGGTTGAATATCAAATTTATTTTCTTTAATCTTTATTAAGAAAAAAGGTTTACTCCCGCATTTTAAATGACAGATTTGGTCAGCTTGTTATTTTTTTGGGTTTGTCCACATGCCCAATAGGCCTAGGGAACACAATGGGTTATAGCCCATCCACCTTCCTTAGCTCCATCATCCAATGGTTCTACCAATATTTGGTGGATAAGGAGACTCATACTTGAAACCCCCATTATCCATAGAAGTGCAGAGCCAACTAGGTTTTTATCTCCTTTAATTTTATAGCTGCTACTTTCATCAAATGATAAAGGTCCGCACTCCATAGACACCAAAATAAATGTGGTAAAACTGATCTTTGCATTTGCAATTGACAACTGTAACAAAACAAAGAACAAAAATGCAAGATCTAGGGATGTCACCACAAGTAAAGCTTTCTTCTCTATGAAAAGCTTAAAGCTTAGGCTTCGAGATGGAAATGTTATGCCAAAAAACACAAGGGAAATATTCCCTACAGCTCGAAGAAGTTGATGGAAGAGAGAGAGAGAGAAGGGGGGGGGGGGGAGATTCCTTACCACTCGGAGGAAAGAAATCCAAAAGCCAGGAGGAGATGATGGAGCACCATAGGGGTTATTCGGATCTTGATCACCATATGGGCCCATGCCCATTCCATAACCACCCATTGGACCACCAAAACCACCATTATACATTCCTCCGCCACCACCATACATACCGCCTCCATATAGACCACCATAACCTCCTCTATACATGTTATTTCCGTACAATCCACCACCATAAGACCCTCCATATCCACCGTATGAAGAACCATACATTCCAGAGCCGTATCCAGAATTATAATTTACACCAGAGCCATAGCCTGCAATGCACATAGCAAATAATAAATTACATCTATACATATGCACCAGGAAAGCTGCAAATCACTCCCAGCCCAACAAGGCGATATTCTGATGGTGATTTGCAATTTCACTTACTGAATACAGTCCTCAAATACATTCTTCTTTCCAGTTGCCATTGCATTAAGAACGTGGAAACTTAGATAAAGACAACAAGCCAGACTAAATACATCACAGCAGATGTAGGCACTTTTAAAGAGATCAATAGATACCTCCATATGTGCTCCCATATGTTTGCTGTTCCCATGGCCTAGTCGGTACAGGCCTACCAAGAGAATTTCCAGCCACAGTTGTATTCTTATTGACAGCTGGAACAATTTCGCCAGGTTTTGCCGTTCCAGATGCCTCAACTACATCACTGGTGCTGCCAGGTGATGAGGGTTTAAAAGGTGTGGGACCCGATGATGAGGTCCCTGCTCGTTCCCAAGGTTTAGCAGGAGCATTGCCACCTGCATTAGGAGAATATATATTGCAAGGAGTTATTCAACACATTGAACATAGTTATGACCCATGAGTAATGGTAGTGAATGAGAAGATGCAGATTCTCGAAACTGAGATGATAAGAAAATGAGGACCAGTATTTCAGTATCAGATAGTATACAATTATAACCGTTAATCCTTATAAATAGGGTAATAGCACAAGTACATCAAACACTAAGGAAAATAAAATTCGGAGATTAATTTGTATAAAAATTTCTAGATTTTGAAAAGGCAATTGGTATTCTCCATTATCATTGGGAATTTCCTTAATAATAATAATAAAAAAAAAGACTCTTTCTGAATCCGAAGAAAATTAATGCAATTCATCCAGAGATAAAGCAATGAGTTCCCTAAATTTTCCAAGGCAAAAGCCATGAAACGAGAATTCCGAGTCTGGTAACGAATTAAATTCTGATAAATAAGCGTGAGATAAAGCGCAAAAAAAAAAAAAAAAAAAAACCTACGATATCCAAACAACGAATCGAGTCCAGAGATGGACCATCCAATGACAGAGAAACCCTAATAAGGACTCCAAACACAAAATTGGAGCCAAGAATAATTAATCTAAGTCCACAGTAAGCGATATTGATAAAGGAAAACTAAAAGAGCATAAATCTTTACGGAATCAGAAGATGAAGGAAGAGAAGGAAAAAAAACCTGTTTGAGGGGAAGCGGAGTCCATGGACGACGGAAAATTATGGGCAGCGATTATCTAAGCGCCCACCTTACACACATAGGGCGAGAGAGAGTAATATTGTATGTCCAATTTTCTATAGGGTTAATGCTCTTTATCGCTATGCGGTGCCGCGTTTTGACCTCCGACCCCCGACTTCCCTTCCGTTCCGCGTACTATGCATTTTTTTACTTTCCCTTCTAATTTTTATGGATATACCTTTTGTTGGTGGGAATTCTTTTGGAGAGTTTTTATTTTTTAAAAAATTATTAAAATAGAAAATTATTAAAATAAAGTAAATTTATTATAAATAAATTAAATTTTATATAAATTATATATTATATTATAAATTTAAATAAAATGATGTTTACTTTTGTGAGACAAAAATTAATGTTTTATTAAATTAACAATATTATTATTAATTAAAATAGTATTTTATTCTATTATTTATATAAATATGTTATTATTATCAAGAAAATTATTATTTAATTTTTATAATATATAAAAATTTATTAATTTTAAAAAATATACTAAAAATTTATTTTTATGTTAATTTTATTTATTAAATATGTTATTATTATCTCAAGCATATATATTATATTCGCTATTCATATAAACACTAGTTTTTCGATCATTAAATATATATATAAATGCACTCCCAGACTTAATCTGCTGATAAGTTCATCTGAATAAATATGAGAAATCTCATATTTTACTCTCAATTTTCAATTCTCATTTCAAATATATATATATATATATATATATAATGCTATTTATTTTACACGCGCTTTCAACCTATGATTCTATCTACCCTCTCAAGCATATCACAAGACGTTTGTTTTGTTCATGGTTTCAAACATCTGCAGAGCAAGGAGAATTCTTTGTTCAGTAACATTCAATTTGTATTGGGTTGGAGGATTGATTTTAGGAAACCATTTGTAGACTAGTTGTAGATTTACGTATACTTAGCTATCTTGAGTGCTTCAAACAAAAGCCATGAGAGCTTGTCTTCAATGGAAGATAATAAGTAGTTGGATGGGTTACCTTCCACTTTGCCTTCTCTTCTCTTAAATATGGAATTCTTCCAACTTACTAATGCAAACCCATATCAATGTACTCTCTTTTAGAAGAGTGAAAAGTTGGACAAGCTGCCGTTATACTTTGGGGCTCCATATCAATATATGGAGAAGACAAGGTAAAACAAAATAAACTAAGAGAAAATATATATATATATTTTTATTCAACCAGGTAACATTTCTGAAAGCCCTGGAGATTCTAGTATTTCATAGGTAAACTGAACATGACTTGAACTGTAAACACTGCCCCAATATGAGGGCAAAAGCTCAGAACAGCTTGAGCAACAAAAGACTCCAGGGAACTGTCACCAAGTCTTTTCAGTTAAATGTAAGATCTAACCTTCAACCTGCCAGAGACAAAAGTATGATTCGATCAATAAACATCTGATGCAAATTGAAGACTACAAACATCATATAAATGAAGCAGTTATAAATAAAAAACTAACTTCGCCATTCAAGTGGCTGCATTTGCTATTGTGGGGTTCAAACCCTTATTATCTCATCCCCCCTTACATTGAATCAAAATAAACAACCAACTCACAATGTGCACAGCATTCCCCAACTTTTCTAATGTATATGTCAATATTTTTAAAAAAAACCTCATTCATTTGAACTAAGTTGAGGAGAGAATTAAAGGTGGAAACTCAAAAAGTACAACTGAAGTAGAATCAGTGTCAACTTGATGAAATTGGCAGTAAGTAAATAAAAAACTTAATTGTTTCTGCTTATTTGTTTGTTCATAGCTTAAACTATCATTTTTCACCAAGAAGGGTATAAATTTTGGGTAGTTTTTCAAATCTGACCAATCCTTTAAATTTAAGTGTTCTAACTTTGAGAAATTATTTATCTAAGAACAGCTCACCTCCCAATCCTCTCACATTTCAGTGGAGAATGTGGGAACCACTTACTTTGTGAGATGTCTCGATCATAACTAACTAATGATTGGTTTTTAGTTATAGTCTTCGCTAGGGTTCCACCTCAAATAGTTAAACTACCTTCATATAATTAAGCTGTTAATTAGGATAACCCAGAGATATAATTGTTGTTTACTTGATTAGGATTCAACATAAGATCGTTTAACATACGTAGATTCAATATGGGGAATCATGGTGGCCTAATGATAACAGGAGCATGAAGTTGGCTTGCCTGAAATAAGTTCAGCTTTCTAACAACCCAAAGCAAGATTTTTCTTTTTTCTGCTAAGTGAGATAAATATGTTCCTCCTTAGCAGAGTGACACATCGCTCTACATAGGTAAGTTCTTAAGAGTTCTGACCAGGTTCACAACTTAACATGTTAATTGATGGGGTGCCAGGTTTCCCATTTGTTGACCATTTCAGATTTAGGTGGTTGAGTGGTTCCTATGAATCCACCATACCTGTTTCTGGCCATCTCTATTTAAGTTTTTTAACCAGCTAGTCCAGTTATGATCTGCAAACATGGACATATAGCTTGTCCATACAAATTGGACATTAAGCACATATGAACATTTTTCCTAAATACACAAATATCAGACACTTCTATAAGATTACAGGATAAGCTAGTGTAAAATGTAGCAAAACCCCTAAGAGTTTTAATTATCATGAGTACCATTAACTGACACCCAATTCTTCTGTATGAGGTAGACTCTTTGCCTCAAGCTGTTGCTAACTCTACCACTAATGAAAAAGATTGGTTGCTCTGAGATGAGAGAACTTTCTAAGTTTAGAAATGGGAGAAAAAAGCATTGATTTTCTTCAATTAAATTAGAGCAAAGGACTAATCCCTCATGCTAAATTCTTCCCTTCTTTCTCTCAGAACAAGCAACAAAGAAGTCTATCCATCTTTTTAATATTTTTCCTTCTTCATAAACTCTAAATCCCAACTCCAGCACATAATGCAATCTCATATAGTAATCTATGAACATGGCAAAGTTTTAACACTACGAACACATCAAAATTTACTGAAACAATGAAGAGAACCAGATGATTGTCTTTTAGATTGATGCCAGAACAACCCAAAATCTAAAATTATCTCCATTCTTCTAGTTTTTCCTTCAACCCTTTTCTTTTCTGGATATCATGCTTTAAAAGGGAGAATAAAATGTAGAAACACAAACAAACCTGGGGCGGATTTGTATTCTGGGAAGATAAAGACTGGAGATTCAAGATTCTAGCTTCAAGGGCGTCAAAAGTCTGCCTCGTCTATGAAAAGTAGAAGACAAACAAGCAAATTACGAGAAAGAGAGAGAAGAAAGCAGCAATAAAGAAACGGGAGAAGATGGGTGTACTTGAGAGGAAAGGGCATATCTATCAGCCCATAGATCTCTCCAAATGAAATGGCCGATTGCAGCTGCTGAGACAGAAAATCCCACTGTGAACCAAAGCAACCGAGTTCTCAGCATCTTATTTTCTCGAAACGGAGACAAACAGAGACCAGAGTCGGACCATAGAGAGAGAGATAGGAGGGTGACACGTTCTATTTTTAATTTTTTTTTATTTAAAAATGCATTTATCAATACAGTTGAAGGAAAAATATTAGTTTATAAATTCAGTCAAACTTTCAAACTAAAATAAATAGGAATAAATTGGTTAATTTAAAGGGATCTCGAACAAAATTTATAAATTAATTTTTTTATTAAATTTTTAATAATAAATTAATTTTTAAATTTAATTTTTTCTAATAAAATAATTATTTCATTAATGAAAAATATAAATCACTGTTAATTGATTATTGATTAAAAATTTTATATTTTAATAATCAAAATATCCTTTCAAATGCTAATATTTTCTTTAATTAAAGGTTATTTTTATTTATTATTTTAATAATAAATAATTAAGAGATATTTTTAATTTTGAAAAATCGAAGAAATTGTGGGTATCATTTTTTTATTTGTTATTATAATAAATAATTTTAAAATATAAAATTAATATTGTAAGTATAAAAATTAATAATTAATTTATATATTCCATAATTATAAAATTAAAGATTTAAAAATTAAAATTAATTTTATATTCACATATTATAATTGGAGTCTGTCTAAATGATATTTTAAAGTATAAAATTTTTTATATTTATAGAATATTAATTTTTATATTCTAAAAATTAAACTTATTTATAATGTTAATAAATAAAAAAATAATGGATAAAACACAAATTCACTCATTTTCAAAAATTAAAATATTAATCTCTCAATTTTTATTATTAAAATAATAAATAAAATATTAATTATTTAGAAAGATATTTTGATCATTATAAAATATAAAACATCTATTCAATGATCCATTAATAACAATTTATATCTTTTATGACTAGAATTATATATTATTCTGTCAAATGAAAATTAAATTTAGAAATTAATTTATTATTAAAAATTGAATAAAAAATTATTCTATGGGTTTTATCAAATTTTAGAAAGATTTCTGTTCCATTTCAAAAAAAAGAAAGAAATATTTCTGTAAATTATCTAAATAAATATTATGAAAAAACCCACAAATTTAGTTTTTATACTTTCATTTAAAGAAAAAATAAATCTAATTTAATTTTTTTATGAATTGTATTTTTACTATAAAATATTATTTTTAATAATAAAAATAATTTTTTATTTAATATATCTAATTTTTAAAAATTTTATATTAATTAAAATACTAAATTTTTGATATTTTAAATTATAAAAATAATATTTTATTATTAAAAAATTATATTATATTAAAATTTATTTTTTTAATAAAAGTATAGGTTTCTTATTTTAAAAAATTTGATCTCATAATGATTTTATTGTAGATAGTAGTGGACGACGAGGATTAACCACGTGAAAATTTTATAATTTTTTTTGTTATTTATAAATAATTATTATAATAAGTTAATATTAAAACTAAAATTTGTGATATCGAATTAAAGATTTTAAAAAAGGAAGATCATGGAAACTCAATCATAGTTCTTAACTACCGTTGTGATTACAATATAAAAGTTACATATGGAATTGGTTTACGCATTGAATTTCATATCGATTTAAAATAAAATAATTTTGTATGAGAAGTGTTTAAATCAATATGAAATTCAATATGTAAATTGATATGAGATTCAATTCGTAAATCGATATGAGATTAAACCAAAGCAAATGGTCTGAAATTAAAATTCCACTGAAAATGGAGAAATCCAGTTGAGATGATCTCCTGCTTGTTCAAGAACAAGACCCATTAATACAATTCCAGCTATTATTATTATCATTGCTCTCCTGATCACCTTGCTGGTTAGGAATGGGATTTAGAAGAAGATTAGGGTTTGCTTCCATAAATGGTGGAGAATTCTGATATTGCTGAATGGGACTTAGAAGAAGATTAGGGTAAGCTTCCACAAATGGTGAAGGGTTCTGATATTGGAACTCAAATGGATAAAAAGCAAGTTCTTACAATTAATAAGCTGGGACTAATGTTGGTAGTTTCTATGGTTATTTAATTTTAAATTAAGTAAAATAATTTTATTTATAAAAATAAATTAAATTTCAAGAAAAATTTATATTTTATTTTATAATTTACTAGTGATATTTTATCTTGTAAGAATTTATATGAACTTTATAAATATTTTGTATTTTATCTTGTAAATTTACTTAGTGTAATATCAATTTTTTAGTTTTTTTCTAAAAGAGAATAGAGTTAATATTAATTTTGGAATAACGTATACGATGTTCACTTGATAAAATATTTTATTTTATTTATGATTGGTCACTTATCCACTAAATTAAATACTAACTTAAGTTAATTTTGTGATTTTATTCATTTTCATTTTAAAATTTATGATTTAATTTATATTAAAATAATATTTAGTGGTATCACATTATTAGCAAATAACAATAATTTTCTGGTATCATTAAAAAATACTGATGTAATAAGTAAAATTTAATTGTTAATAAATAATTTTTTAAAATATTTTTTTAAAAAATATAAAAATATATATATTATTTGATTTTATTATTTTTATTTAAAATTTTTTAATTTAATTTATGTCAAAATAATATCTCTTTCTTATTTGCTATGTAAGTGTTTTTTAACAGTAGAATTATCATTCTTTATTAACGGCCTAATACTAAAAGTGAGCATTAATCGATTTGAACTAAATAAACCAATTAAATCAAACTGAATAAAAAATTTGGTTCAATTGTATTTTTTTAAAATTTAATTTTATCGATTTAGTTCGGTTCAGTTTGATTTGGTTCTAAAAAAAATCGATGAAAACGGAACCAATATATATTATTGAAGAGAGCTTTTTATTTGTCAATTAAATGTTACTAGGTAGATAAGAGGCTTTTTTTTAATAAGCAAAAATTTAGTGTTTGATCCTTAGTTTCTTTTTTTTTTCTCTCTCTCTTTTTTCATGTAATTTTATCTGAACTGTTTGATCATTTGATTAAATGATCTTAACCATTGAAATGAGTAGTATACATTCACCTTTTGTTCTAAAATCTTAACTGCAATCATTCTCTTTTCTTGAAAATTTAGAACAGCTTAGAAGTCTTATCAGACCAAATTTAAATCATTTTATTAAATTGTTATTAATTTTAATTTACATTTTTTCTACCTAATTCTATAATTTTGATCTTATTTTGTAAAAAACGGTGTAAAAGGTAAATTGGTAAAAATGCCTTTAAAACTGCCTAAAATAGGATGAAGGAGAACAAGCATGTTTGCACAAGCCAAGTTGCAGTTGAAGAGGAGATAAATGAGGAAAATACATTCAGCAGAGTAGTTTGAAATTCCAATTTCAAATCTTCAAGAAGTTTTTGTCTTATTTAGGAAGCCAAATCTGAAGAATATGCACATTCAAAATTCAAAAAAAGGATCTACCTCATCAATGAGATCTAGGGCAACACTTGTACATATAAAAGAATCACAAAGGAGCCGCCTCTTGGTTCCTCTCTCCCACACATTCGGCAAGCAAGGCCTCCTTCACTCCAAACAGCCGGCCACTCTTCTTCTTCTTCTCTTTCTTTTATTTTTTATTTTGTTTCATCTTCTTCTTCTCTTTCTTTTATTTTTTATTTTGTTTCAGCCATGAGTGGCTGAAACCTCTTTTTCTAATTGAAGATTAGATGAAACTTTAGTTATTTTATGGATTGAGAGATCTGAACATATATTGTTTATCTTTTGTTTTTCAATATTTATGCAATTTCATGCTTAATTCCATTGTTGCTTTGTTGTTTAAATCAATAGGGCCCATTGATTCTTGATTGCAAAACAATAATTTGTTAGTTTGTATAGTTTTAAGTCTGTAATTGTTTGGATTATTCAAATACAAGTAACTCTAGCCGTAAAAACTAAGAAAATTGCATGATCTAGTAATATCACCATACGTTTGGATTGCTAGAATTAGGTCTCTCTATTTCTTAATGCAATTGACAGTTGTTAGATGCCAAAGGTCCAAGGACGTTTCTTGACAACTTGTTGATTAGTAATTAATTAGAGGACGTTCCCTAGTTAATTTATGCTTAAGGAGGGATATGGTGGTGAGAAACATCTTCCACCTCCATAACTAAATTATTGAATCAAACAAAGGAACCTAATTGTCAATAATAAATCCCAACAACTGAAATGAATCTAATTCTTCAATTAGAGCTTTTCTCATATTTGAATCTCTTTTACTTTATTATTTGCTTTATTTTATTGTTTTCAGTATTAGTTTAATTCAACCAATCTTAAAATTCCATTTTATTTTACTTTCAATTTATTTACTTGGTCTTGATAAGGAAAATAGGTAAGTATCAATTCCCTATAGATTTGATTCTTTTGCCACTATCTACAGTTGTAAAATTGTTGATAACCAAAAAAGTTATTTTTGACCGGCAGTCGAAGTCTTATTTTTTCTCTCGCCATAGCACAAGCAATTATCGCTTTGCTCTCGCTGTCAACGCCATTTTGCTCTTGTTGTCATTACTTTTTTTCTCTCATTGTCTTTGCTTCTTGTGCTGGGTGGTTGCTTTTAATTCCGTTCTTTCAGTCATGGATGGATTTTAGCATATCTCAAAGGCCTCCATAGATTGAAGTGTTCTTTCGACTGAAATTCAGTTTGGGTGCCAAAAAAAATTTTAGAGCACATAGTCGGAATATTTAAAATTCACTTTGGATATTCATTGTGGTACAAATGAGATTGTTGTTCTCTTTCTTGGCATTTATTTATTTTAGGTACTCACTTTAAATCCAATTTAATTATTCAATTATGTAAATTCTAGATTGTAATTTAGTATGTTCTGAGAATCTGTGAGTTATTAATTGAAATATTTATGAGTTATTGAAAGTTTTATATGATATCATTTTGGGTGAATATTCTTGTAGGAAGATGTTCAATGAAATGTGCTATGATTTGCTGGTTTTGATGGCTGCAATTTTGTCTTGGAACCGATTGTTTATAATTGAATCGAGCCGATTTATTTTAGTTTGGTTCAATTTAGTTAACCTTTAAATTTAGTTCAATTTTTTAAAAAATTAATTTTTAATTTTTAATTTTTTCACGTGGATTCAGTTTTAAATCGAACTTACTATTTACACAACTCTATGTAATACCACAAAATACCATTTTGACACAAATTGAACCACATATTTAAATATAAAAAACTGATAAAAGTGCAAGTATTTTTACATGTTTTTTCTTAATTTTTATATTTTAAAAGTAAATATAATCTATTTATAAGTCAAACCAAAAGCACTCACTATAAATGAGAAGACAAAAAATAGATAATTAATTGCAATAAAAGATAGAGAAAAAATATGTTAGATTTGTAACTCATAATTCTAGCAGAATTTTTTTTATTAGGGTGGGAAACCTATGACTAGATATGATATCTAAATAGAGCGGATCTCTTATTTATATATTATTTTTAAACTAAATGAAATTTCTAATTAGATTATAATTAAAAAGTCTAACATTATAAATAAAAGTATGGTAGAGAGGTTATTCGGTCTTAGTTATTGTAGTTAGTGAGTTTGCGCAATTCTGAAAGGGCATTTGCTATTATGAAGAGGGGTTTTGTCCAAGTGAAAAAAGTGGTTTTTGCCTATTATGGTGAGTAGTTGTCTCTCGTTGTGGAGAGGAGTTTTTGCCAATTGAGTGTGACTCTTGCCGATTAAGGAAAATGACTTAGCAGTTGTTGCTCATTGTGGAGAGGAGTTTTTGTCAATTGAGAGTGACTCTTGCCGATTAAAGAAAATGATTTTTATCATTTACTTAAGATGAAGAAAGAATTTTTACTCATATATATTGAAGACACTTTTATGATATATAATGTAATTATAATAAATATGATGGATTATTACCGTAGAAGAATGAAAGAGACTAACTAATATATCTCATTCATTCAAAATAGCAAATGAGATCATCAGAACACCCTCTTGGAAATATCGGAATCATGAGAACTGGGAGAACTACAGCTGGATCAAATAAAGAGAATATTAACTCTAATCTCCGAGCCATAATTTCATGATTGACATGGCAAGGGACACTGGTCATATCTAGAAACCTTAAAACCAGAAACATTTGGAACCCAAGAATAACTCCATATCAGTGTACTAGACTCATCGCCATTAATATTAATCCCAACACTTAAGTCTTTACGATCCTTGCCTGCAGAGAATTAGGATTTTTCAATATTTTCCAGCTTTGCTTAACCGTGAAAAAAAAATTGTATATGAAATGAAAAAAATTTAGCTTTCATTGCTTGCATTCAAATTACCCAAATATAACATTCACATCTAGCTAAATTCAGTGCTAGCTATTTATTAGACAGTTAACTAAAGCAAAATTTCTGAAATTAAAAGTTCAAGCAAAACAAAACTCACTCAAAATGGAGAAATCCAGTTGAGATGATCTCCTGCTTGTTCAAAAACCAGACCCATTAATGTTATTCTAACTGTTACTATTATCATCTTGGCGGTTTGGAATGGGATTTAGAAGAAGATTAGGGTTTGCTTCCATAAATGGTGGAGGATTCTGGAATTGTTGAATGGGATTTGGAGGAAGATTAGGGTATGCTTCCATAAATGGTGGAGGGTTTTGATGCTGCTGAATGGGATTTGGAGGAAGATTAGGGTATGATTCCACAAATGGTGGAGAGTTTTGATACTGCTGAATGGGATTTAGAGGAAGATTAGGGTTCATAAATGTTGGAGACTTCTGACTCTGCTGAAGTTGATGCTCATGATCTTCATTGTGAAGCTGCCATGGAAATTGTTGGCCTGCATTGTTCATAACTTCAAGCTGCTGATGTGGATTTTGAACTTGGACTTGGACTTGGAGGTTCATATCTAGTCCATCATTTTCACTTGTGGTGTTGTTCAACATCATTGCCTGATGCTGATTCTGAATCAGCATTTTCAGTTGTCGAATCTCATTTCTTACTTCATCATTCAGTACTTTTAGCAAACATAAAATGCAATAAAATGTGAGAGAAAAAAAATATTTACAAATATAAAAGAAAAGAAAAGAAAAGAAAAGAAAAATCCTTACTGTTTTGCAAGTGGATCCGTTGCAAAATCAGGCTTTTCTCTTCTTTCAGTTTCTCATGTTCAGTAGTCAAGCTCAAGCTTTCTTTCTGCTCACCATGCATTTAAATTCAATTTTTATAATTAAGACTTCTTTGCAGAAAATAATTTATATTTGAAAAATATTTTTAATATTTAATTTTAATTAAAAAAATAAAATATATTAATAAATTTTAAAATTTTAAAATATAGAAAATAATTTTCTCTTTGAAAATATAAAGTTATTTTTTAAAAATATTTAATTTTTTATTAGAAAAATATTTTAAATTAATTTTTAAATATTGTTAGAAAATATACAAAATATTTTTTATAAAATAAATGGAGCCTACAGACAAAAAAAAAAATCAAATTATGGCCTTGAATAATTCAATTATAGATATAAAATAAATTCTCAGCATCTATCTATAAACTTTTTAAATTGAATATTTTCAAGAATTAATTAAAAGATGGAAAAATCAGATTACCTGCATTAAGGATAATTGAGCAGTTAATAAAGCTGATTCAGATCGTAATTTTTTTGCTTGATGTTCAAGCATAAATGTATGGAGCTTTTTCTTTTCCTTGGCCCTCACCGCAGACATTCTATTAGTAATTATTCTGTAAAAAAATATCAATTAATTTAATTTCTATAAACTCAAATTTAATGAAATATCATATCATAAATAAATTTAAATATTTATATTTATTGCATGCATAAGTATATGTACACCACTGTTCATATTGACAATATACATATATCCTTTTAATTTAAAGAAATTTTATTTTTATATAGTATTTTTGCAAAATGAATCCTTCCAAACAGACCCAAATTGATTTTGAAATAATTAATTTGAATTATTTTTTCAGATAATTTATTTTTTCAAACAGTTGATTATGGGATTAATTATTGGTCATAGTGTATGCATGTGTAGAGCTAGAAGAATATAACCTCTTTGCCTTCTTTGGATCATGCATGACAAGATTTGCAAGCATCTCAGGAGGCATAGCCTTTCTATATCCTCCTCTTCGAGTTTTGGTGGGTGCTGGCGATGCAGACGGCTGCGCAGCCACTATCGCTGGTGGACTTATCTTTGAGCCCGCATCATCTGCAGGTTGTGCCACACATGGTGGTGGTGGTGGTGATGGTGAATTGGAGCTGAAAGATCCAAAAATACTGGGTGAAACCCTAGTAACAGTCTTCTCCATGTTCAAGAATCTAGAGAAGGATTCCTCTCCACCAGCCTTCTCCATTTCAGCCAGAACCAAATTCTTTTTCGGTGGTGACAATACTGATGAGCTTGCAACTGATCCTGCTCGGAACTGATTGTTAGGAGCAGATTTATTCATTGCAATTTCAACAGAACTGACCTTGTTTTGAGTCTGGCTTGGCTTTCCAGATACACCAGATATGGGCGGCAATGGTGGTAATGAATTTTCATAATCCATCAAAAGTC
The DNA here is from genome assembly GCF_001659605.2 of Manihot esculenta. NCBI lineage: Eukaryota > Viridiplantae > Streptophyta > Magnoliopsida > Malpighiales > Euphorbiaceae > Manihot > Manihot esculenta. Next base: position 5,685,588 of record NC_035172.2, read on the forward strand.
GCTGAAGCTCATCTTCTCCATTGCTTGATCCATGTCCATTCTCCATCTCCATTGAAGATAAATATCTGTATACACAAAAAAATTATTAAAACCCTGCAAAGATTCATCAGATCATAAAGAATTCTAAAAGACAATTGAAATTTGAGAAGAACCCACAGAAATACAATGAAAAAAAAGCATCTATATTGTTTGAATATATAGAAGAAGAGTATTGTAATGCACGTAGAGAGAGAAACGAGTACTCTAAACAGATGTAGAGAGAGAATCAAGTGAAGAGCTTGGCCCAAGCACATTGCTTATATAGTGAGAAGCAGCTTCCCTTGCACAAGACACAGACAAAATTAAATAATTACAAGGACAAGGTTAGATAATATTTTAAGATTTTTTAATTAGCTATAAACTGGGTCCACAGCAGACCCACAGGAAATATAAAAAATCCACAAACCACTCATTTCTCTTTTTAAAAAAATCATTTTTTTAATTAATATAATAAAAAAATATTAAATTAAACCACGTATAAATGTTCTGGATGTCTTACACATGGCAGATTTTTTTTAAAAAAAAAAATTAGTAAATATCTTCTCTTTCTTAAATATCATTTTTTAAAAAAAAATTAATATAATTAAAAAATATTAAATTAAAACCACCTATAGATGTTCTGTGTGTTTTATACATGGCAGAAAACCCTTAATTAGAATTTGCCACAAATGGTTGATAATTTTTTTCCATGTTTGTATTCTAATAATAGAAAATTTATGCAATATAATAATTTTACGTAAAATAATTTACTTAATTTTTATATTATAAAAAAATTCAATAATTAATCTCTTGATTTAAAAAATATATTAAAATATTTAAAATATATTAATAAGTCTACGGATTAGTCTTTTTATTAATTTTTTTATTAAATATTTTATTATTTAATTTATTTAATTTAGAAAATTTATTAGTTAATTTTAACTAATAAATTTATTAGTTAAAGAAAAAAATAATTAATTGTTTAAAACGTTAGGAACGGTTTAATATATTTTTTAAAATTAATAAATTAATTAGTGATTTTTTCTATATTATAAAAATTAAGTAATAATTATTCTATAATTTTATTGTAACTATTAATCATAGGAGTTCTTATATTTCTTCATAATAGTATTCTTTCTTTGCATTAGTTTCCTTTATAAGTTGTTGAATTGATATTCTCAATTCAGATTCGAGTAGTTAAGAGACTTTTTTCCACCATTGGAGTGTGTCATGAACTTAGATTTTAACCATCCAAATCCAAGCAAACTGATGCAACACTTCACCAAAACACTGAAAACCATCACAGCCCAATGCACGAGATATAAGGCACAGTGCAATAAGATTGACAATGGCAGCCGGCAGCATCACCGTTACAAAACATCAGCACAACAGAGATCAGCTTATCAGCAGAGATGCATTAAAAATTTACATACATAAAAACTATTTTTTAATAAAATTCCAATAATAATATGGGTTTCGAAAATTGGGTGAGGAGACTATCTACATTTTCTGCCTCCATAATATGAAAACTGATATAAAAATTAGTTAATTATTGGATGGTTTGGTTGGTTTTTATTTAATTTTAAAGTGTAAATAGTAGAGATGTTTTGAATTTGAGCTTCTTCATTTGTCTAGTTTAAGATTATTTATCTTTATAGTGACAAAAGGAAAGGATTATCTCCTGCTGAGTGATTAATTTTTAATAAATAAATAAATTAATATAATTTTTTTTTAAAAAAAAATTGATAGTATTTAGAATGGATCTACTTCAATTTGAAAATAATTACTATACTTAAATTAAGTCTTAAACTCATTATTACAAATTAATTCTCTTTTTACGCTTCAAAAGAGTTAAACTAAATACAAGTCTAGATTAACTACCGATTTCATCAAGATCGAAATTCATTGAACTAGATTAACTATTGAGACTAACCGATCGTTATTCAATCCGTTGGATTTCGATTGAAGAAAAAAAAACACAAAATCAAAGAAAATTGATTAAATTTTGAGTGAATAATTGGATTTGAAAATAATTATTACACTTAAACTAAGTTTTAAACTCATTAATTGCTAGTTGATTCTTTTATATTTTAAAGTAATATAAATTATACCATTAAATTTAGATCAGATGTAATTTATTATAAAAAATTAATCTAAGAGGAGAAGTTAAAATCTTTATAAATAACACATTATTTATATTTCAAGCTGATGTAGAATTCAATACGAGTCCATATTAATTTTTAATTTCATCATAGTATGATTATACCGAAATAGCAAAAAAAAAACTCATATGTATAAAAACAAAATTGTTACAATTAGTAATGGACTAATGGTAATTTCTATTTAATTTAAAATAAAATAAAGTTAAATTATATTTTATTCATAAAATAATAAAAATTAGTAACATTATTGTTAATTAAAAATACAATATTTTAATTGCTGTTTTTTTATATTTCTATAAATCAACATCATTTTATTAATTTAACATATATATATCAGCAAATTTCTGCTTAATTTTTTTTTTAATTCCCTATTTCCAATTTATTAATAATATATTAATATTTTTTATGGAAAGTGTTTAACTATACATCTAGGGTAGATATTGACAGATTGATTTTGAAGGGCTAAGTTGTCTTTTTTGCTTGCTAATTGATTAGGCTTTTTCCCTTTTAAGTCAGGTTGTTCCTCACATAATGGCTGCTTCCCATATAAATCCCAAACATGGAGCAAAGCAGGCAAATTTATATGTGTACATTTTTTTTCTTTCTATTTTTATTTGAATTTATTATTATAAAATGTATTTTTATTAAAAAAATAAATTATAAGCTGAAATTACAAATTCTAAATATAATCTTAATTAATAATATACCATTTTTGAATTATAATATTTAAAATTTAATATGCATAAGAATAAGCTTTGTTAATAAATTCTGATAATAATGTGAGTTTTGAGAATTAGGTGAAGAGACCATGTCACTATCCCTAGCTCTACATAATATTAAACTCAAGGCAATATTAGAGAAGATTGATTAAATTTCAAGTGAATTTAGTTGGAATTGAAAATTATTATTTAATTTTTATAATATAAAAAAATTTATTAATTAATTTTTTTAATTTAAAAAAATATATTAAAACGTCGTTGACTTTCTAAAAAATCTACTAATTACCCTCTCAATTAATTTTAGTTCTTAAATATTTTACTATTTAAAAAAATTAATTAATTGCTCACGTAATATATTAATTAGCTCTTTCAAGAGTATTTTAAATTTTTTTTATAATATTCAACGTTTAAAATTAATAAATAAATTAATTAGTAAGTATTTTAAAATATCAAAAATATTTTAATATATTTTTTAAAATAAAAAAAATTAACTATTAAATTTTTCTATAATATAAAAATTAAATAGTAAATTTTTCTATTAATTATTACTTTATTCTTTAATTTTAGATTTATATTAAAAAAAATCTTTACTCTTTTTCATATATTAAAATTTTTTTTATGGAAATATATTTTTTGTGAAAAATGATTTATGTGAAAAATATTTTTTATGAAAAATATTTTATATTAAAAATATTTTCATAAAATATATTTTTAAATGAGATAATTTATTTTTTTATTATTTAATTTTAATTTAAAAATTAAAATTTTTTTAATAAAATTATATGTAAAAATCTTACTTTATAGAAGTATGAAGTGAGAAAATTGCTAAGTTGATAGGAAGTGAGAAAGGCAAATTTTTGTCTTGAATTTTTTTTAATTTTTATTTTTATTTTAATTTATTACTAATATATTATTCTTTTCGATCTCCGCTGCTAGTTCGACTGGAAAATGGATATTGATAAATTGGAATGGAGGGTGAGCATTCGGTCGGTTCGGTTCAAAACCGAACCGAACCGAATAAACCGAAAACCAAAATTTCAGTGTTTATAAAAACCGAACAGAACCGATTTTGGTCAGAAACCGAATCGAACCGAACCGGTCTGATTCGGTTCGGTTCGGTTTGATCGGTTTCGATTTTTAATAATTTTTTTATTTTTACACTTTATTTTTAATATTTTAAAATTTAATTAAAATATTTTAATTTTAATATGATTTAATTTCTATATATTATTGAAAAAACATATTATTATTACTAATCGGTTCGGTTCGGTTTTTTCGGTTTTTTTCTGATAAAACCAAACCGAACCGAAATAACCGAAATTTTTGAAATTGAAAATCAAACCGAACCGAAATATATAAAAAACCGAACTAAATTTTCAAATCGATTCGATTCGATCGGTTTTTTCGGTTTGAACCGAATACTGCTCACCCGTAGGTTATGTAGTCTTTTTCGCTTGCTAATTAGGCTTTTTTTTCTCTAATTTTTTTAATTTTTTTTATTAATTTGACTACTGTTTATATAAATTTTAATCGAAATTGATAGTTTGATTCGATTTAAAAATTAAATTGAAATCGATTCAATTTATGAAAATTTTAAAATAGTTTGAAATATGGTAGGATTAGCAACGGAAACAATCAATCATTGTTTGATTTTAAAATAAAGTAAAATTACTTTGTATATAAAAATAAATTAAACTTTACTAATAATTTATCTTTTATCTTGTAAATTTACTTGATGTAATATCAACTCTGTAAAATAATATTTTACAGAAAATATATTAAATTAATAAAAATGACATTCAAAATATATAAATATAAAACTATTTGCATAATGATATAATGAAGTTATATTAAACTAATTAAAAAATTCATTAAATTTATTAATTTTAATAATAAAATTGGTAATCTTAGCATTAATTAAGATATTATATTTTTCCTATTTCTAGAAATTTTGCAATATATATATCAATTTTGTAAAGTAATATTTACAGAAATATATTAAATTAATAAAAAATTGACATTAAAAATATATAAATATAAATATTTTTACAATTTTTTATAATGAAATTATATTAAATTAATTACAATTCATTAAATTATTTAATTTTAATAATAAAATTGGTAACATTATCGTTGGTTAAGATATTATATTTTTTCTATTTCGAAAAATTTTCAATACATATATAGATTATAGTAATATTTTCAGAAAAATATATTAAATTAATAAAAATTTGATATTAAAATTATATAAATACAAAACTTTTTGCAAATTACTATAATAAAATTATATTAAACTAATTACAATTCATTAAATTATTTAAATTTAATAATAAAATAAGTAACATTACCATTAAATAAGATATATTTTTCCTATTTCTAAACTTTTTTATCAATTATATATATATATTGTCAAGTAATATATCCAGAAAATATATTAAATTAATAATAAGTTAAAATTAAAAATATATAAATATAAAAATTTGTAATTTTTATAATAAAATTGTACTAAATTAATTACAATTCATTAAATCATTTAAATTTAATAATAAAATTGGTAACATTATCATTGGTTAAGATATTATATTTTTCCTATTTCAATAAATTTTCAATATATATTTAATAGTAATATTTTCAGAAAATATAATAAAAATTTGACATTAAAAATATATAAATATAAAACTTTTTGCAAATTACTATAATAAAACTATGTTAAACTAATTACAATTTATTAAATTATTTAATTTTAATAATAAATTTGGTAACCTTATCATTGGTTAAGATATTATATTTTTCCTATTTCTACAAATTTTTATCAATTATATATATATATATATTCTCAAGTAATATTTTCAGAAAATATATTAAATTAATAAAAATTGACATTAAAAAATATATAAATATAAAATATTTTGCAAATTAACATAATAAAATTGTATTAAACTAATTAAATTCATTAAATTATTTAATTTTTATTAGAAAATATATTAAATTAATAAAAATTGACATTAAAAAATATATAAATATAAAATATTTTGCAAATTAACATAATAAAATTGTATTAAACTAATTAAATTCATTAAATAATTTAATTTTAATAATAAAAATGACAACATTATCATTGATCAATTATATTTCTCTTATTTCTATAAAATTTTATCAATTATATATATATATATATATATATATATATATATACAAAATTTGCAAAGTAATCTTTTCAGAAAATATATTAAATTAATAAAAAATTGACATAAAAAAATATAAGTATAAAAGTTTTTACAAATTAAGTAATAAAATTATATTCAACTAATTAAAATTTTAATTTCAATAACAAAATTTATAACATTATTGATTTTACGTAACATCCGCCAAAAAAAAATCAGACACGTAGATAAAATATCTATTCTAAAAAAAGTAAAATTCAAACACCCAAAAAAAACCAGACATATAAAAAAAATGTCTATTCTAAAACAGTAAAATTCAAACACCGCAAATACAAGATTTATCGCTAAAAGACTCGTCCTTTTCTCATTAAGGCTAGTCTCGACACAAAATTATTATTGTTAAGCACAATTTAACATATCTCTTTTATACATGTAATTGCGTAATTTTCACTTATTAGCCGATGATGTCCCGTATCAAGTAGACGGCCACATGATCGTCGGATTAACAGAAAAATACTATATTTATCTCTACCTTTTACCGTATAAAAGATACTCAAACTCTATGTGATTCATTACATTTTCTCTATTTTTCAAGATACTGATTTGAGCGTCGAAGTAACTGTCGTGGGCACCCACTATTGCCTCATATTTTATTTCTTATAGGTTCTAACTAATCATAGCACAATTCTATTTCGGCCATGTTATCAATCTAATCTCAGCAATATCATTTGGTTCCACTGTCGAAAAATTTATTGAATCCCTTTTATTCATTTAGATTATGACTGATTTCCTATTTCTTTTCTCTTCCTTCACCCTCACAATATTCGATAGTCCTAGAATTGCTATTAATATTGCTATCAATGAGGGAGTCATCGTTTTTTCTACTCTAGATAATAGAGAAAACACGCTCTCAGTGGTCAATGAAGCAGATCTTAATAATTTAAATAGCGAACAGATACTCCAGTACATCTAAAGGCTGCAGGCTATTTCCGGGCAGCATAAGATTGAGAAGAGGCGTCAAAGATGGACCCTGAAAGAAGGGATGAAGCCACCCCAAGTGTCAAGAGCTTAGAGTTTTTAGAGACAAAAATTGTAATTTTTCAACATTGGAGTTTCAGAGAAAAAATAGTATGACAAATTAGTATAAATTAATAGGAAGTTAAGGGCTGAACTAAGTTGTTGTAATTCCTTTTTATGTATTTATTAAGGGAGGATGTCACCTTAGACATCTTGATATCTCCTCTTGTCATAGTTCATTTTGTTCCTAAGATTCTTTAGGGGAGTGACTAGTTGGCCACTAGCAAGGGCTGGGCCCTATTGGCTACCATGTGTCTATGGAGTTCCTGAACTGTGCCTTCATTCCTTGCAAACTGTCCCCCTATTTACAAAGAATGTGAGAATTATTGTAATAATTATGTCGATGATAATGTATAATTATTATTTTGCTATTGGAATAAAATAAGTAGTCTGTTTATGAATTATTATGTTCAATTCTTATCTCTTATGCCTATTGTGAGACTTCTGATTGAATGATATTTGTTAATTTTGTTGTTTACTTATATAACATTGATTAATTAGATTGTTTATATTCACAGAGTATCGGGTGATTGTTAAGGCTGATTTGACTTGATTGCGTTCAAATCAAGTGCCGCATGATTCCAAATGAGCGTCAAAATGTGGCCCCATGACACCAAATGTCTAAACAGAAGCAGCCAAATTGCGACCCAAAGGAAGGGTCGAATCTGAAAATGAATTGGACGAGTCTTTGAAAGGAGTAGATTGGAAGCTAATACGAGTCATACAAAGGTACCAAAACGAATAAGAATAAGATTTTAGTCTAGATGGTATTTCGCCATTTTCAAAAGAAATATTGGTGGAAATTTTTTTTTCATATATAATTAATTTGTAATTTTTTATAATAAAATTGTATTAAATTAATTACAATTCATTAAATCATTTAATTTTAATAATAAAATTGGTAACATTATCATTGGTTAAGATATTATATTTTTCCTATTTCAATAAATTTTCAATCTTTATATTATAGTAATATTTTCTGAAAAAATAATAAAATTTCGACATTAAAAATATATAAATATAAAACTTTTGCAAATTACTATAATTTTTTTTGTCAAACTAATTACAATTCATTAAATTATTTAATTTTAATAATAAAATTGGTAACCTTATCATTGGTTAAGATATTATATTTTTCCTATTTCTACAAATTTTATCAATTATATATATATATATATATTACATTAATAAAAAATTGACATTAAAAATATATAAATATAAATTTTTTGCAAATTAACATAATAAAATTTACTAAACTAATTAAATTCATTAAATTATTTAATTTTAATAATAAAAATGGTCCATTTCAAATAAAAATAAAAATAAAAATGGTAACATTATCATTGATTAATTATATTTTTCTTATTTCTACAAATTTTTATCAATTATGTATATATATATATATACAAAATTTGCAAAGTACTATTTTCAGAAAATATATTAAATTAATAAAAATTGACATAAAACATATATAAATATATTTTTTTTGGCAAATTAATGTAATAAAATTATATTAAACTAATTAAATTCATTAAATTTTTAATTTCAATAACAAAATTTGTAACATTATCATTGATTAAGATATTATGCTTTTCCTGTTTCGACAAATTTTCAATATATATATTAAAGTAATATTTTCAGAAAATATATTAAATTAATAAAAATTGACATTAAAATTATATAAATATAAACTTTTGCAAATTAATATAATAAAATTGTATGAAACTAATTACAATTAATTAAATTATTTAATTTTAATAATAAAATTAGTAACATTATCATTGATTAAGGTATTATATTTTTCCTATTTCTACAAATTTTCAATATATATCTATTTTAAAGTAATATTTTCAGAAAATATATTAAAATAATAAAAAATTGACATTAAAATTATATAAATATATATTTTTGGCAAATTAATGTAATAAAATGATAATTAAACTAATTACAATTCATTAAATTATTTAGTTTTAATAATAAAATTGATAACATGATCATTGATTAAGATATTATATTTTTCCTGCTTCAATAAATTTTCAATATATATATTAAAGTAATATTTTTAAAAATATATTAAAATATTCTTAATATTTTAAAAAATTTACTAATTAATTTTTTTAATTATCGATTTCATTAATTATATCGATTAAATTTAATTAGTGAAAAAGTTTATAAAGAAAATATAAAATTATTAAATTGATCTTGCATGATAATTTATTTTTATTTGAGAAATATATCACTATTTGACAAGCTCGTAGCTGCTCTTTCAGAACTAATGTATCGTTTTATAAATTTTACTATTTTCTAAGCAGTCATATAATTCATTAATTTTAAGAAAAAAATCAATCATTATAACTTTTATAATTAAAGTAAACTATTAAAAAATTAATATTAATTTAAAATTTAACATTTTCTAAATATATTGTCTCAATATTCAAAATTCAAATTGCAAATGTCCAAACAAAATTAAAACCCAATCTCTCCTGGCGGGCCTTACACGGTAAAAAGCAAACCCAAAACAAAACAAAAGACACATCAACACTCAACAGCCAAATTAAGAAGACCCATTCGCCCACTCGCTCAGGAGCAAAGTAAGCAAGCCAGAGGAAGACGAAGAACAACGAGAAGCTGCATCTGCACAGACTCCATTTATGATTTGGTCATCTCTTCCTCTTCAATTTTCACAACCAAAATTTAAATAATTAATTAAATTAAAAAATCTATTTTCTCCATTAATATTATTTTTTTGCACAAAACATTATTAAATATTTTAAATATATAGTATTTTTTGGTTTCTCTTTTTCAGACCTTAGTTTTGCGATAATTGACCAATCACCCTCTAATTTTGGTTCTCTTTTCTTTATACCTCCCTTCTCCTCCGTCTCTGTGCTCCCATGATTTCCTTTATCATTTAGCATTTTCGTACTTTTTCTTTTTTGTCCTCGTTAGATCTGAAAAATTATCAACCGCCCGCTCGCTCGCTCGCCAGTCCGACCAGATCCACCGCCGGTTTATTCAAATCCATGGATGATTTTCCTGGTCTCTTAGCACAGGACCTCGGTTTCAAACCCCAGGGTAAATCTGCCCCTATGGCTCCTTCCCGTAATTCTAACACGAACACTTTCTCTTCTCTCAATTTCGGCATCGGATCCACTGCTCCTGCTCACTCTCGATCATCCTCCGGTGCCAACAAATCTGCTCCTGTTTTCGACGATCATGATTATGATCGCGGCAAGAGTGATGGTCTCTTGTTCAACGACGTCTTTGGTGGTCCTCCTAAGTATGCGGAATCTCGTGGCGGCGGTGATGGTCGAATTAACTCTTCGTCTTCTGCATTTGGTTATGATTCCATTTTCAAGGACCAGAATGCTAAATACTCTTCTTTGCCGGTTTATGATAAGCCTGTTTATGATGATGATATTTTCGATGGATTGCCTGGCCTTAAAAGTTCGTCTGTGGGTCCTCAATCTGCTAAGTTTGATGATGTGTTTTCTTCGATCGGTCCTGCTTCTTCGACCAAGCTTAGGGCACAAAGCAACAGCTCGCCATTTGATGATCTGTTGGGAAATTTAGGTAAAAAGGAGACCGAGTCCAAGAGAGAGACCCCCAAAGTTGATAAGGATTCAGCTACTTTTGATGATTTGCTTCCTGGTTTTGGTCGCAGTAGCTCCCCTAGTATTAGCAGGTTAGCAGCTGTTGGTTTAGTACAAGTGGTTTTTCATTTTTCCTTTTTTTTTTTTTTTGGTTCCATGGGTTGACATTTTCTGTTGATACGTTAGCTAATTATGCGACAATCAATTTAAGTTACTTTTATTTCTTTGACTGTGTAATGTATGCCATTATTGATATCTGTTATAAATTTGCATACAAGTTCTTGCAGCAATCAAATGATCAAAACATCTTGCTTGACTCTAATAATTTCCGTGTAATTACTGCTAACTATGCAAATCGCATCTGTTAGCTTTGATTTGTAGTTTTACTTGAATCTAGCATGTGGTGACATTATAGTTACTTGCGTGGTTCAGTTCTTGATCTTAGTTCTATACTTATGATTGTAAAACTCTAATTATTTATGTCCACCATATAACAAATTGTGAAGTAATGGGGTTAGCAGGTTGAAATAGTGAAATTGATATAATGTTTACAGTTTTAGAAGGAAAGTTGCGTGCTATCCTGAATCCATCTTTCTATTGTTTCATTCTATAAGTTTCCTGTTGAGCTAAAGATAAGACTTTGAAATTTGGTGATAGAGCATTTTAGTATGGACTGGCAAAAAATGGAAAAAAGATGAGAAATGATAGTTTTTCTTTGGGAGGAGTGGCTTCTGCAGAAATGAATGCTCTTGGTTGTGTCATCATCATCATCTCTTTTTAATGTCTTAATAAACAAGCTTTCACTGATTTTGATGTACTAATTACTGTTTAGAAGAAACATGATTTGGGTTTGATATTCTGTACATATAATAAAGTTTAAGGAACCAACTTTTTTTATTACCTTTTCTGTTATGCTACTAATTTTCTTTAAATTTATATTTAGTTCTTCTTAAAGCTACAAATACTAGCCATATCATTATGTGGACTCTTGGTTATGTTTAATAAATAAAATTTTATGCACATTTTTGTTTGTTTATTTCTGTTGGATTTGTTCATTAATCAGACTTGTTTGCTTGTGCCTTTTGTTCATGAAATATATCAGTTAACCTTTACTGCTTTGGGCAGGTCAACTTCAGAGTCTAGTCGCTCCCAGAAACCATCTTCAGATTCATCCAGGACAGCCTCCAGTATGATGGAAGACCCTTTTGTAGTGTTAGAGTCAACTTCAACCCATGCAACTTCGTCCTCGAGGTTGCATGTAGACCCATTGGAAGAAATTGGTAAATTCAGTAGTTCTGGCAACACAAAGGTTGATAATTCATCGGTCAATATGGGGGTTTTTGATGACATGGACTCCTTTGATAATCTTGGAAAATCTGTACCTCCAGTTTCACCTGGAGTCAACAGGAGAGGAAAAGATAGGAGCCCTATAAGAACTGGATCAAGCATGGGGGGCACTTATTCATCTGCTCATGAAGAGCCAGTTGATGAAAATCCTGTGGATGAAGCTGAAGGCCGTTCACAGAAGAAGATCCCTAAGGATGATTTCCAGGAATCACATGAAACCTTGTTTGATATGCCTCGTGTTGGTCAAAATGTATCATCTCCTTCATATGTGAATGCCAGTTCCAATGGGGTAAGTTCACCTCCAAGATATGAAGATATTGCAACATCACCAGATGATGTGTGGCTTACTGTGTCTGAAGTTCCTCTTTTCACTCAACCAACAAGTGCTCCACCCCCTTCAAGACCACCACCTCCTAGACCACCTCGGTTTCCAAAGTCAGAGACAGGTTCTTTTTCATCAAGAAACTCAAGAAAGAAGGTCAATGAATATTCCACTTCATACTCTGAGAGCCCAAGATCAGCTTATGCAGCAAGAAGCTCTGCGGCATCTCAAATAGATGAACTTGAAGATTTTGCAATGGGTAGAACCCGAAGCAATGTTAGTGAACATGCTGATGTTCTTTATGGGGAGGATGTGGATGCAAATGCATCTTCTGCTGCAGCATCTGCTGCTGCCATGAAAGAGGCCATGGATAAAGCAGAGGCTAAATTCAGGCAGATGAGAGAGAGGGAGTATCTAAAGGCTGCTAGAAGTAGAGAAACTGGTCAACTAGATAAAGAAATGCTAGAAGCTCAGCACAGAGAATTAAAAGAAAGGCAAGAGAGGCAACAAAGGGAAAGGGAGGAGGAAGAGAGAGAACAAAGAAGACTTGAGAAAGAGAGGGAAAGAGAGGAGAAAGAAAGAGAACAGAGGAGGCTTGAGAGAGAAAGAGAGCGGGCAAGGGAGATTGAGAGAGAGAGGGAAAAGGCAAGACAAGCAGTTGAAAGGGCTACTAGGGAGGCACGTGAAAGAGCAGCTGTTGAAGCACGCCTAAGAGCTGAAAGAGCTGCTGTAGAAAAAGTATCTGCTGAAGCTCGAGAGAGAGCAGAAAGGGCTGCAGTTCAGAGAGCACAAGCTGAAGCCCGTGAAAGGGCTGCAGCAGATGCAAGAGAAAGAGCAGAAAAAGCTGCTGCAGAAGCACGGGAAAGGGCAAATGCAGAAGCAAGAGAGAGAGCTGCAGTTGCAAGGGCTGAAGCTGATGCTAGACAGAGAGCTGAACGAGCTGCTGTTGAAAGAGCTGCAGCAGAGGCTCGAGAAAGGGCTGCAGCAGAAGCCCGAGAAAGAGCAGCAGCTGCAGCTAGAGCAAACCAACAAAAAACTGATAACCAACAGAGGAATGACAATGACCTTGAATCATTCTTTAGTTCTCGAGCAAGCAGTGCACCAAGGCCTAGGGCTACCTCTTCGGTTAGCCTCAGTTGTTATTAATATTTGTATCATGTTCACTGACTAGTTATATAAGTGATCTAAGGGCGGAAGCACAAACTATTTTGCAGGATCCTTTCTTTGATACCCAGAGTAAGGGAGGGTCTGAAGCTGCCAAAAGGACATCTGTTGGAGCTGTTTCAAGCATGAAGAAAGCATCTTCAGTTGCAAATATTGATGATGATCTATCTTCAATTTTTGGAGGTAGTTACATTTCTTAATTAGAAATTTAGAATGATTACTCATGAGCTTGTAAATCTTTATTGGCTAAACTACTTTTGCTTGAAAAAGCTCCTGCAACGTCTGGAGAGTTCCAACAGGTTGAAGGAGAAACTGAAGAGAGGCGAAGAGCTAGGTGGGAACGACATCAAAGGACTCAGGAGCGTGCGGTATGTTTTCTGATATTTGATTTGTGAGTTATGCCCAATGCTTGTTTCTAACTAACAACACACTAGCCTGGCATCTTTTAACTGTAACGTCTGTATATTCAGGCAAAAGCACTAGCTGAAAAGAATCAACGGGACCTTCAAGCTCAGATGGAACAAGCTGAGAGACATGTAAGTAGGGCAGTGGAACTTTGTTACGAATAACTGTCTTTGGTTTAGATATTCATAGGGTGAAAATGTGAATAAACTGATTAATTATGATGAAAACAATATTGGCACTATTGGTTTGAGGTAGGAGCCTGTTTCTTTAACAATCAATTTAAATTCAGAAAACATGTACGTTGGATGTGTACACTAAAGTAGTATACAAGATCTCAACAGAATTGACAATTTCAAAGAAATCTTGAAACAAGTCTCCATTCATCCAAGAGTGAAGTGGATGTATGCAATCATTTTCTATGCACCTTTACCTGGGTGTTTCTGTATTTTCAGAAGCCTCCAGTTTCTGACTTTGATAATATCCATTAGGCAGCCAAAGGAATAGCATTGCACATTGTTTTCCCTTGTACAAAGAGCACACCCCCTGAGCATTGTGTTCTATCTCTACGCTATGTATTTAATACCTGATTTACATCTATATCCTAGAGTTATATATCTGTAAATATGAAAATGTTGTGTGTCCCCCTTATATTCTACATATTAATGACTGCCTCATCAATCTAACAATTTAAAAAACTAAATTTTCTTTTTTCTTTTTTTGGGTTATTGATGTGAGTATTTGTCCTCATTCACTCAAAGATTCAAGTGTATATCAACTAATTTGGTTGTGTGGTGTTGCCTGTGGGTTTTGGCATGAAATTCTCCTTTGTCTGATTTTTCAATTTTGTTTATTGTCATCACACTGATATTGATCCATGCTGATTTCAGAGAATTGCTGAAACACTTGATGTTGAGATCAAGCGTTGGGCTGCAGGGAAAGAGGGGAATCTACGTGCTTTGCTATCAACATTGCAATATGTGCGTTCATATTTTTTATATATTTCATATCATATGCTTCATGGTATTAGTTTAAATAATATTTTCTTTAATAATCCGTTTTAACTGTATCCTTTATTGCAATGGATACTTGCATAATTTATCCATTTTTTGTCACTTGGGAATTTAAATAATTGTTTATTTTGCATAGTTTTGAGATAGGCTGACATCTACTTTCTGATATGGCGTCAGAGGAATGTAGTTGAATATGTTGTGTGTGCTTGCATTGCCTTCTTTCTTGTCAATGATTTGCATAATAGAGTGTGGTTGTGCAGTCCAAATTCCATAGGGTGTTTAGTTCCATAATGAAGATGTTCTTTTTGAAATGCAGAAATATACAAATTATAACAAGACCATTAATTTTATAATAATGGACCAGGATTTTTTTATTATGGAAACATTTTATTTTGCAGTTACCCTTTTTGCTTACAGCAGTGTTTTGGGAAAATAAGTTTTGAAGGGGCTAACCAATTGGAAAGTCTCTCAGTAAAGGACCAGATCTCTTAGTTTTACTTCTGCTTCCCCTTCTATCTTCTAAACTGTTCTTTTTTAATGAATGTGACTGCAAGTCCTGAGCTTTTTTTCCTCGCTGCACCTTTCATTTAAGGCTTTTTTGTGGGATTGCAAACTGCTTTTTGCTATCTCTTGATGAGGATGTATGGTTTTTTGTTGGATGCAATTGATAGTTGATAGATATCCAAACACTGAACCGTGGTGTTTGGTAAATGTTTAAAAGAGTTGTTATTAGGCAACTGATGGGTGACTATCAACTGCATTTTATATAAGCTTTAATTATAGTTGTTTTTTATTAACTGTTAGCTGTTTTGACTTTATTTTTATTCAAAAAATATTGTCTTAAAATTTTTTAATTATAATATTCTCTGTCTTCTATATTAAATTCTTACATCAATAAATTACTTAAAACTACATGACATAATAGATAAATATAAAAAATTATAACTAATAATTAAATTAGTTGTATTATTCATTATTATAGGATAAAAAATTATATGTTAAAAGTTATATTTTAAATATATATATATATATTGTATAACAATTTAATAGCTTTATATCTGTTGCAGT
This sequence comes from Manihot esculenta, assembly GCF_001659605.2. Classification (NCBI taxonomy): domain Eukaryota; kingdom Viridiplantae; phylum Streptophyta; class Magnoliopsida; order Malpighiales; family Euphorbiaceae; genus Manihot; species Manihot esculenta. Next base: position 5,701,637 of record NC_035172.2, read on the forward strand.
AATGAAATAACTTGACATATACTCATTAGTCATTTTACATATCAATGATAACAGTTAAATATAATTTATCAAACACTTGCGTTATATAAGCTAAAACCAATTATTAATTACAAACTAAAACCTAGCAGTTATTAGTTATCAACAAATACTATTGGCTGTATTTAATTGGTAAACCAATAAGCTCTTAGGCAATTAAGCTCAATAGCTGGATCTTAATTTTATTTTTGCTCTGTTCTCTTTTCATGAATGCTTCTGCAAGTCTTGGAGTTGTTAATCCTTGCTGCATCTTTGAGTTAAATTCTTTATTGTGATTGCAAACTGCAATTTTACCGTCTTCAGGCAATTGAGCTTTATAGCAAGATCATAATTTATGTATGCTCCCCTTTTTTATCTTCTAAACTGTTCCCTTTTTATGAATGCTATTGCAAGTCCTGACTGCAGCTTTGATTTAAGTGTCTCTTTAGTGTAATCGCAAACTGCAGTTTTAGTGTTGTGAGGGCTTAGGTAATTGACTTTTGTATTATTATTGTTATTATTATTGAATTCTCATCATGCTTCTGAATACATTTGGATATTGTTAGATTTCTTTTCTTCTATTTCTGTGAGAGTATGGATGTGTAACTCTAGTGTGCGTGCATGTGCTTTTCCTGCAACCTATAAACCTTTGAACTTCTTATGGATGAGACAGATAAGAATGGTTAATTTGATTACCCTCTTTCTGGGAGTGGGAGGAACGTGAAGAGGGAGAGAAAATGGGGCTGTGGGACCCACATTTTAAGAACAAATTTGTTGACCCATTTTTCTCCTAATCTCGAACAGAGCTAATGTCTTTTCCTTCCTCTTATTATTGTTAAGTTATACCTTTGCCGAAATTTTGACTTAGCTATATGTAATTATAATAAAGTTGTTTCTTTTTTGGGTATTTGTGGTAAATTGCATCAATATTTTCAACGACTGCCCCTAAAATTTATTGCACAATGATCAGGTGCTATGGCCTGAATGCGGTTGGCAGCCTGTTTCCTTGACCGATTTGATTACTGCAGCTGCTGTTAAGAAAGTTTATAGAAAGGCAACTTTATGCATCCATCCTGATAAAGTCCAACAAAAAGGTGCCAATCTTCAACAAAAATATATTGCTGAGAAGGTGTTTGACTTGCTTAAGGTAGTGTTTATCTTGATGCTACAATGGAATTTTAGCCCTGGAATCATAGTTGTGTTTGTCATAACACTTGTGTATCTGGTTCATTCTCGGTTTCTTTTGTTGAATTAGGAAGCATGGAACAAGTTCAATTCTGAAGAGCTGTTTTGAATGCCTGTGGTGATATTTTGTTCCAAACTGCTTGTTTCGGCCATTACACTATCCACTGGGAGTGGAAATGCACAATTGTTCGAGCAAGATGAATTCTATCATCTGAAGTTGGTGTTGCAGCGTATCACTGATAAGCGCCAATAGGAGACTTTTCATTTGTAGCTATTGAGAAACCTGAAGGATGAAGTAGTCTCCTGTAACTTCAGGTGGCTGTACAATGATGTTTCTCGAGCATATGGCACCTGGAAACTGGAATTGCGTCCCCATGTAGAGTATCATCCTGCATACCCCATTTGCATTAGATGAGGGGGGCTTTTTTGTGTTAATTCTTTTTCTACAATTATACATATATTTTTTTCTTTGTGGGTTTTTCCTTTTGGTGGTAGAGCATGGCATTTGAGTGGATACAAATATGTTACGGATATCAAAATGACCTTACTTGGCTTTGTATGATTGTTGGTCTGCTAAACTCTGAGCTGTATGTTTCGTACTTCAATATATTTTTTTCACTTGATTTCTTGTTGGTTGTTGCTGCTGTTGCCCGCAAAATTTGTGTTGTGCGTATAAGAATTATCTATTGAGCTTAATTTTGCACCTTTTTAATTTTTCGGCTGTCGATAAATTCGCACCTTTTTCAATAATGGACCCATCTAAAATTCCGTCCCTCAGGTGGGCTTTATCTGAAAAGGAACACCCCGAATGTACCTCTTTGGGGAAGCTCAAGTTAATTCACCAAGTATAGGTTTGGTATGAAGTAATGCAAACTGTAGAGCAATGCAATGCACCGTTGATTATATTCCTATGTTTGTTATGCAAAATAAAATACAAGTAATCTGATATAAAAAAAGTTTTTATTTTAATATGAATTTTCTTGTAGTAACAATAATTAATGGTAATGAAGCAATAGTGGTAATGATGAAAAATAAATGAAACAAATTAAAATATCAAAATAAGTAATCCTAATTATGTAGTATAATGTATACTACATAATTTTTATTACTAAATTACCAAAAGTAACCTAAGAATAAGCATTTTGTTAGTTTATGAGCGATTTTAGACTCAAATGGATTATCTGAATTTCTAAAAATGTACCACCAAAACGAGCCAAGTAGGCGTGGAAACGACAATAAACGAAAACCAATTGTTATATTCTGGTTCGTTATTTATTCTGGCACTACTCGGGCAAGGCAGAAAGATATAAGCATGCAGCAAAAAAGAGAAGGAAAAAGAAAGGATTAAAAATGAACAGGATATTCTAAAATTCACTCTCGATAAATGCTAATGAAAGAAACATGAAAAATGAATAAATAGAGACGAGTTGGTAGTCGTGCAAAAAAATTTAATAGTTATTTACCGATTCTATTTCTTTCTTCGAGTAGTATGAGAAAAAGAATCTACATTACAACCTCGAAAATTTTGCAAACCTCACAGTGGATGTATAATGCAGTTAAACCAAATCTAGTTTCGATACAAAACTTGGGTCTCAATTTACAGCCACGATCAAGATGTTCTGTATGGGCTTCTGCCAACCGAGTCGTCAGTATGTCCAAATTAACCTGCAAATGCCAACCAAACTACAGATTAATTATCCACGGTGATACTAACACTCTCGTGAATTTCAGTTGCACAGCTATGTCATCTATTCAATTCTTTTTCACCAAAGTATGCAGCCTTGAAGAATAACACCGGAAGTAAGAATTTATTAGAAGATATCTAAACTAAAAATGAAGCAGGATAGAACAAGAACCAGCAACTAGCAGGATATTATGCATTACTTGTTTGAAAAAAAAGGACAGTTGAGTATTCTATGCCCAATTTGTTACACTGTCCAGCACAACTAGATGCGCAAATACACACACACACACAAAAAAGAAAGAAATTGAGTTTGCTAGACACAGAACCAAGTGAAAACGCGCAAGGGAAAAAATGCATGACTTCAACAGTCCTCTTTTGATTATTTAAACAAACTATAGAATCAAACTAGGGGTAGGTCAAAGCTTTAAAGCATTTGATATTAGCCTTCCTCATCCTCCTTCGCCCCCAAAACCTCCAAAAAAAAAAGACACAATTATATTCTATATTTTGATTCCAAAACAAACAAGGACAAACATAGGACAAACATTTTATTGAGAGTGGTAAAGAAGAAGAAAATTTCATTGAAGCTGCTTGTAGTCAGTAGAATTTTAAATTGATTGATATGATAAAGAAGTCAAATGAATAAAATCATCCATGATCAGATAACTTATAATTCAATAAAACACCGGTAGCTTATCTTTGGCACAATTGAGAACATTGCCTAATTGGGTATTTGCACTAGCCAAAAAAAAAAAAATGCAAATGTCATATTTGTACTTTGCCTTCATTGAATTGCTTGCATGGGCAGACACTTGAACAAACATGATGAATGATACATGCAAAGAAAACAAAAGGAACAAATTGTACAAAAACGAGAGGCAATAGCAGAACCTCATCGTCTTTGAAGAGTTCAAGTTCACAAAGACTGCAATATATGAGTTGATGGCTCTCTTGCAGCTGTCCTTGCTTACAGATGGGACACCAAGTTTCCTTGTGCACCTAGCAACAACAGAAAACTTTGCAATTTTATTTCTATTAGGCTAGAAGGACAATTGCAACAAACTCTCTTCTGTCATTTTGACACGTGGAGAAGATACTGTTTATCCCACTTTTCCCCTTGGTCATAATTGGCTCCTTGAAATTCAACTTAATTGGTTCCCCTTAATCAATTCAGCTTTTTATACCAACCTAGGCAAGTGCAGGAAGCTTTATTCATCTGGTAAACTTTCATGGCTTAGCAGACAAGCTTGAAATGCAAATTTAAAGCTTTGAAGAAAGCAGATAGAGAAGGCCCACTCATTGGAACCATGTGTGGGGATGCATTCATTTAGGTATAAGTACACTACCATTGTTGATATTAAATGAAATATATTCTCACATTTACACATATATCAAATTCAAATGAGCTTTTGCATTTTAATTCACTCTATTACACAATCAAACTAGTAATGCATACATTTATACATCTGCAGGTGCATAAAGTTGAGCACTTCCACTCGTTTGGACATACAAACTCTAATACTATAACAGAACACATTATACCTGATGCACTTTCAATACCTGCTTATCATTCAAGTGCATGTGCTCATAAACAGCACGAGCCAAGTACTCATCTTCTTCATCCTCCCAGGTTGCAATATGGTTTTCAGGTTCTGCAAAGAGCTAGAGTAAACACTTAAACCTCAAAAATGATCATTCAATCAATTACAACCTCCTAATTCACAAAAAAAGACAAACATAGGCACATGTAATATTGCACGTTTTGAAGAATTCAATTTGGTAATGGAAATTAGCAATAAAATGTGTTCCTATTGTACTTCAAGTGATAAGGAGATGGAAATGAGCCTCACTTAAAACTTCCTGGCAATTGGGAGTGAAATTTTCACGACAATTATGGAGAATAAGAAGATGCAGTGCATGAAAGCAAACAAAATCTAGGATAGTAAGGGACAATTGCAGTTGCTTTCAGTTATAACTGAAAAACAGCATTACGCTGATAAAACTAAGTGTATGTGTCTCTTATATATGTATCTGGACCAACAGAAAAAAAAAAAACATTTCTGCAAAATTATTACATTTTTAAATGAGCAAAGTTTACCTTTTCTAGTTGGTTCTGCCCTGAGATCTTCATAGAATATCCTTTGCATCTCTAACAATATCTCCTCACATTCACCTTGATAAGCATTGTGAAGACCGTCGTATTCCCACAAAATATCACTTGCATCAAGGCCAGAAGTTGGGATTTGGGAATTGTCATCTCCTGATGAGTGTGTAATTTTTTTCAGCTCATCGGAAACTATGTCCTGGAAAGCAGATTTGATAAAATCCTGAAAAGAAAAAGAATACATAGATGATTAAATCAAGAATTGCTCAACGACAAAAGATTCATTTGGGAAAAATAGCCGATTCCAAAACACCATCAAAATAACAAACTGATGAAGGGGAAAAAAAACTATTGCTGGAATTGCCATTGTCAACAACTATATAAAAACTTAATATCATTAGTTCAAAGCTTAAACTCTAACTTAATATCATTAGTTCAAAGCTCAAACTCTAAGTCAAGGGAACCAAATGTCCTGATTCCAGGTTCCATATAATCATAAGAACTCTATTTATTTAATGCCAAGATCACAAAGCATTCTACGCTTAGAATATCCAATGAATTCAATCAGTCCACAGAAGCAGATAAGTCTTGCAAGACGCAATGATGACAAATAAGAAAACATGTGAAAATAAAACATATTTCCAATAAAGGCATAATAAAATATGTACCAGAAGATGGATAATGAATGAGAAACAAAAACCTTGTCACCAAGAGATTTAGCAGTGGGCAACCTCATTTTCCAAAGCAAACGATTCCTATCCTCGCGCACCCTTTTGTAACAGTTCTCCCTCAACTGTAATTCAGCATTACACACTCAATTTAACCAATACGCCGCCATTGAATGCAGGATAAAATTTGGAACAAGAAAAAGAAAGGGAAAAATTTTAAACGAACCTTGTCTTTCCAAAGAGGGTAAGTGTTAAAATGCGATTGAGATTTCAGAGACGACCGTTTTGGGGTTGGAGATGAAAGCGCGCAATCGTTCTCCATCGGAAGCTTCCACCACACACGAAGCTGAAGAACAAGAAAAACCCACAAATATACAAGCACTCAATTGAGGGAGACTCCTGTAGAGCCCAGAAACTAGAATCACGCCAGACCCATTTCTCGCATCAGGCGGCGCCTTCTGGATGGCGCGAGGGAGAGGCTTTAGTTGGGCTGGCCAAGAGGTTGGGCATTCGGTTTACTGATTTGTGAAAATCAAATTGAATTAAATCAGGAGAAATCAATTTGAATTAAGTTGATTTGATTTAATTCTAATTGCTTTTATATATATATATTTTTTATATTTTATAATTTAATTAAAATATTTTAATTTTAATTAGAATCTTAATTTTTTATATTAAAAAATATAAAATCAAATCAAATTTTCATATATGAATTATTTCGGTTTGAATCAAACTTGGGCTGGACTTGTCACTGGACTTGTCAGCAAAACCTAGTACTGGTCCATATGAAACGACAACGTATCAATGGAGCAGCAAAAGATATTTTTTGCTCAAGGAAAAAAAAGGAAAAGCCCTTAATGGACCCATGTGATATAAAAATGATGATAAAACCCAAAACCCTACAACTTTGGTAAAATCTCTCCAGTGACTACTGACCCTTTCTTCTTCAACCTCATTTTCAGTCCCTTCTATCTCCATTTCCATCATCACTGCAACTATTCTCTCAGTAAGTAAGTGCCTTAATCTTCTCTCCCTCACACACTCAGCTCTCAATTTCGCTAAATTTTTGTTCTTAGTTACAGTCCCACTGATACTAAGGCGGTGTTTTCATTAACGATTGGTTCATTTTTGTGTTTCTGGAAGTGGAGATTAGAGAGTAGTGGCGAAGTGTAGAATTGTTAATTCATTTCGTTTTTCATTTTTGTTCTTTTGGTATAAATTTTCCTCTCGTGATTCCATTTTTTTGGAGGTTATGTGATTTTTTTCCCTCTTTTCTATAGCTGCGGTCAGACTATGAGGAATCTGGTTTGATTAATTCAAGAACGGCCGTTAAGTTGATTGAAGCGGAGGAGGCACGGATGGAGATGAAGAGAAAATCACCATTTCAGCTTGAAGCCCTTGAGAAATTCTATGCTGGTATTATGTCTGCTGCTATCTGATATTTGTCTCTCCTTTTTTTTGTAATTTCTTTTGGTGAAGGTCTACAGTTATGGGTTTGATTTCTTTGTGTATCCGCTGCTTACTTTTTCGAGAAGCAATATCATTTTCTCCCTTACGATTTTTTTTTATTTGCCCTTTAACAAGTCGAAATTTGGCCTTGTTTTGGCTTTTTATTGATGACGGCGAAATACTATTGAATGCTAAAATTGTCAATTGGAATTTCTTCGGATTGCTATGCGTACTAAATCAAAATTGTAAAATTATATGTGTCATGTTGTTCATTTTCTAAGGTTGGGGTGTTGTTTGAAACAGAACAGAAGTATCCTACTCTTACAGCTATGGAAGAGCTTGCTGCAGTCCTGGACCTGACATTAAAGCAGGTACAGGGATGGTTTGTTGAGAAGAGGAGGAGGGACAAAAGCAAGGATATGTCGATTGAACCCCCTTGTTTGAGCAAGAAACTCTCAGTTGTAAAAGGAAGAAATGGATTGGGAGTTGCCCCTGCTAATAGAAAGATACATAAACAGCAGAACAGTTTGATTGTGCATGCATCTTCAGATGATGCAGACAGGATTCATAAAAATAAGAGGAAGAAGAAGTCAATTCTTATTCAGGATTTTTTGACTCCAGATTATATTTTAAGGAAGATTTTTCGCAAAGATGGTCCTCCCCTTGGTGTCGCATTTGATTCTCTTCCTTCTAGGGCATTACACAATGGTGAAGGTATGAATTTTCAAATAATTATCTGTTGCTGTGTAATTATAGATGTATTACGGTTTTAAGTGACTGATTTTTTTTGCTCTTTAAAGTTATGCATGTAATTGGAATGTTGTATTACTTGTTCTGTTAAAGAATCAGAGTTGTCTGTTGTTCACAACAAATTAAAATTTCAGAAATAATGATAACATTGGTTTTTTATGCTTTGGGAAAAGCAATTATCAACTGCATTTTAAACTTCACCTGTTTCATCCCCTTTTGATGTATTTGATAAACTTTGTGCTACTTTTGTTACTTCTAATTTTATTTCTTTTCTCCCCTCTAACTTGCATTACTCTACATGGTCCTGATACTTGTACTCTTCTTGGACATTTAGACTCCAGAAATTCTAGTGCTACTTGCCAAGAGAATGAAAGAGCAAAAAGGAGAAAGGTACTGCATTAATCTTCTAGATGGGCATAAAAATGCCAAATTGTTACAAAAATCTTTTTCTACTATAGGACGTTGTTTATGAGGTTTCACATATATCTGCACTTTGGACAAAGGTATCCAAGCAGGGCAAATTGAGTTGTCAGGATAATAATGATGATGCTCCTGTGAAGAAACATGGTATTGGCAAAGGTCTGATGACAGTGTGGCGGGCGACAAATCCAAATGGTGGAGATTTTCCTACAGGAATTCCTGTTGCTGACAGGGAAATAGTACCTCAAATATCAACTCCTGTAGCACGAAAACCTCTACGCCAACAGAAAAGAAAACGGCAATTAGTGTCTATAATGGTTAGTCTAGTATCTATTTCCTAGAGTTTTCCCCTCAAAATGCATAGTTGTGCATTTTTTTATCCTTTTGTAAATATATGTGAATCTGATGAACCTTAAATGTGCACCACTGAACGTTTTCTATCTTACTTCAGAAGCAGAGAAGGTTGGAAAATAAATCGCAGCATAGGAGGAAGTTTTCTATTAAACGGAGAGAGGTAATGATATTTCTGTTGCTGGATTGATGCAGTTTAGTTTTACTGGTGTGGCAACATCAACTTAGACTGTCATTTGTAGGTGGAATCTAAAAGGGACGAGTCTCAGAATCATCCTTGCAAAGAAAAATGTGAACTTGCTTTGGAAGGAGTGATATCTCAGGAACGTGCTGATCAATTAACTATGCTATTGGATGATGAAGAGCTAGAGCTGAGAGAATTACAAGCTGGGCCAAATCCACTGACATGTTCGGAACATTGTGCAAACAATAGGCTACATGGTTGTACCCTTTGCAAAGGTCTGTGTGATCTTATGTCTTCTGGAATGCCTCAACCAGTTTTCTACAATTTATTGTATGTAAGGTATACTTGAGTTCTTTTTACCATAAATTTGTGGCTCTCCAGATTTGCTGCCAAAATTTCCTCCAAATTCTGTTAAGATGAAGCAACCATTCGCCAAGCAGCCTTGGGATTCCTCTCCAGAGACAGTGAAAAAACTATTTAAGGTGCATAGGATATGTTAACTTCTAATTGCGTAATGCAATACTCTTCATACGTGGAAGATCTGATTCATTCTCTTTCTTTTGCTTAGAATTTATTTTTTGGTTCTTAAATTGCAAAATTTTCCCAGCAGCAACCTGTATTATGTAATTTTTGCTCTTTTTTTTTTAATTATTGTTTTGTAAGTCATGAGTTCATGATCCTTTCCCCCCAAAAAAAAATCAATATCAAGATATAGTGGTTAACCTCAAATTGTCATTACAAGGACCTGGTCTGAACTATGAACTCTGTGTGTATAAACACTTGGGTTTTAATGTCTAAATTACTCTCTTTTAGTGCCTGTCAGTTCAATGTTGAATTTATCTCTACATTAAGATGGATCCAAGCTACTGATTTTCTCTTGGCTATAAATTTTCTTTGGACACTGATTTTTCTCTCGTCATTGAATTTCTTTTTGTATTAGTTTGGACTTCCATTTTTTTTTTCGGTATTTCCCTTCATGCCCTAATTATAGGCTCCAACATTTATTTGTCGAGCTCCTTGTGTTTTCAAGTACTTTTTTGCTTATATATCTTAGAATAGGGTTGCCCCAGTGTCTGGACAGAGAGAGGGAGAGAGAGACACTTGTTACAGCAGTTCTCATTTAGTTTATGATCAAGAAGTGTTTTGTGGATGGATTTCTGAAAATGATACTGCCTTTTAGTAACATTTGCACAAAGTAGACATTCTTAGCTCTTAAAGATGTAACCTGTTGGTTTCAGGCACAAGAAATTACATTGCACTTGTCAAATCACCCTTGATCTGCTCATGTATTAATTATTTGAAAGCATACATAAGGCTTCTCCAGTTTTGATTATGTTCATAGAGAATTCTTTTACTCCATACCAGAATCTACAAAACGCATTTAGAAGTAAATCCCTCTTCACTTTTGTCCTCTAGCATGTTAATTTGATTAGCTGTTTTAATTGTACTTATGCACACCAGTCTGCGGACTGAAACTAGGAGCATGCTTCTCTACAGTTTCATTAGTGTGATTTTTTGGATATCACACTCATCAAATCTGCTACTGCCAGTGATGAACCCTTTGTCTCTCACTGATTTATTTATGAGCCACAGCAGAACCTTATCCTTTGCTGTTCTAAATGCATACTAACTTGTGTATGATTTATCATTCCCAATGGTGAAGTTTTTCATTTTCCCTTTTACTCTGTAAGTTTTTAGATTATATTGCTAAAGTTAGGCTGATATCTTTTGCAGGTTTTCCATTTTCTTTACACTTATTCTGTTGCAATTGATATTTGCCCCTTCACTCTTGATGAATTTGCTCAAGCATTCTATGATAAGGTTAATTCTCAGATTATATCTTTTGCTTACCATGTATTTTGGTTCAATTTCTCACTGCCAGTTTATTTTTCTTGGCATTTAGATTTCAAATTTTTTGAATTAATGTTTGCATTTTCTTTCAGGATTCTTTGTTACTTGGAAAACTTCATGTGGCCCTTCTGAAGCTTCTTTTATCTGATGTGGAAAAGGAGATTAATAGTGGATTTCTTCCCCAGTTGAGCATATCTTGTCAGTTTCTTGCACTTATTCATTCGGTGAGTAGGGAACTCTGCATCTGTAAGCCATTAACAAGAATTTGATTTTTTATTCTACTCTTTCTGTGAAAATTGTCGTTGTTGTTGCAATGTTTTCTGAAGTCCATAACTGAAGCATGCCCTAGTCTACTTTTTACTATATTTTCACGCTCTCTAATCTTCCATTTATTGTTTTTTTGTCTGAATAAAACCCAGCATGTTAAATTTTAAGTGGTTATTCTTAAATCAACAGTTATTTTTCATAGAGCACTTATTCGAGCAGCCTCTCTGTTGATAATATAATAGCAAAGAAGGTGTTAAGCTGCTCATATATTGATCACCTTTTGTCCTTCAGACTCCTGAGGCGTTTCCTTGAAGCTGGTCCAGTAAGCCTAAGCACGATGTTAACATAAAAAGGAAGAAAAGGGAAATGATGGGTTCTTTTTCCCGGAGAACAGACCACACACACACACACACACGCACACAATGACATTGCTTCACAATAATAATGTACTGGGAAATGAAGAGATGTCTATCTGTGTGTCTCTGCCTTGCTATTTATTGGGTTGAGTTCGAGTTACTTCGTTTGACTCAAATGGCAAATCAGAGTTGCAGTGTGCCAAGGCTCTTGGCATGCTAGTCACTTGGTCTAACACTCATAGCATAGTCAGGCAGGCTACCTAATTGAGTCGTGCACCTTACTTCCTAGGCATGAACCTTTTTCCAAGTGCAAGGCACAACATAGGTGTCTTCCGTTACATTTTCCAATTTTTTTTATTTATTTGATGTGATTTTATCTATTCTATTGATATTAGGTTGGGTACTAGTATACTGTAAATTGTTATACAACAGTCAATTGAATTGGAAGCATCTAGAAAAGAACAAAGGCAAGGACTCAATAGGTGGTATGAGATTTAAGTTGGAATGACACTGAGGGAAAAAAAAGAAGGGAAAGACAAAAGCTACTCAGATCAATGATTTGAATGTTGAGGGTCCTACCAGTAAATATTAAAGTTGCTCAAAGCAATGATTTGATGTGTATATCTTTGTAGTGAACCCATTACATACTAATGGGGAGAAATTTCTTCTTATCAGAAGCATTTCAACAATTCCTTTTCATGGGCCTTAGCAGACCCTCTGTATTTATGATCACATTTTGAATATTGTAAAGAAGAATGTAAGAAATTTATCCGTGTGAAATGCATCTGCTTAGCTATTTCTTTTCCTCGTATTGAGTGTGGAGTATCTATCTTTTGCTTTAGAAAAAAATAACTCTCGTTTATTTTGTTTTATTTTCTCTCTTTTTGGGGGGTTAGGGTGTTTGCATAATTAAATTTCCATTTTCTTTTTATTCTAATACAAGTCCTTTTTTTGTGTCCATGTATGATTCTTCATTATTGGCAGGTTGAAGCTCAAGAATTTGTTGTAGAGTTCTGGAGGAAGTCTCTCAATCCCCTTACATGGACAGAAATAATGCGTCAAGTCTTGGTTGCAGCTGGTTTTGGTTCAAGGCAAGGTTCATTGCATAGGGAATCCCTTAGTAAGGTATAATTGGTTAGGTTGCATTACTGATGAATATGTTGTTGATCTCTTTCCTTTTTTTAATCTATTATATGCAAAATATGCTCCTTCTCATTGCTGTCCATTTTTATATGTAACGTGTCTAAGGGAAATGAAGTACGTTAAAGGGATCTTGCTCTCTTTTTTTTTCACAGGAGATGAGCCTCATGGTGAAGTATGGCCTACGTCCTGGAACTTTGAAGGGTGAATTGTTTAAACTGTTGTCAGAGAGAGGAAATAATGGATTGAAAGTTCCTGACTTGGCAAAGTCATTGCAGGTAAGTTACTGGAATTAAAGAGGTCGTGCTTGAATTTTTTTTTTTTTTTTTTTTTTTGAGTTCTCCATGTAATATTAATGATGAGTTTTTTATTTTGTTTTGAAGATCACAGAACTAACTGTTGGTAAGACGACTGAGGAACTAGAACTTCTAATAAGTTCTACTCTTTCAAGTGATATTACTTTATTTGAAAAGATCTCACCATCTGCTTATCGTCTGCGCATTAGTACTCTTTCAAAAGAAACCAATGATTTTCAATCTGATAATGAGGACTCTGGAAGTGTTCATGATGACTTCAATGATTGTGGAACATGTAGCAGCAGTGATTCTGAGTGTGACTCAGATAATACCAATTCAAGAAAACCTAAGTATAGTAACCATCATGGAAGAAAAAAGAACATGTTGACTATTTACAATGAAATTGATGAAAGCCACCCAGGAGAAGTGTGGTTGCTAGGACTCATGGAAGGTGAATATTCAGATTTAAGCATTGAGGAAAAGTTGAATGCTTTGGTGGCTCTGATTGATCTCCTCAGTGCTGGATCTAGTATTAGAATGGAGGTAATGCGAATAAGTTGGCGTAATTAAGATTTCAAGAATTCCCTTCGTCTTCTTCTTCTTCTTCTTCTTCTGATGCCTCCCCCTCCCTCTCCCTCTCTCATGTACTATATCAGGTGACCTATAAATGAAAATTCCAAACATTCCTACAGTTAGTTCATTTTCAAGTAGATATGATATTATTTTTCGAATTGTTCTTGGTTGACAAACTATTTTTTTGTGTGATGATTTAATACAACAAAGTCTAGGGAACTAAATCATTTTGTTTTATTATATTCTAGGATTTTATTGCCTTTACTTTTGTCTTTAATTTTCATTGTCCTTGACTAGTTTAACTTGAGCTTCTTAAAGGCTTTGTTGTCATGACTGATTGTCTCGCTCCCATATATTTAACCTAGAAATAATTTTTATTCGATTTTAGGGATTGATATATTTTATTGTAATGCTTCTTTCCATTTTCAGGATGTAAAAAGACCTGCTGTTGAATCTGTTCCAAAAATGCATCATTATGGCTCTGGAGCAAAAATAAAGAGATCATCATTGAAGCAAGATAACTTGCCCAGGCCATCCTGGGTCCATGTTGGACAACTGGATAATTCAAGAGAATCATATTCATTATCTACATCTCGCCCAATTGATTCTTCTGCCTTAATCGTAAGGTTTAATGAAGGGGAAAAGGCCCCTGGCAAAGGCATGAAAGAGACAGGAGGGGTCGATTTACATCCACTTCAGTCTATCTTCTTGGGTTCTGATCGTAGGCACAATAGATATTGGCTTTTCTTGGGCCCTTGTAATTCACATGATCCTGGCCATAAGAGAGTTTATTTTGAATCTTCTGAAGATGGTCACTGGGAAGTGATTGATACCCAAGAGGTATCCTTATATAGGCTTTACTCAAATTTTTGAATCTTGTACCTTTAGATCCCACTTGTGTACAGAAAACTATTTACTTTATCATAGCTTTTATATTTATTATATATTATATTTTTTAGTGTTGATCGTTTTGTGCCTGTTCATGTCTATCCAACTGCAGGCATTGCGTGGTTTGTTGTCAATTTTGGATGACAGAGGAACACGAGAGGCTCGCCTTATTGAATCATTGGAGAAGCGGGAAGCTTTTCTTTGCCAAGAGATGGCAAGAAACGTGGTAAATCATGCTGAAAACAGACACTTGACTCGATCAGATCAACTTGAGCTGGAAATAATCAGAGAAGACAGTACATCTCCAGTGTCTGATGTAGACAACAACCTGAGCCTTACTGAGGTCATGAAAGATTCTTTGCCTCCATGTGGTGCAATAATTCTTGGAGGGAAGAAAGAGGAAGAAGACAACAGGAAATGGAGCTGTCTTCAGGAGTTTGATGCATGGTTATGGAATAATTTTTACTGTGATCTTAATGCTGTTAAACGTATCAAGAGGTCTTATTTTGAATCACTTACTAGATGTGAAACTTGTCATGATCTGTACTGGAGAGATGAGAAACACTGTAGGATTTGTCATACGACGTTTGAACTTGATTTTGACCTTGAAGAAAGATATGCTATCCATTCAGCCACATGTAGAGAGAAAGGAGTCAAAGAAATGTTGCCAAAACATAAAGTTCTGCCATCACAGTTGCAATCATTGAAAGCTGCAGTCCATGCAATTGAGGTGTGCTGTTGTTGATTAATGTTTTTGTGCTGCTTTAATTTCTATATATTCAAGCAAATCATGAAGATAGCACTAACTTTTTCCGTTTGTAATTTGTATGAGAATGGTTTACACTTGGTATTCTCTTTGTGCTACGTGCATAAAATCTTACATGCTATCTTTTTCCTTTTTTTTTTTTTTTTTTCAATTTACTATTGTTGTCAATTCTCACCATTCTGTTTTTGACATTGTGTACAGTTAGCGATGCCAGAAGAAGCTTTGCTGGGAGCTTGGACAAAGTCTGCTCATAGGTTGTGGGTCAAACGGCTTAGACGCACCTCATCTTTGGCAGAGCTTTTGCAGGTACTTTCTAGATTTTTTCGATTATATTTTAACAAAGGAATATGATATCTAGGTTGAACATTTTTTGTTTGTGACCAGTGCCAGGGGGTGTTGATTGGCTAATAGATTAATTTACTCTTGCAGGTTGTTGCTGATTTTGTTGCCGCAATTAATGAGGATTGGTTATGTCAATGTGATGTCGTGCATGATTCCAATACTCCTATGGAAGAAATTATTGCATGCTTTCCAGCTATGCCTCAAACGTCATCCGCACTTGCTCTCTGGTTGGTGAAATTGGATGACTTAATTTCTCCATATTTGGAAAGCATTCAGTGTGGAAACAATCAGGAAAGTGGAACCAAATGTACAGGTATTTTTAGGAGCGTCTGATCTTGTTCTGTATGGTGTTGAAATTTTGTTTAATTAATGTTGAACATGTTTTCCTTCTGTTCTTCATTATATATTATACTTCTATTTAAAAAATTTATGACACCAACTTTCCCAGAATTGATTATTTTATTTTATTTTATTTTGGGTTACTATTTCGCAAGTGTGAAGCTGTGCTGCTTTACCAATCTATACCCTTCATAGCGTTACAAGCAGGACAAAAGACGCACTTGTTAATTACGCTTGCATATTTTTTATTATTCCTCCCAACATCCTGACCAGCACTATGGAAAAGGAGGGGTTTACATGACACTGAATAACTTGATTTGTTTGCATTAGTCATGAATGGGTATTGAACATTTTATTTCTGCATACAAAATCTACAATTGGAATACAGTTTTGTGATCTCGTTCCTATTAAGGAGGTTGAAAAATTGCAATCTTGTTATCCTGATTGGAAGATTAGGTGTGATGATCTTTAGTTTAGGTGATACCCAGCTCTTCATGCGTTGAATTTCATAAATTGCTGAACTTTATTTCAGGCAAGCAAGCTTCTACGCTTGGAGCTCACAGCCATGACATTTGATGTTCGAGAGGAGTGTTGCTATTGTATCTGCCCCTGTTCCAAGAACGGTTGAAACAATTGCAAGCTTCACCGCCATTTGCTTTTGAGGAGCATCATTATAAATGCATTTGTGGTATGAATGTTAATGGCTGAAAGCAATATATACGAAGTTTGTATAGCGCAGAGCTTTGAATATTTCCTTTTTTTTTTACCGTTGCTGTACTAGGCAGTGAAGAGCGAATTAGATTTTGTACAGCATTAAAATAGACATCATAATCAGGAAATTTTAGTATTTGGTACATATGCTTACCATGACCCTTAGTAGCAAAAGTAAATAACAAGGATTCCTCTGTTCTCTTGTAGAAAAAAAAAGGGTAAACTTGCTACTTGTGGTATTTGGTGGAATCAAATTTTGATATTGTTCGACAGAGTCCATTTTTGTCGAGGGAAAATATTATATTGTGATTGTAAACAATGCAGTTTCCTCCATTAATTCCTTTACAGTTGTCTACTCTTTTGCCTTTTCCTTTGTGGAAAAGGATGAATTAGTCATTTTTCTCTAAATCAGTTGAAGGGTGATAGGATTTTTTTTTTTTTTATTGGGTGAAAAATATGTAGTTTCATTTATATAAAAAAAATTGCTGTGGTCTTTATGTAATTCTTAAAATAAATGTGGGAAAGTTTGTTATTGTCTCTAGCTTTTACAATAATGTAGAAATTTAAGTTATTTCATTTTTAATTTTTATTCTATTAAAATTTGAAGTTTCTATTTTGCCTTTAAACATAATAAAAAAGGAGTGCCAAAAAAAAAAAAAAACCTAGAATATCACATTTACTGTATCAATTCAGTTCCGATTAGTTTAACATTTGAACTTTCTTTTCATTGGTTAAAAATGAGTTTCAACTCATTTTAGCATTTGAATCAGAATTTGTTAAAAAAAAAAAACTAAAGTTATCAAATTTAAATGGCTAAGGTATTTTCTGGACATTATTCAGGTCTCTTTTCTTCAGTGATTGCCCTGTAAGCATTGTTAGAAAAAAGAAAATCAGAATTTCATTTATAACTTTCTTTTTTTCTCCGTCGTGGAACAACCACCTGGTTTCCTACCAGTGCCATGTCCTGCCATCTGGGAAGCAATTGAATGTTTCACACGTTCAAAAAAGAGAAAGGAAACATTCAACACGTTCAAAAAAGAGAAAGGAAACATTCAACACGTTCAAAAAAGAGAAATGCTAGGTGAGTGATTATCTAATTCTAAAATTGAATGAAAAGTATTTATTATATTTTAATTATTATATTTTTAAATTAATAAAATAAAGAATATTAAATAATCACTTAAAAAATAACGGTGGTTAGCATATTTCTTCACAAAAAAAAAAACCATCAAGTCTTCTCCTTTCACTGCTTTGCATGCTATTATTAGAGCTCCTTAAATAATATCAAATGCACTTTAAATCAGGAAATCAATGTAGAAAGGACCTAACTTTATTAAATAAGTTTGTGTAGATCGTAAAATGATAATATTTCTGAATGAGTGGGGAGGAAAAGTAATTAATGTAAGTAACGAGGAGTATAAGTGAAATTTAACCCCCCCCCCCCTTTCTTGCTTGTAACAAACACACCCTTTTCCATAAAAACAACTCAACCCACTTCCTAACGAATTAATCGTATTTGTAAATTATTTCAGCAAGGAAAAAAAATATTATTGGCATTTTTATCAAATTTAAGCCAGAGCTTGTGCCTAATAAAAAATATGAAGATTTACAATTTAATTTTTAAATATTGTCATTATTATTAAATTAGTTTCTGCATTTTTAAAAATATGTTAAAACGTTTTTATATTTTTTTTTCGTTAACGAAATAGTCATTCTAGCTTTTTTTCCATTAAAAATAAATAAAAAATAAGAAAAAATTTTTAAAATCTAATTTTACTCTCAAATAAAACTTCTTATTTAGCATTTGGATATTATTATTATTAATAAGTCGGTTTCTATATTTTTAAAAATTTATTAAAACGTCTCTATTAAAATATCTGTATCACTTTTTTTCGTCAACAAAATAGTTTCTCCTCAAAAAAGAAGAAAGAAGAAGAATCTCCTCCTTAAAAAAGAAGAATAAAAAGAAAATTGAAAAAGAATCAGAGAAGAAGAAGAAAAAGAAGAACAAAAAAAGAAGAGGAGGAGAAAGAATCAATAAAGAAAAAGAAAAAGGAAGAAAAAGAAGAAAAAAAATGAGATAATTTGATTTTTTGTTATATTTTTAACGGTAAAAATAAACGGAATAACTTATTTATTAATGGATAGAAAAGATAACAACGTTTTAATATATTTCTGACATATATGAACTGATTTATTATTAATAATAATACTCAGAGACTAAATTATAAATTCCCTTAAAAAATACCAAATAAATAAAATACCTGAATTGAAATGTCATAATTTATTTTTTAAATTAAAAATTAACTAATGTAGTTTTTTATATCATAATAATTAAATACTCTTTTCATTTTATTATTTTTATCATACTTTTTATTTATCTTAAAATTATTATTATTTTTTAATTATAATAATATATAAATGGACTGATATAATCATATTATGCACAAAATTGCAATATAATATTACAATAGGATATAAATTACCTATTATTTTATATAAAAATTTTTATATACAATATAATATTACAATAGTATATTGATTTTTCACAATTATTTTAAATTTAATTATCATTATTATAATATATTATTATATATTACAGATATATTTTTCTTTTATTATATTACAGATTTTTCACTCTAAATAAATATTGATGACCGCTGGATTCCTTCACCCCGGGCCAGGGGCTTGACCACAGCCCAAGGCCCATGACGTAGAGGCCCACACACCTGATATACATAACAAGCCTGGCTCATCCAACCCTCAAGGCCGGGCTCGACCCATCTTCTTCACCCAAGCCGGCCCGGCCCACACGAAGTGTAATACCCGGCTAGACCCCGGTATCGGAATTCCTACGTTCCGGCGGATTTTCCGTTGGAAGTCGGGATTCGAGGATGTCGGAGCTTGCCCTAAGGGTATAAGAAAGGTTTTTAAGATGTTTTTTAAGTGTTTTTTTTCATGTTTGCATGTTTTGAGTTAAGAAAATTGAGTTTTGACATGAAAAGGCCAAGGGGACAAAAGCCAGGTTCGGCCGCCGAAGGTGAAGTTCGGCCGCCGAAAGTTGCATGGTTTTGCATGCACGTTAGGCCGCCGAAGGAAGAGTCGGTTGGCCACTACAAAAGCCCCTTTGCCCGAGACTTGAGTGTTAAACACTCTGTTTTTGGGTCAAAGGTAGGTTCAAGCTCTCCTTGGTGTGATTTTTCATGTTTTCCTCAAATCTTGCATGTTTTAACTTGATTTGAGCTTTGTTTTAGAGTTTTGAGCAAAAGGAAGCAAAGTTGAGTACTTGGAGATTTTGAGTGAGTTTTCCCCCATCTCCAAGCTTGGATCATCAATCCTCTAGTTCTTCAAGAGGTAAGCATGGATCCTCACCTCCCCTTATGTTTAAAGCAAGTTTTAGAAGTTTTGGAGAGGTTTATGGCATGTTTTGGGTATAAGCATGAGTTTGAGCATATGTTAATCATATGAGTTAGTATGAGTTTTGTTGTTGTTTTTGGGGTTTGAGCTAGTTTTTAGGCCCCTATATGCATGAGATATGTTATATGCTAGTTGAGAAGTGTTGGTATGCATGTTATGGGTGTTTGATAGGAGTTTGGAGGCTGAGAGCATGAGTTGTGCTCGGATTCTGCCTTTCTGGAGAATCCAGGTTCGGCCGCCGAAGCAAGGTTCGGCCGCCGAACCCCTTGTGGAGGCAGTTTCGGCTGCCAAACCTTGCCCCCGAAAGCTAGGCTTTTGGGTGAGAAAGAGACTTTCGGCCGCCGAAAGAGGGAGTTCGGCCGCCGAAAGTGCATGAGTTTCGTCTCTGGACGAGACTTTCGACCGCCGAAGGTGCCGCCGAACATGCATGAGTTTCGTCTCTGGAGAGAGGTTTCGGCCGCCGAACCAGCCGCCAAAAGTGCCCAGTCCAGCCTTCTTTTGCCCATTTTGCCATGCATGCCTATGATGTTTTAGAGGGGTTTTGGGGAGATATTAAGAGTTATGTTTAAGTAAGTTTGGTCCTCATTTGAGTCCACCTGTGTAGGAACGGACCCGAGAGACCAAGGAGGCCCACAGAGTTAGAGTTACAGAGACTGCTCAGCAGTTGACAGAGGTGAGTGGAACAGAACTTTATTTTAAAAGTTAAGAATTGTTTTAGCATGATTCATGCATCATTATGCCATGTGTATGTAGGATGCTTTGCATTAGTATTCATCAAGTTGATGCATTGCATTATTACTTGTATATGTGGATTGGACCGAGGCGATCTCAATAGCCCATAAGTCTGTCATTATTGTATGTCCTGTGTGAGCTCCTTTGGGGCCGGGCATGTTACTTGGATAAGTCCTGTGAGAGCCCTTCTTGGGTCGGGCACCATGAGTAGAGTAGTGAAAGTCCTGTGTGAGCTTCCTTTGGAGGCCGGGCACTGACAGAGGGAGTTTTGGGGTCATGTCCAATCTGAGCTGTGAAATGTTTGTGCAGTGACGCATTTCATTATAGCATCTTTTTAATGTTTTTATGGTTTCCGCTCACTGGGCTTTAGTAGCTCATCCCTCTCCCTAACCCCATTTTTCAGGGCCTCAGAGAAGAGAAAGAGAAAGAGTCAGCAAGGGTAAAAGACATATGTAATAGTATAGAATAGTGGGCATGATAATGATGTACAGTACAGAGTTTATGTAATGTATAGAAATGATGTAATAGCAAGTTATATAATGAGGTATAGAATTGTGCTTGGCCCTAGTGTATGTTTATCCCTTTGCACATGATCATTTTATGATTGAGATAATGTTGTGATGATGATGCGCTAGGCTTGGTGCATGGTAGTCTTTCTATCTCTGTAGTTACTGTATGGTACCATTGCAGGTATCACTCTTCGAGTGCATACAGACAGAGCATGCATAGTCCAGGCTTAGTTGATGAGAAAAGTTTCAAGAAAAGAAAAGATAGGCAAGCAAAGAAAATAAAAAAAAAAATAGAGAAGAGTAAGTAACAGTTTTAAGCTGAAGTATGATCATGTATGGGTTTTATCAGGTACACAGAGTTGACAGTAGGCTTACTACGGGTCCCGGCGGCCTTAAGCCGATCTGGATCCTAGTGCCGGTGATGGTCCGGTAAGCGGGCTGTTACACGAAGCATGCCCTCTCCACTCAGGCTTAGCGTCCGGCCCAACTCTCGGTCCTGCACGAGGGGAATCAGAGGCCGTTACGCATGGAGCAGGCGGCTGATACCCTAGTACCTCCGAATCCGCATGGCAGAGACGCGTGGCCCAATCCTGGAGAGACCTTTACACGTCACCAGCAAGCAAGACAATGTATAAAATAGGAGTCCCCTCCTCAGAAAGCTTAAGCCTTATTCAGTAATACAAAACCCTTGTAAAACCCTATTCTATTGGATCTCAGATCATCAATTGGCGCCGTCTGTGGGAAACGAAGGAGATCTTTTCATCACCGGAGTTTTCACTTTCAAAACCCACTGAGATCCACAATGGCAAACCACCAAGAAAGCAACCTTAATATTCCAAATGACCTGAGCTCTGCCCAAGAGGGGCAGCAGTTCTCCTTTTCTAGCCCTACAACGTTGAATAACCAAACACCTATTTCTCTTAATCCCTCGCCAAGCTTGGCAGGGAATACTCCCACCATGACCCTGTCTAACCAAGACATTCAAACCATGGCTCTCCAGCTACAAACCACTGCTCACTGGTTGGGGCAGATAATGCAACAAAGGGGACTTAGCACCCCAGTAAACGCACTCCCAGTAGTGGAGGAACCCAGAACCGATGAACCCCAACCTACCTCTGCCCGCCTCCAAACTAACAACCACGATGCCGGAGAAGAGGAAGAACCGGAGGCCCGAATCCATGGGAGAAGGGCAAGAGAGTTGATAGAAAATGAAGAGGTGGACGACTATTCTGCTGAAACAACTAGGGAAACGAGAACTGAAACAGAGGAGGAAGAATGTAGTTTGGGCAAAAGATCCAGCCCGGAAGACGAGAAAATGAACCAAAAGCTGAAAAGGTTGAAGGAGCAGCTCCTAGCCGAGCTAGGTAAGAAAGATCAGAGTCAAACCTCCTTGCCTACTTCTTCTCCCTTCTCAAAGTTAATGCAGCAGGAGACCGTTCCCAAAAAGTTTATGATGCCGCCGATGGCGGCCTATAATGGGGCTGGTAACCCGAGAGAGCATGTCATGAACTATAAGACCTTCATGGAGTTGCAAACTCTGTCAGATGCTCTGATGTGCAAGGTGTTCCCAACAACGCTCTCGGGACCAGCGAGGGCATGGTTCAACAGCCTGGAGGCCGGAAGCATTAAAAGTTTCGGAGATCTTGCCACCCGCTTCATTAGCCGGTTCGTAGCCGGGGTGCCAGCAGATAGGAAAACGAGCTATCTGGAAACAGTGAGACAAAAAGCTGGTGAATCCCTCAGAGAGTATGTCGCCCGTTTCAATACGGAGGCCCTGCAGATTCCCGAGCTTGACGAAGGAAGGGCGGTAGAGGCCATGCAAAAGGGAACAACCTCTGCCGAGTTCTTTGGTTCTCTGAGCAGGAAACCTCCGACCTCACTGGCCGAGTTGATGAAGAGGGCGGAAAAGTATATAAGGCAGGATGACGCCTTAGTAACGAGTAGATTTGCCAAAGGGGTGGCAGGAAAAGAGAAAGCCCCGGAGGAGGGGAGGCCGGAGAAACACGAGAAGAAGCGTGGAAAGAGGCCTGAGCCGTACAAGCAGGCCTGGGAAAGAAGGGATCAAAGGCCTCCCCCTCCTCCCAGGGCTCATGAACCAAAAGTGCTCTCTCCTTGGGTCCCGGAGAAACCGACTCCATTAAATGCGTCCAGAGCCGAGGTGCTCATGGCTGTCCAGGATAAGGAGTTTCTCCAGTGGCCCAAACCTTTGAAGTCGGAAGCCGATCAGAGGAATCCTGACAAGTATTGTCAGTACCACCGGACGCATGGCCACGATACAAATAACTGTTTTCAGTTAATCGCGGAGATTGAAAGATTGATAAAAAGGGGGCATCTCAAAAATTTTGTGAAGAAACCGGAGGTGCAGAGGCCTCAACCCGGTCCGGCAGCCCAGATGCCCAGGAGAACTGGAGTTGGACCAGTGAATGATGGGTCCAGTGGGACTATTAATATGATTGTTGGAGGAACTGGAGGACGGATGAACCGTCGAGGAAAGAAGAGAAACCGGGAAGGGGAGACCAGCAATGGCGAGGTTATGCAGATCGTTGAACACTCTCCCATGACCATCGCTTTCTCTTCGGAAGATGCACAGGGCATTCAGATGCCCCATGATGACGCGCTTGTCATTGAAGCAGTCATTCATAATTTTCGGGTGAAGAAGGTTCTGGTGGATGATGGGAGTAAGGTCAATTTATTGCCATATCGGGTTTTCCAGCAGATGGGAATCCCAGAGGAACAGCTGGTTCGGGACCAGTCACCCATCAAAGGGATCGGAGGAGCACCGGTACTTGTAGAAGGGAAGGTGAAGCTGGCCCTTACCTTGGGAGAAGCACCCAGAGCTCGCACCCATCATGAGGTGTTTTTGGTGGTCAAACTCCCACTGAGCTACAATGCGATTTTGGGGAGGCCGGCGTTGTTCAACTTTGAAGCTGTCACTAGCATCAGGTATTTGGCACTCAAGTTCCCAACGGAAGAAGGAGTGGGAATGGTCCGGGGCAGCCAGGAAGAAGCAAGGGCGGTATACTTGGCCACAGTAACAGAGCCAAGCTCAACTGGAGAAGCACTTGACTCGGAAGTTCTAGAGGTCAGAGATGAAACAAAAGAGGTCCGGACAGAGCCAGTCGGAGAGTTGGAGTGTAATACCCGGCTAGACTCCGGTATCGGAATTCCTACCGTCCGGTGGAATTTGGGTGTCGGAAACCTCTAGAAGGGTAAAAGCATGTTTTTATAAAATGTTTTCATGTATTTTAATGTTTTAAGTATGATTTTAAATAAGTTTTTGCATGAAAATTCTTTAAGGAAAAACCCAGGTTCGGCCGCCGAAACTCACTTTCGGCCGCCGAACATGCATGGACTTTGGGAGGCACGTTAGGCCCCCGAAAGTCTAAGTGAGGGAAGTGCAGGTTCGGCCGCCGAACCTTATGTTCGGCCGCCGAACATTGCATGGATACGGAGGCACATTCGGCCCCCGAACGTGGCCTGGCCAGCCACTATAAAAGGGTCCCCTTGGTCCGCACGGGCGAGCTTTTTCTCTCCCATTGTCGGCCAAGGTGAGTCTCCGCCGCTCCTCCCTCGATCTTGAGTGTTTCCTTTAGATCTTTCATGATTTTAACAAGTCTTCATCTTGCTTTGAAGTTTTTAAGCTTTTGAAACGAGTTTTGAGCAAGTTTTGAACTTGGAGACCCAAGGAGCTCAATCTCTCCCAACTCCAAGTTAGATCGCCTCCACTCTCGATCTTCAAGAGGTAAGAGTCGATCTCTAGCTTACATTATGTTTTAAACAAGTTTTATGCAAGATCTATGGGGTAGAGATGCATGTTTAGGTTTGTTGATGAGTTTATGGTTTTGATGCTTTGATGAACAATGTAGCTTGATTGTGTATGAATGAAGTGTTGTAGATGGGGTATATGCATGTTTGAGGCCCCTAGGAACTTGTATGCATGCTTTGGTTGAAAAATATGCATGATTTATAGATTTGGAGGCGAAATGTGCAAAGGGAGCCAAGTTTCTGCCCTTTGGCAGAAACCAGGTTCGGCAGCCGAAGGTACTTTCGGCCGCCGAACATGGCTGGGGAGGCAGGCCTTTCGGCTGCCGAAGTTGCCCCCGAAAAGAGACTTTCGTCTCTGTCTGGCACTTTCGGCCGCCGAAGGTGCCGCCGAACCTAGCTGAGTTTCGTCTCTGTCCAGGACTTTCGGCCGCCGAAGGTGCCGCCGAAGGTGCCCTGTTCAGCCATTTCATGCATATTTTCTGTGATGTTTTCAGGATGTTTTAGGGGGTTTTTGGGGGATACATTAGAGTTATGTTTATTTATGTTGGTCCCTCATTGGAGTCCACCTGTGTAGGTTCGGACCCGAGGAACCAAGGACCCCAGCAGTGAGCCAGCTGCTGAGAGTTTGACAGAGTCAGCCAGAGGTGAGTGGAACTATACTTAACCTTTTAAATTAATAAAGTGAATATTTTATCATGTTTCATGCATCATGACTATAATATAGGATGTTTGCATTAGAATCACGAATATGCTACATTGCATTATTATATTGTGGTTGATGAGGAGGGACATTGCACGACTCACTAGTCCTGTGTACGAAGTCCTGTGGTGCCCATAATAGGGCCGGGCAATAGCTCCGATATACGAAGTCCTGTGGTGCCCATAATAGGGCCGGGCAATACGAAGTCCTGTGGTGCCCATAATAGGGCCGGGCAATACGAAGTCCAGTGGTGCCCATAATAGGGCCGGGCATGGAGCTGAGGGATTTTTGGGTCGGTCCGTCCATGATGTGAAATGTTTGTGCAATGATGCATTCCATTATAGCATGTTTTAAATATTTTTTTTTTATATAGTTCTACTCACTGGGCATCTAGCTCACCCCTCTCCCCTAACCCCCAGGTTTGCAGGTACGGGATTGATAGAGAAGAAAAGAAGAGAAAAGTCATATGTATGTAATAGTTAGATTGTGGACATGACAGTTGTATTATGATGAAATGTAAGAGTTTCAGTATGTTATGTAATGAGATTTTGAGGTTAGAATTGTGCTTGACCATAGTGTATTGCTAATCCCTTTTTATGTACATGATCTTATGATATGATGTTTATGCAAAACTAACTCAACACATGATGTATAGCCCTTCGAGGCTTTGATGAGATCCCACAGAGGGACTTTATTTATGTATATGTTCAGAGTATACACAGGTTGAGTTGGTGATTGATCACATGTATAAAAGAAAAGTTTTAATTTTTATGTATGATGGTTGATCATGTATGGGATTAAGCAGGTTTACAGGTATATGTTAGGCTTGCTACGGGTCCCGGCGGCCTTATGCCGATCTGGATCCTAGCGCCGGTAGCGGTCCGGATTTCCGGGGCGTTACAGAGTGGTATCAGAGCCCTAGGTTCATATGGTCGGACCTAGAGTGTCGGGCTCATAGATGTTTTAGAGGGTCAAGCACAATAGGAAAGGTCATGTCCACTAGGATAGGATGTAGAGTCCTGTCTTGCTATGATGATGTGATATGCCATGACTATATGCATGCGCATAAATGATATGCTATGTTTGCCATGTACGTGATGTAGGTTCATGTGACTCCACATGAACCATATGATGCTAATGCTTGTGAGTTATGTGCTGTTTTTCAGAAACAGAATGAGAGGAACTCGTCGATCTGCACGATTGACAGGAGTCCCACCAGAGGATGAGGGCACAAGCGCCCGTCCTCCCACATTGCCTAGGGCAATGTCATGCAGAACAAACAGAGAAAGAGTATCAAGGGACCCTAGAAGGTCTTTTGATACTAGCAGAAGGGGGACAGAAAGAGGAGGAAGTTCTTCAGATGTGAGGGAGGTTATGGAAGAAGATCAGAGAAGGGATGGGAATCTGGATGTTGGCATGTCAGAAGAAGGGACAGGGGAGTCACAAGGAGGCACTCAGGCCTCGGGGTATGGTTTTCCACCCTATTACCCACCCTATGCACAGAGTCCCGGGTATCCGATGGGAAGTACGTCGGATTACTCCAGCTTTAATCCCTACCCTACTCACATGCCTTATCCACCTTTCTATCCACCGTACCCACAGTACCCAGCCTATCCACCCTCATCCTTCCATCCTCACCCAGCAAACCCCACCTCGGGGAATGCTGCATCCCCACCTCCACCTCCTACAGAACCAGTAGCCCCAGATACTCAACCTCCTAGACCTAGCTCAGCCAGTGGGAGTAAGGTGAAAATGACAGCTTACCTTAAGCTGGATGCTCCTAAATATAAGTCAGGGGATGATCCCTTTGAATACCTGAGAGCAGTGAAGACGATCACTGATGAGCTAGGGGCAGATGATAGAAGAGCCATTGAGATGGCAGGGTTCACCCTGAAGTGCAAAAAGGCAAAGGAATGGTTCAAGTGCTATGTGGACCCGAGACTAGACAGTATGACATGGGAGGAATTTGCCAATGAGTTTGCTGGATGGGCATTTCCAGATAGTTCCAGAGAGTTGAAGATGATTGAGTTTGAACAACTGAGACAGACAGAAGACATGAGCATAGAGGAGTACACAGACAGATTTCTGGAGCTATTACCCTTCTCAGGGCAAGCTCTAGATACAGATGTGAAGAAGGCCAGGAGATATGTCATGAAATTACAGTCCAGGTACTCCTCATTGATTCAATCAGCTGAGAGGGAGAGTTTTCACACGGTGGTAGATATGGCTCGAAGAATGGAGGCCAGTGCCATAGTTGAGGGGTCAGTGAAGCAGTCAGTGACCCAGTCTTCAGGGGTTAAGACCCCAGGCAGAGGAGGGCCAGGACCCTCTACTCAGAGTTCAGGTAGTAAGAGATGGAGTAGCACTAAGAAGCCCAAGAAGAACAAGTTCTGGAACAAGCTGAAATCCGGTCTAGGATTTGGCGGTGGCTCGAGTTCAGGCTCAGATGGTGCAGAATGCCAAAGGTGTGGGAGGCCACACAAGGGAGCGTGTCGATGGGGGACCAATGCATGTTTCAGATGTGGCCAGGAGGGACACATAGCTCGGGATTGTCCTAGAGCACCTTTCATGGGCCAGCCCCAACCGACAGCTTCGGGTAGTGTGGCACAACCAGCAGCTCCAGCCACAACTCAGGGCAGTGGCAGAGGTAGAGGGAGAGGGGCAGCCTCTTCTTCTGGTTCCCGAGGTGAAGGTCCATCAGCTCCAGCCAGGATCTTCACAATGACTCAGCAGGAGGCGAACACATCCAACACCGTGGTGTCAGGTAATCTCATCATTGGGTGTTCTGATGTGTATGCATTAATGGACCCGGGTGCATCTCATTCCTTTATTTCTCCGAGGGCAGTTGAGAGGCTAGGGTTGATGGTCTCTGGGTTAGAGTGTCCCCTATGGGTCAGTGGACCCAAGTGTGACCCGACGGCGGCAGAGTCAGTCTGCCGGTACTGTCCAGTGTTTGTTGAGGGAAGATGCCTCTCCGCCGACCTTGTGGTTCTAGATTTGACAGATTTTGACGTCATTCTAGGGATGGATTGGCTATCTACCCATGGTGCTACCTTGGACTGCAGGGACAAGGTAGTCAGGTTCAGAGATCAGAACGGGTCGGAGGTTGTCTTCAGAGGAGACAAGAGGGGTACGCCTAGAGGTCTGATATCGGCCCTACAGGCTCGTAGGCTGCTTAGGAAGGGATGTCAGGGGTATGTAGCTCACGTGATAGAGCTAGATAGTCAGGTCAGGGAGCCAGCCTCAGTGCCAGTTGTCAGAGAATTTCTGGATGTCTTTCCAGAAGAGCTTCCAGGACTACCACCTGCTAGGGAGATAGAGTTCGAGATTGAATTGATGCCTGGAACTAGACCGATCTCTATCCCTCCCTACAGGATGGCACCAGCAGAATTGAAGGAACTGAAAGAACAGTTGCAAGATCTGGTAGACAAGGGCTTCATCCGACCGAGTACCTCACCTTGGGGTGCTCCAGTGCTTTTTGTGAGAAAGAAGGATGGATCCCTCAGACTTTGTATCGACTACAGGCAGTTGAACAAGGTCACTACCAAGAACAAGTACCCATTGCCAAGGATCGATGATCTATTCGACCAGCTAGCAGGAGCGGGTTGTTTCTCCAAGATAGATCTGAGATCAGGGTACCATCAGCTGAGGATAAGGGAAGAAGACACACCAAAGACAGCTTTCAGGACCAGATATGGGCACTATGAGTTCCTTGTAATGCCGTTTGGGTTAACTAACGCCCCTGCAGCATTCATGGACCTCATGAACAGAGTATTCAGACCATACCTGGATCACTTCGTTATTGTCTTTATAGATGATATCCTAGTGTATTCCAGGAATGCAGAGGAGCATGCCCAGCATCTGAGGATTGTATTACAGACCTTGAGGGAACATGGCTTGTATGCCAAGTTCTCCAAGTGTGAGTTCTGGTTAAGGAGCATATCATTCTTGGGGCATATAGTGTCAGAGAATGGGATAGAAGTGGACCCCAAGAAAGTAGAGGCTGTGACTAACTGGCCAAGACCCACCTCAGTGACAGAGATCAGAAGCTTCTTGGGTTTGGCTGGCTACTACAGGAGGTTCGTTCAGGACTTCTCTAAGATTGCAGCTCCTTTAACCAGATTAACCAGAAAGAATCAGAGATTCGAGTGGACCGATCGATGTGAAGAAAGCTTTGAGGAGCTCAAGAAGAGGTTGACTTCAGCACCAGTGTTAGCTCTGCCAACCAGCAATGAGGATTTCACAGTGTTCTGTGATGCATCCAGAGTAGGCCTGGGTTGTGTGTTGATGCAGAATGGTAAGGTGATCGCTTATGCTTCTAGACAGCTGAAGAGGCATGAGTTGAATTACCCCACACACGACCTGGAAATGGCAGCAGTTATCTTTGCCCTCAAGATGTGGAGGCATTACCTCTATGGGGTAAAATGTGAGATCTTCACAGATCATAAGAGCCTGCAGCACATCTTGAACCAGAGAGAGCTGAACTTGAGGCAGAGGAGATGGGTGGAACTGCTGAGTGACTATGATTGCAAGATCCAGTACCATCCGGGTAAGGCTAATGTAGTAGCTGATGCCTTAAGCCGGAAATCACTTGGCAGTCTATCCCATATCACGGCAGAGAGGAGACCGGTGGTGAAGGAATTTTATAAACTCATCAATGAGGGTCTGCTGATGGAGTTGTCTGGTACAGGTGCTTTGATTGCGCAGATGAAAGTAACACCCGTGTTTCTGGAGCAGGTGGCTCAGAAACAGCATGAGGACCCAGAGTTAGTAAAGATTGCCAGGACTGTTCAGTCAGGCAAAAACAGTGAGTTCAGGTTCGATAGTAAGGGGATCCTCCGCTATGGGAATAGACTATGTGTACCAGATGACATCGGGCTAAAAGGAGACATTATGAGAGAGGCTCATAATGCAAGGTACAGTGTTCACCCTGGAGCCACCAAGATGTACCAGGATCTGAAGAGAGTGTATTGGTGGCCAGCTATGAAGAGGGAAGTGGCACAGTTCGTGTCAGCCTGCGAAATATGTCAGAGGGTGAAGCTGGAACATCAGAAGCCGGCTGGAATGCTTAACCCACTGCCGATTCCAGAGTGGAAATGGGAGAATATCGCTATGGATTTTGTAGTGGGGTTACCGGCAACATCCAACAGACTAGACTCCATATGGGTGATTGTGGACAGACTCACCAAATCTGCTCACTTCCTCCCTGTTAGGAGCAACTACTCTGTGGATAAGTTAGCGCAGGTTTATGTGGATGAAGTTGTCAGGCTGCATGGGGTCCCAGTTTCTATAGTGTCAGATAGAGGGCCCCAGTTCACCTCCAGGTTTTGGCGGAGTCTGCAGAATGCTATGGGTACCAGGGTGGATTTCAGTACTGCCTTCCATCCCCAGACTGATGGACAATCAGAGAGGACCATCCAGACAATAGAGGATATGCTCAGGATGTGTGTGCTAGATTTTGGCGGTTCTTGGAGGCAACATCTACCCTTGGTAGAGTTCGCCTACAATAACAGCTATCATGCTAGCATCGGGATGGCTCCATATGAAGCTTTGTATGGGAGGAAGTGCAGGTCACCTGTTTGCTGGGAAGAGGTTGGAGAGAGGTCCTTAGCAGGGCCTGAGCTTGTAGAGATCACCAGCAGAGTGGTACCCATGATCAGAGAAAGAATCAAGACTGCTACAAGCAGGCAGAAGAGTTATGCAGACATCCGCAGGAGACAGGTAGAGTTTCAGGAGGGGGATCTAGTATTGCTCAAGGTGTCCCCAATGAAAGGGGTGGTTCGGTTCGGAAAGAAGGGTAAGCTAGCTCCGCGGTACATCGGACCCTTTGAGGTCTTGCAAAAAGTTGGGAACGTATCGTACAAGCTGGACTTGCCTGCTTCTATGGAGAGAATCCATCCGGTTTTCCATGTTTCCATGTTGAGGAAGTTCGTGTCAGATCCGGGCAAGGTTCTTAGTGAGCCTGATGTGGAGATCCAAGAGGATCTCACTTATGTTGAACAACCAGTGCGGATTCTTGACACTCAGATCAAAAAGCTAAGGAACAAGGAAATCCCGATGGTGAAAGTCCTTTGGAACCACCACAATATGGAAGAATGTACTTGGGAGACACGGGAGTCCATGCTCCAGCAATATCCCCATCTCTTTTAAGGTTAGTCTCTATGTGTTTTATATGTATGTTATGTTGTTTTACTATGCATGTACTAGTTGAGGAACATTCGGGGACGAATGTTCTTAAGGGGGGAAGAATGTAATACCCGGCTAGACTCCGGTATCGGAATTCCTACCGTCCGGTGGAATTTGGGTGTCGGAAACCTCTAGAAGGGTAAAAGCATGTTTTTATAAAATGTTTTCATGTATTTTAATGTTTTAAGTATGATTTTAAATAAGTTTTTGCATGAAAATTCTTTAAGGAAAAACCCAGGTTCGGCCGCCGAAACTCACTTTCGGCCGCCGAACATGCATGGACTTTGGGAGGCACGTTAGGCCCCCGAAAGTCTAAGTGAGGGAAGTGCAGGTTCGGCCGCCGAACCTTATGTTCGGCCGTCGAACATTGCATGGATACGGAGGCACATTCGGCCCCCGAACGTGGCCTGGCCAGCCACTATAAAAGGGTCCCCTTGGTCCGCACGGGCGAGCTTTTTCTCTCCCATTGTCGGCCAAGGTGAGTCTCCGCCGCTCCTCCCTCGATCTTGAGTGTTTCCTTTAGATCTTTCATGATTTTAACAAGTCTTCATCTTGCTTTGAAGTTTTTAAGCTTTTGAAACGAGTTTTGAGCAAGTTTTGAACTTGGAGACCCAAGGAGCTCAATCTCTCCCAACTCCAAGTTAGATCGCCTCCACTCTCGATCTTCAAGAGGTAAGAGTCGATCTCTAGCTTACATTATGTTTTAAACAAGTTTTATGCAAGATCTATGGGGTAGAGATGCATGTTTAGGTTTGTTGATGAGTTTATGGTTTTGATGCTTTGATGAACAATGTAGCTTGATTGTGTATGAATGAAGTGTTGTAGATGGGGTATATGCATGTTTGAGGCCCCTAGGAACTTGTATGCATGCTTTGGTTGAAAAATATGCATGATTTATAGATTTGGAGGCGAAATGTGCAAAGGGAGCCAAGTTTCTGCCCTTTGGCAGAAACCAGGTTCGGCAGCCGAAGGTACTTTCGGCCGCCGAACATGGCTGGGGAGGCAGGCCTTTCGGCTGCCGAAGTTGCCCCCGAAAAGAGACTTTCGTCTCTGTCTGGCACTTTCGGCCGCCGAAGGTGCCGCCGAACCTAGCTGAGTTTCGTCTCTGTCCAGGACTTTCGGCCGCCGAAGGTGCCGCCGAAGGTGCCCTGTTCAGCCATTTCATGCATATTTTCTGTGATGTTTTCAGGATGTTTTAGGGGGTTTTTGGGGGATACATTAGAGTTATGTTTATTTATGTTGGTCCCTCATTGGAGTCCACCTGTGTAGGTTCGGACCCGAGGAACCAAGGACCCCAGCAGTGAGCCAGCTGCTGAGAGTTTGACAGAGTCAGCCAGAGGTGAGTGGAACTATACTTAACCTTTTAAATTAATAAAGTGAATATTTTATCATGTTTCATGCATCATGACTATAATATAGGATGTTTGCATTAGAATCACGAATATGCTACATTGCATTATTATATTGTGGTTGATGAGGAGGGACATTGCACGACTCACTAGTCCTGTGTACGAAGTCCTGTGGTGCCCATAATAGGGCCGGGCAATAGCTCCGATATACGAAGTCCTGTGGTGCCCATAATAGGGCCGGGCAATACGAAGTCCTGTGGTGCCCATAATAGGGCCGGGCATGGAGCTGAGGGATTTTTGGGTCGGTCCGTCCATGATGTGAAATGTTTGTGCAATGATGCATTCCATTATAGCATGTTTTAAATATTTTTTTTTTATATAGTTCTACTCACTGGGCATCTAGCTCACCCCTCTCCCCTAACCCCCAGGTTTGCAGGTACGGGATTGATAGAGAAGAAAAGAAGAGAAAAGTCATATGTATGTAATAGTTAGATTGTGGACATGACAGTTGTATTATGATGAAATGTAAGAGTTTCAGTATGTTATGTAATGAGATTTTGAGGTTAGAATTGTGCTTGACCATAGTGTATTGCTAATCCCTTTTTATGTACATGATCTTATGATATGATGTTTATGCAAAACTAACTCAACACATGATGTATAGCCCTTCGAGGCTTTGATGAGATCCCACAGAGGGACTTTATTTATGTATATGTTCAGAGTATACACAGGTTGAGTTGGTGATTGATCACATGTATAAAAGAAAAGTTTTAATTTTTATGTATGATGGTTGATCATGTATGGGATTAAGCAGGTTTACAGGTATATGTTAGGCTTGCTACGGGTCCCGGCGGCCTTATGCCGATCTGGATCCTAGCGCCGGTAGCGGTCCGGATTTCCGGGGCGTTACATGGAGACTTTCCCCTTATCAGAAGCAGATGCAAGCAAGGTCTTCAGTTTTAATGCCAGCCTCACCAAAGAACAAAAAGGTGAAGTCATGACCCTGATCCGAGGTCACGCGCCGACCTTCGCATGGAAGCCCTCAGACATGCCGGGAATTGACCCCAAAGTGATGACACACCGATTGAATGTCCTCCCCGAGGCCAGACCAGTAAAGCAAAAGAAGAGAGTAGTGGGAAGAGAGAAGCAGCAGGCTACCCAGGAAGAAGTGCAGAAGCTAGAAGAGGCAGGCTTTATTAGGGAGGTTATGTACCCACAGTGGTTGGCAAATCCTGTGTTAGTTAAAAAAGCCAATGGCAAATACAGGATGTGTATAGATTTTACCGACCTGAATAAGGCCTGCCCTAAAGATTGTTACCCCCTCCCCGATATTAATAAGATGGTCGACTCAACGGCCGGTTTTGATTACATGTCTTCTTTGGATGCTATGTCTGGTTACCACCAAATCCCAATGGAAAAGACAGATGAGGAGAAGACCTCATTTATAACTGAAGATGGGACTTACTGCTATAGAGCTATGCCCTTCGGATTAAGAAACGCCGGGGCAACTTACCAACGATTAATGAATAAAATCTTTAAGAACCAGATCGGCAGGAATGTAGAAGTGTATGTGGATGACATGGTGGTTAAAAGTTTAACTTTTCAACAACACATAACAGATTTAAGGGAGATATTTGGGGTGTTAGATCAATACAGGATGAAATTGAATCCAGCAAAGTGTGCTTTCTTCATCAGAGGAGGAAAGTTCTTGGGATACATGGTGAGTGGAAAAGGCATTGAGCCCAATCCGGAGAAGGTGGAAGCCATATTGAATATGCCAGAGCCGACCTGTGTAAAGGACGTCCAGAGATTAACCGGGAGAGTAGTGGCGCTTCACCGATTTATGTCAAGGTCGGCAGAAAAGTGTTTGCCATTCTTCAAAAAATTGAGGAAGGTTCCGAATTTTGAATGGACAGAAGACTGCCAAAAAGCCTTCACAGAGCTTAAGGAATACCTCAGCTCGCCTCACGTGCTCAGCAGCCCCATAAAAGGGGAAGAACTCCTGATATACTTGGCAGCCTCAGAGCAAGCAGTCAGCGCAGTACTAGTAAGAGTGGAAGAAGGGGAGCAGAAACCTATTTTCTACGTCAGCTAGGTACTCAGAGACACTGAGGTCAGATACTCGAACATTGAAAAATTGGCGTATGCCTT
Source organism: Manihot esculenta (assembly GCF_001659605.2). Classification (NCBI taxonomy): domain Eukaryota; kingdom Viridiplantae; phylum Streptophyta; class Magnoliopsida; order Malpighiales; family Euphorbiaceae; genus Manihot; species Manihot esculenta. The sequence goes on from NC_035172.2 coordinate 5,736,785, forward strand.
GTTGTTAGCAGTCCGAAAATTCAAAGTTTATCTGGAAGGCCACCAAGGAGTTGTGATGACGGACCAACCCTTAAAGAAGATCCTACGTAGGCCGGAAACTTCAGGACGGATGTTAGCATGGTCCGTGGAAATCAGCCCTTACTGTCTGGAGTACCGACCTCGGACAGCTATAAAATCTCAAGCGCTGGTTGACTTCATAGCAGAATGCTCATTCAACGAGGAGAAGGAAGGATCATCCTCGGAGATACCAAGAAAAGAAGGAGAGGGAGAGCTTTCCCAAGAGTCCAGCTGGAAGCTATATGTAGACGGAGCATCAGGCTTTGAGGGCAGTGGCGCTGGGATAATACTTAAGGGGCCGGAGGGCTTTAAAGTATGTTATGCCTTACGACTAGAATTCAAAGCTTCTAATAATGTGGCCGAATATGAAGCCTTGGTGAACGGAATGTTGGTAGCTTTGAAAATAGGGGTAACCGACCTCGAGGTGAATAGTGACTCTCAGCTGGTGATCAACCAGGTGACGGGAGTATATCAGGCCAGAGATCCCATCATGCAGAGTTATCTCGATAAAGTAAAAACTGTGGAAGCCGACCTCACGAGCCGAGGAGTTATTACCAGATTTCAGAGGATATCTCGAGATGAAAATGAGGAGGCAGACCTGCTTAGTCGACTGACCAAAGAAGAGTTAGAGCAGCTCCCTGATGAAGTATACATACAACATGTCAGCACACCTGCTTTCAAGAAGACAAACACAGTACTGCAGGTGGAGCAGAGCCCAACTTGGATGACTCCATACCTGAGATACTTGGAAAAGGGCGAACTCCCCGAAGATAAAGTTGAAGCCAAAAAGATAGCAGCTCGAGTTGCCAATTACCAAGTAATAAGGGGAACTTTATACAGAAAAGGGAAGTCCAGCCCATGGCTCCGGTGTGTGAGTCCGGAAGAAGCTGCAAAGGTAATGGAGGAAATACATAGAGGCCTATGTGGGGCTCACGAGGGAGCAGGGACATTAGCTAACAAAATATTCAGGCAAGGATACTACTGGCCCACTGTTAAAAAAGAAGCAGAAGAGTTTGTCCGGAGGTGTGATGTATGTCAGAGATTTGCTAATGCCATCAGGACCCCTGCCACTCCTTAAGCAAGCATATCCAGTCCATGGCCTTTCTCACAATGGGGAATTGACATCCTGGGACCTTTCCCCAAGACTACGGGGCAAAGGAAATTCGTAGTGGTGGCTGTGGAATATTTCTCGAAATGGCCAGAGGCAGAAGCAATAGCCACAATCACAGCTCGCAAGATGATAGATTTCGTATGGGGACATATCATCTGCAGATTTGGCATACCAAGAGTACTTATCTCAGACAACGGCTGACAATTTGACTGCAGCACTTTCAGAGCCTTTACGACGAACATGGGCATATGGCATAAGTTCTCCTCCGTGGCTCATCCTCAGACTAATGGCCAAACGGAAGTCACTAATAGAGCTATCCTTCAAGGATTAAAGAAACGGCTGGATGGCGCAAAGGAGAATTGGGCAGAAGAACTCATAGCACTCTATGGGCACTCCGAACCACTCCCAGAGCGCCCACTCAAGAAACCCCGTTTGCACTTGCTTATGGCACAGAGGCTGTAGTCCCAGTTGAGTTGCAGATCCCCACTCATCGAGTTCAATTCGTTAGTGAGAACGCTAATGGGGAAAAATTAAGGAGCAACCTAGATGCTCTTGAAGAAGTTAGGGAAGAAGCCCAAGTCCGAACTGCTGCTTATCAACAACGAGCGGCAAGATATTACAATCAAAAGGTCAGAGAAAGAAGCTTGAAGGTGGGAGACCTGACTTTAAGAAACCTGGAAGCTACAGGAAAAAGAGCAGCCGCAGGCAAGCTAGCACCGACCTGGGAAGGTCCATTCAAGGTGACAAAAGTGGTTAAGCCCGGGGTATACCGAATTGAAGATATGCAAGGAAACCCCGAGCCCCACGCTTGGAACATCTAGCACTTAAAAAGGTATTTCCCTTGAAATATTTGTAAAGAAAAACATTGTATTTTGACAAATATGAATAAATGAAAATTGTTTATACAATGTGATTATCTTTGTGAAAAACATTTTTCCATGAAAAAGAAAGAACAGGGCTCAGAAAGATCCCTTGAAAACAAGACCTCAGTTAGGCACAAAAACCAGCTGAGATGACGAAGCGACAGTAAGGCCCATGAGCCTGAACCTTGCGCAAGACCTCCTAAGGGAGCACAAAAAAACTGCCGGCGGGGCCCCGAGGTCACCCCGGAACGGTCGGCAAGGATCTTAAAGATGCCTCCCGGAGCATGAAGACCGGGATCCCCTAGAACTCCCGGGAAAACAAAACAAAAAACTACCGGCGGGCCCCGAGGTCACCCCGGAACGGCCGGTGAGGATCTTAAAGATGCCTCCCGGAGCATGAAGATCGGGATCCCCTAGAACTCCCGGGAAAACTAAACAAAAAAACTGCCGGCGGGGCCCCGAGGTCACCCCGGAACGGCCGGTGAGGGTCTAAAAGATGTCTCCCGGAGCATGAAGACCGGGATCCCCTAGAACTCCCGGGAAAACAAAACAAAAAAACTGCCGGCGGGCCCCGAGGTCACCCCGGAACGGCCGATGAGGGTCTAAAAGATGCCTCCCGGAGCATGAAGACCGGGATCCCCTAGAACTCCCGGGAAAACAAAACAAAAAAACTGCCGGCGGGGCTCCGAGGTCACCCCGGAACGGCCGGTGAGGGTCTAAAAGATGCCTCCCGGAGCATGAAGACCGGGATCCCCTAGAACTCCCGGGAAAACAAAACAAAGGACAGCCGGTGGGGCCCCGAGGCCACCCCGGCTCAGCCAGGATCTCGTAAGATCTCCGGAAAACAAAAACGGCTGGTGAAGGACTTAAGAGCCTCCCAAAAATAAAAAATTTTTCCATGAAGGGACAACTTACAAAAATATAGTTCCGACCTCACAAAAACAGAGAGGCCCGGAGCTACCAAAAAAAAAAAAAAAAAAAAAAAACACAAGGTTCCGACCTACTACAGAGGCGCGAGGCGTAATAGCTATAGAAGTGCCGAGGACGAGCTCCCAGCTCGGATAAACATATCTCCGCAAAAATTCAAGGTACGAAAGAAAAAGGCCGAGTTTCCAGCTCGGATAGTCAGGTTCCGACCTATGAAAAAGGTACAAGGCCTGATAAGCTAAAGAAGCCCCGACCTCGAAAAAGACGCTAACGCTAAAACTTTGGCTTTCGAAGAAAAGGCCGAGCTCCCAGCTCGGTTAGACTTATATTCTTAAAAACTCAAGGTCGAGCTTCCAGCTCGGACCGATATTCACAAAGGCCCAAGACCGAGCTCCCAGCTCGGATAGACTCATATCCTTAAAAGATCAAGATACGAAGGCCAAAGAGAAAGGCCGAGCTCCCTCCATAGAAGGACTCATAAATGAAGAAATCCTTAGGAGGATAAAAAGGCTATAATCAAAGCCTATATCAGTTTATCTGGAACAAATATACAAAGTCACAACCAAGAAAGAAGGACTAAAAGCCAAAAACAGACATGATAGTTGCCATTAAAAAGGTACGAGATTTGATCTCTCAGACTATCAGTTAAGAGTTGAGCTCACAACTTAAGATTAATTCAGAACTTATGAATGAAAATATGTAGTTCACATCACAAATACGAAGGCTAAATTTCAAGAAATATGAAAAACAAAAAAGAGGAAACTGATATTTCATTAATGACTGTTACAATTTATCTCTCCGGCGAGGTGGGAGGATAAATAGTCCTTAAAGGACTTACATCAGTAAGAACACCCTCGCCTGCATTATCTCTATTTACAGTCACCTTCGAAAGAAGCTCGGTGTCCCTTGGGCCAGAGCTCTCAACATTAATAGTAGGGGCAACTTCTGACCCAGGGTGGAGGCCTTCTTTCTCAGAATCAGGATCATCTTCCTTCGACCCTAGCTCGGATTCCCCTGAAGAAGACTCAACTGGCCGGTCTATGTTCCTCCGGGAATCTCCTCGGGGCAATGGGAAATCATCCTCCCCGTATAGCACTGACTCGCCATCTGAGTCCACTTCGCGCCTACGAAGCTTGGCCAAAGGAATATCAGGAGCCTGTCTAGCTTCTCTTAAACCGCGATTGTAGCCAGTTACATACATGCGGTAGGCCTTATCAATGATAGCCTGTTTCATTTCACCAGAAGCTTTATACTCATCAAGATGTTCTTCACAAGCCTCAGCTACAAATTCCTTAAATTCAGAAGAGTCTTTGTAGTCCTGAAGATGAGCTTCACAGGCCTGTTCAATTTTAACCTTCAGCTCATCAGACTCCTGATACTCCACTATATACTGTTCACGCTTTAGCTGAGCCTTCCCTTCGGCACACTTTACCACCTCGAGCAGGGCTAAACATTTACATTCCAAAGCCCTGACTTCATTTTTAGCTGTTGTTGGCGAAGGTTGAATTCTTCAGCCGATGAAGACAGATCTTTGATACGTTCAGAACTTGTGCCCAATTCCTGCTCAAGGACCTCCACCCGGGCTAGGGCACTTTCCCTCTGAGCCTTCACCTCATTCAGGTGAGCTTGAAGCCCTTCAAAATCAGCCTTTAAGGCCTCATATTGGCGCTGGACCTCAGCTTTTTGGCTTACAGCCTCATCCCTCTCCTGAAGGGCCGCTGTCATAGAGGACAGCTGCTTTACAACCTCTACACAACGAGCTTCCACCTCAGCTGCCCTCTCATCGGACTCCTGGAGAACCCCGCGAGTACGAGACAGCTCTGACTCCAGGGATTTGCTATGTTCTGCCGCCTCAGCCGCTCTGTCCTCAGCTCTTTTAGAGGCCTCCAGCGCAGAATGCAACTCCACCTGGAGAGACTGGATCTGTTCCCGGGCAGCCGCCAGGTGGCCCCTCGCTTCACTGGTGGCAGTCAGGTTTTCATCGCGACGCTCTTCTTCGATCCGGCGGTCCACGGACTCCCGGAGAGAGAGGTCACGGGCATCCACCTCCATAAATAGGCCCGACACCTAGTACGGAAGAACAATTGTCAAGAAAAGAAACAAAGCAAACCCAAAGAGAAGTGAAAAAATAACTTACCATCAGAAGCATTTCTCTAATCGTGGATCCGAGCTCCTCACGGGAGCGAGATTGGAAGGACACCTGCTCCTTGGTACAACTGGCCAAGTGACCAGTCAGGGCCAGAAGACGAGGATCCGACGCCTCTGTTATTCCGCCGAACATCCGCTCCCGGAGAAGTGCGGCAACAGCAGTGGCCGGAGACTCAGAAGTGATGCCTGATAGGTTCAGAACGTTGTCAGTAGGGGACGACGAAGGAACAGCAGAAACACCCTTCCCCTTCCCAATGGGAGAAAGAGGTGGGGAAGGACCCGCAGCAGTCTTGGATTTCTTCCGAGCAGGAGATGGGACAGGCGTTCCAGAAGGGGTTGGACGCTTGCCCCCGGTCTTTGAGGGGACGCCCTCAGATCCCTCAGGCTCAGTCCTCACAGGGGCAGGGGCACCTTCACCAGAAACCTCTGGGCTTTGATCCTCTAGGAGGATGATCTCCATCCCTGTCCCAGAGGTCTCCTTGTCTTCAACAGGGGACTTAGATTTTCCCCCTGACACCCCCTCAGTAGAATGGGCAGCACCCTGCCCCACTTGTTCAGTAGCTTGGGTCTGCCCCACAATAGCTAGGGAAGTTTCCCTCACGACCTCTGAGGAGGCTGGAACGGATCTAGACCCTTCAGCAGGCGTCGAGGTTGAGCTCGACCCACCACGGCTAGATGGCCGAGCTGATTTGGTGCTGCGAGAGCTCGGCTTGGAAGTTCGAGAAGAAGCTTTGACGGGAGGTCGGCTGACCTTCTTGGAGGAAGCGACCTGAGCCAGCTCTGCAGCAATCTCAGTTACAGAACGCCCATCCTCAAAGGCGTCAAAAATTGCATGCATGTTCTCCCGAGACAGGTCAAAATTCTTGGGGAATTTGATGCCATCCATTCTAACCTCAGAAGCTGCAAGAAACAAGAAGTTATAAAGAGTCAGCATACTTTCTGATATTATGCGCAAAGAAGAAACAGAATAGCCGGACAAAGCACTATACCCGTGTCCCGGATATCCCTAAGGTTGGACGCAAACATACACTTCTCGACATCATACTTCCTCTCAACGGAAGTCAGTCGAAGCAGCCCGACCTGCTCAATAAGACTCAATTCGGGCAGATCGTTACAGCCCGGAAAGATCTCCCCCCACCTTAGGTCCACATCCCACGATCGGCAGGACCCTAGTTTTAGCTCCGCCACAAGGAAATTCTCTACCCATCCCTTTATAGAATCCTTGTAGCCCGTAAGAAGAGATAGCCCATTACGGGGGGAAAAGTAATAGAAGTTTTGCTTCGCCCTAACCAGGCGGAAAAAAGTGACAAACAGACAGGCCGTAGGTGCGAAACCCCAACCCAGACAGATAGACTCGAAATAGGACATGAATAAAATGGAATTTGGGGATAACATTCGAGGAGTTACCCCAAAGTATTCAAAGACCTCAACAAAGAAAGGGGTAAAAGGAAACGGTAGACCAAATTCTCTCTGCTTCAGGAAAAACACTATGCTACGAACCTCTTGGGGATCCACCAAACCAGGAGGGGGAGGGTAAGGAAGAACTATCCTCTCATTTGGAAGAGGTGCTCGAATAAGATACAACGGAGTATCTAACAGCCTCCGGGAAATGTGATTAGTTATGTTGGAAGGTGTAATATGCGACTCAAGGTCAAAAACATCAGGAAGCTTTGAACTTGCCATGGAAGAACAAGGAAGCGTACCTGAGAACACGATGGGATGAAAAACCGTACAAGGAGTTGCAGGAAGACAGAGAGCAGACAAGAGCTAGTTCTTCAAAAGACAGAAGGAATTCGAAAAGAAAGGCAATTATGAGGCAGGGCGTTGATCTGAACAGTTTTGTCTTGGAGCGGCGCGATCATTAATTGTTCTCGAAGTTTACCCTCTCAACGGTTAGGTAATAACCGGCGAGACGGTAAAGGGGCAAAAGGATGATCGCTGGGCTTATCTACATCTATCAAGGGCCAAGTACACGATGACAGCCCATCATTTAAAAGCCCATTCGCCATCCACATAATACAAGCCCAACTCATCAGTCAGAGCAACTTAGCCTACTACTTTACCATCCCTATGGTAAATGCCGAGGAAACAGAGGGGCAAGTCATGAAAAGACTCAAAAGTACAAGCAAATGGGAGCATGATAAAGGTCAGACTTGCTCATCACTTAAAAAGTTATAAGATTTGATTTATCGTTATTAAACAAAGGATGTGAGATCGGAAAGAGGCGCCAAGAGCACCTCGGGATCATACAGAGCTGAGAGCTTAGAGTTCAACTCATCAGAAGCCGAGCTCAGAGGTCGGATTAGTCCAGCTCGGACAGCATGACTTGAAAGCTCAGCCAGCTAAAGGAAACTCAGAGCTCATTTCACTAAGCAAAGACAGAACTCTCGGGTCGGTTAGTCCAGCTCGGACAACATGACCTGAGAGCCCGGCCGGATGAAGGAGACTCAAAGCTCAATTCATCGAAGTCAAGACCGAGCTCACAGGTCGGTCAGACAGTCCAGTTCGGAAACTTGAAAGCCCAGTTGGCTAAGTGGATCCGGAGTTCAACTCATCAAAGCTTGCAGATATGGTTAGATCAGCTCGGAAAAAAGCAGGACAGAGCTCAGTTGGTTAAAATTATAAGGCGAGCAATCTAAAGTATTTCACACATGACAAAGGAAGAACAGCTTGAGCATGAGAGCAGAACAAGAACTTCATTAAAAGAAAAGTATATTACAGCACGTTACAAAGGCCTACACTACTGGATGAAAGACTATCCTTAAAGGATTTACATATCCAGATACTTCATCATCTACGATTATCACCTACCCTACTATTCTAGTCTTCAGTTCGGAGGACTTCTCGCAGCTCGGAATGTGAGTTTTTCAGAAAAGGCCAAGATCTGTCCCGCTATTATAGGGGAACTGAACAAGTTGATTCCCATAAGCATTTCTCACTGTCCCCCTGGGCATACGTTCGGTTACCCGAATGTGATGCACGGTACATTCGAACAAGCTCAGATATTGTATGTCGGCCGTGCACCACACATGAAAAACATAAGTCTTCGGGCTATGGCCCCGAAGAGATCGCGAAGTACACATTCGAAGAAATCGCTGGAGACTTGACTGAGTGCAGCAGATCCCAGTCTCACATAATACTGGTACTTCACACCAAAGGGAATAATAATACTGGTACTTCACATCAAAAAGAACAACAAGCTGAGCGCCGGCGCCACTCCCATTTATATCAAAAGAGGACAACAGGGGCATCGAGGAAATTCCCTTTTTCTCTGCGGGAAAAGGTGAAGTTAGAGCGAACCCCTCAATAGCCCAGAACTTCTTTGGAGCCCGGACAACAAGCAGAGGAGGAGGCCGGCCAGACGACCTGGGTAAAGCAGTTTCAGCAGCTTGCCGAATGGTCCCACCCTTCGACTGCCATACCAGAAGGATCTTCAATGCACCATCCAGACGCCTTAGAGGTAACATCAAATTTTCAAGAATTTTGAATTGACCCATTTTTATTTCAGGAACTGCAAAAAGTTTCAAAACAGAGACAAGTCAGAAACAGTTCTCCCTTAAGATGATAAGAGCAAAATCAAAGCAAACCTCTGGGGCACAAGGCAATCTGTTTGAAGAAGGCGTCGAATAGACCTGCCACAGATAAAACAAGAATTTCTCATTTCAATAGAAGACTCAAGAATGAAGAAAAGCTGGCGCTGATATATACTCGGAGCCTGAGGACTTAGCACGGGGCAGAGCTACACTAGACTCTAAGCCAGTGATGTCAGATTCTTAAAAGATATTCACGGGAAAGGAAAGAAAGGAGATGTCCAGATAATGATGACAAAAAAAGCAAAGGCGGCAGAGGACAAGAAGAATAGAAAAAAGACAGAAAGAGAAAAGAGCAGATAGAATTCAGAAGCTGCGCAACGACTGAAAGATGAAAGGATGTTATTAAGGCACCTGAACCCGAACAGGCGCGATCATACTAGTTCTTGGTATTCACCCCCTCGGCAGTTGGAGCAATAACTGCCGAAAAGGTGAAGGGGCAATTGATGACCGCTGGATTCCTTCACCCCGGGCCAGGGGCTTGACCACAGCCCAAGGCCCATGACGTAGAGGCCCACACACCTGATATACATAACAAGCCTGGCTCATCCAACCCTCAAGGCCGGGCTCGACCCATCTTCTTCACCCAAGCCGGTCCGGCCCACACGAAGCAGGCCCTCTCCACTCAGGCTTAGCGTCCGGCCCAACTCTCGGCCCAGTCCAGGATCCAGAAAAATATTCACCAGACAGCCTGGCAGATCCGCTCGAACGTACGCACGAGGGGAATCAGAGGCCGTTACGCATGGAGCAGGCGGCTGATACCCTAGTACCTCCGAATCCGCATGGCAGAGACGCGTGGCCCAATCCTGGAGAGACCTTTACACGTCACCAGCAAGCAAGACAATGTATAAAAGAGGAGTCCCCTCCTTAGAAAGCTTAAGCCTTATTCAGTAATACAAAACCCTTGTAAAACCCTATTCTATTGGATCTCAGATCATCAAATATAATAAAATATAAATATTAAATAAATTAATTTTGTAATTGTTAACTATCCTATCTATGCACTCCAAGGTTTAGCCTGGTGGAAAGTGCATCCTGTAGCCTTGAAAGGTCTAAGGTTCGACTCCCCCAACCCCCTATTTCAAAAAAAAAAAAAACTATCCTATCTATAAAAAAAAAATTATCAATACAAAAGCTTATTTATAACAATTCTTAATTGTAGCTCAATTAATAATGCTATTTGCATTAATTTTATATTAATTAAATTTACATAATGAGATAATAAATAATTAAAAAATATATTTTTTTTTTATTTTTAAAAGAAAAATACATTTCTCATGAAAAAAATGTATGTGTTTATATATTTAAAGTTTGATTTGTATGATTCCTTTTTTAATTTTTAAATTAAAATAATATTACCATGTATTAATTTTTCTTTTTGACAAACAAAAATTTTTAATAAAAAGATCTTATATTTTAAATTAATAAAAAATATTTTAATTAATTTTAAAATTTATAAAAATCAACTAATTAATTTCATCAAAATCAAAACACCTCCTCATACTAATTTTCCCTAAAATATATATGCTATACTTAGCGAGGATCGCTTATTACTTTGATTTATTCTCTTCTTACAACAAATATATTAATTTTCTCAAAACTTTTTTTTTTGCCTTTTTGGCAGAGAATTTTGTCAAAACTCTGTACGTGGAGGATATATATATATATAATTTTTTTTGGATTATATGATAATAATATAATTTTTTTATATTTTAATTTCCAAACTAAAATGATTTAATCTACCATTCGAGTTGCACCGTCCTAGGTCTATTCTTAATTAAATTTTTATAATATAAGATAAATTATATTTTAATTTCTAAATTAAATTATAATTAACAGATTAATTTTTATATTTTTAAAATTAAATATTTAAATTCTTTTATTTTTATTCTGTTTAAATACACGATCATTTCATTTATTTTTTTATAGTTTAAAAGTAAATAATTAATCAAATCTAATAAAAATATTTTTTTTCATAATATTTTTACTATATTCTATAACATATTTAAAGAAAATTTTTACATTTGAAAACACAACTCTTTTCGTTCTCTGTCATTCTCTTTTCTCAAATATAATTGCATACCGAGAAATCTCTATTTCAAATAGTTATTTTTCTTTTTTATTCTCTTCTCTCAAATATAATTGTATACAGAAAAATATCTATTTCAAATACTGTATTTTATAATGTGAAAAAAATTAAAAAAATTTCAAAATTATTTTTAAAAAGTGCTAAAATTATTTTAGAAAAATCTTCTTTCACCCTTTTTTATAATATAAGTTTTTTATGTCTCTTTTATTTTATTTTTTTGTTTCAAATAGGATCTCTAGGGCGTACTAGTCTTTGGTGGAAGTGCTCTTTTATTTTATTTGTTATTGGTTTTGAAATTTTTAAAATAAAAAAATAAGAAAAAAAGAAAAGACCATCTTTTGTTTATATATTAATTCCTTTTTCTTCACCCAATGTGGTTAGTCAGGCTGCCTTGTCTTCACTGGTATCTATTTTTGCGCTTCTTTTTTATTTTTTATTGAGTCGCGCTTGCCTTATCAGTAGTTAGAAGAATTTTTTTTTTTTTTTCCTTTGTTTTGGGAGGTTTGAATGTGTATTAAGAAATTTGATAATTTTATTTTTAAATTATTAATTTTTTAATAGTGGTTGTAGTGGTAAAAAATAAAAAGATTTAAATATTTAATTTTAAAAATATAAAAATTAATTTCATTAATTATGATATAATTAAGAGATTAAAGTGTAATTTATTTTATAATGTGTTGTTTACAAGTTAATAATTTATTAATAAGTAATTAAATAATTTATAACTATATACTAAATTCATAATAGTGTAGCCACTTACTTGTTAATAATAATAATATTTAAAAATTAAATTATAAATTTTTTTTTATTTTTTAAAGAATCCTCTTTTGAATTTTGAAAATTTTATTGATAAAACTGAATTTTGCATACACAAATCCTATTAATATTGACTATTGAAGATATATATTCTAAAATATTTTTTTTTGAAAATTCAATTATTTAAAAAAAAGAAAATGCTGAAGTCTTTTTTAATTCACTTTTTTTCTAATTCTAGTGTATATTTTTACATAATTATTTAAATTTTGTTATTCTTGATTCCATGAGCTCTTTGTAGGAGTTTCGAGCTTCTATTTCCTTAATTTGCATTAAATTTGATAAAATTTAGAAATTAAAAAAAATTAATATTTTAGAGAAAAAATCTTTCATATTTCATTTGAAATTATAAATTTTATAAAAAAAAATCAATTCATTTTTTTTAATTTTAAAATTTTTTATTTTTTAAAAAATAAATCATATATAAATTTACTAAAATTCATTTAAATTTTTAATATAAAATGAATAATGCTAATGAAGTACGGAATTATGTCTGGCTTTGGATAGTTGCAATGGAAGTAAGCGAAGAAGGCATATAGAGCTTGAGTACACCAAGAGGAGCCTAGCGCTGGAGATGAACTTTACACTAAAATTTCGTTAAAAACACATTTTTTTTATTAAAGGAAATTTTAATTATTTTTTAAAAATATTTTTTTTTCATTTTAAAAGAGTAAAATATTTTCTAAATTTTAATGATCTTATTAATGCTATTATATATACTTCCTGTCTCATTTTTTTTTATTCACTCTATTTTTTATACATATTAAAAAAATAATTACTTTTTATTAACTTCCTACTTATAATAATTTTAAACACATTAATTTTTTATTTTAAATTAAAAAATATTATAAAATTTTTTTTAAAATTAAAATAAAATAAAATAATTTAACTTATATATTACTATAATATAAAATTATTATCTATTTTTTTAATATAAATTGACTATTATAATCTTATTTAATTTTATTTTATTTTTAATAAATCCTTTTAAAATATATTTTATTTTAATTTTTAAACTAAATATAATTAAAAAGTTGATAAAATATTATCTCCCAATTATTAGAAGAGTTTTTTTACAGAGGAAGAAAATATTCTTTCTTTAATCTTTCCAAAAGATCTTTAAATTATATGCATTAAATTATATGGATTTAATTGTTGAAATGCATTAAATTTTAGAGGCAAAATTGTAAATATAATAAAGAAATTTAACTATATTTCTCTGGATTATATTTTAATATATTATTTTTTAAAAAATTATAAGAATTAATAGGCACTCTCTTCATCAATTATGTACATTTTACTTAATCCTTAGTAAACACACAAAGAATAACTATCTTTTCATAGTGACATACAAGTTTCATTGAACTATAGGAACTGAACTACAGTTTAAAAGTAATTAGGGCAAAAAGGACTTTTAAAATCTTTTGCATAATTTGCACTATCATCACATTCTCTCTGGTTAGTGGTAATAATTTAATTAATTCAATAAAATACAACATGAGAAAGTGACGTTGGTTCACACACTAAACAACCTCTACAACATAAAGCACAACACTAAAGTAGTTGCACATTTCCTTTCAAAAAAAAAAGTAGTAGCACATTCTAGGTTTTAATCAACACAACAGAACACGTAGTCCTGACTCGAGCAGCGAACACCAGCATCCCCGGCATACACATGTCCCAGATTCAGACAGCACTCGTCCTTTCAGTAGAGATGTGAGACAGTTAGTTGCTGGGATTTGCACTGGAGTTGAGAATTGCACGGCGAAGTTCTCTTAGGAAGTCCATCTCTCCACCACTATTTGCAGAAGATATAAACTGAATCGCAATCCATCACCATATCATGTGAGAGAGAAACAGACAAAGGGTGGAAGGATGGTGTAGCAGAAAAGATATGCTCACCTGATGTGGGAATCTATAGTGTCCCCATGCTGATGCACTACTTCCTGAATACATTACCGGCCTTTCTGAATAATGGAAACCACAAATTTGTAACTTAAGCAACAAGATATTAATAAATAATACAGGAACTGACTTGTTAATAATGGCAATATTCATAGACTAAATTGTAAATCTTCCAAAAAAAAAACTAATTGAACCAATTTATCATTCCTTTATCCACTACCATTTTAGCCCCTCATTATAAATATACAATTTTCTCGCCCCCAACCTCCCTTCACGCAAATCCCCCCACTGTCCAAGAGGATATTTGGTTTAGTTTATAGAAATTAACTTATAAGCCTTTAAAATTTTAAACAATTATGTCTTCGGTTAAAATGTTTATAAGTAACTAATAAGCAATTGACATTTGACAATAAGTAGCTTATAAGCATATTTATTATTAAACTTGATCTCCTTTGCGGGTATGGATGTCGGGTTTGGATCCGGGTGGTTGGTTATGGGCGACCTCTTTGATGCTTAATTTCTTTGTCAACACCCACATTCATTTATTCTCCCCTCCCTCCCTCATGTAGTGACTGTAGCCACATCCACATGTCTCGCTGCTTAGCCTGCATAACCACACAAGCCACACCCACCATCTTGATAGAAATACCCACACATGCATCGACCTAGGTTTGCCTTGCCTGCATATCCAAGAATCACATTTGGGTTCAACATATCACTCTATTCATGGTTTAATTTGCATATCTTATATTTTGCTTCTGTAAAATGTGATTCAAACTCTATGTTTGAGTCAATTTTAGTTTTTCTTGGTGTAGCAGTTTGATTTTTGTACTGATGAATCAGGATATGCTTTGTTGTTGTATTGGTGTTCTAAACTCATATCCAAGATATGTGATTTTGATTTGTGAAATCTGTTGGTGATTTGAGTTTCTCTTATTTTTGATATGTGAAATGTGTTGGTGATTTTGATATGCAATTTGAGTCTCTTGCTTTTTATCTGTGAGGCTGTGATGGTACTTTTGCAATTTGCCTTTTCTCTATAACGTAAACTAGAGAAAGGTGCCTTCGGAGTTCAGAACTGATTAACTGAACAGAACCATTTTTCAGTTTGGTTTTACCATTAATTCAATTTGGTTCAGTTTGCAAAAATGGAGTTTCCAGTGCTTAGAGCTCGGTTCATAATTGAACCGATAGTTCCAACAAATAACATTTAGAAGCTTTCCTAAATTTAAAAATTTGATTGATTCTACTATGTTTTGCATTAGATGAACAGACTCCATCAACAAAGAAGGAGAGGAGGAAAAAGACTACTAAATTAGAAAATCAGCAAACCAAGCCAATAACCAAGTTCACATGATACGTCCATAAATTACTAGGAGAGTCTTAAAAGACGTTCATCTTAAATAAGAGAAAATTTTGGCATAACATGAACTCAGACAACATCAAGAAAAACATATATGCATGCCATATAATGTAGTGGATATAAATAGGACATAAAAGCGACACTACGAGCACCACACAGCGACCACTGAAAAATATATAGCCTATACCGTTCTGCTCAACCCTAATCATGTGTTGCATTTGATGTTACTTAAGAAAAGAGGGAGAGGGGGGGGGGGGGAGAACAGAAAACAAATCAGTCTTCTGTGTTTTACCGTCTATAAATGTAGCTACACTAGAATCTACCCCAAAATTTGTGAACCTTATATCTGATCACTGCAGTACCCAGAATTCATTATAAGTACAACTCTCATTATGTCAATGGAACTTGCTTCTCATATACAAGCAAACAGGCACCACACACAGCAAATGCCACCGCAGTTTTTCTTTTGTTTCTTTATTCTCGGTCTTGCTTGGAAATCTTACTGTCTATAAATGTAGCTACATAGAATCTATACCCATATTTGTGAACCTTACATGTGCTTACTGCCTATAGACTCACTAGAAAAGAATTTACCATAATTATAATTTCTCACTATGTCAATGAAGCTTGCTTCACATATAGAAGTAAAATGGCAGTATGGCACCATCCACCATAGCAGCATATGCTACTGTGTTCACACAAGCAAGCAGCCAAAAGAAAAGTGTCTATGCATCATCAGGAAAAAAGTCAAAGATAGGCAATACAATAGAAGACTTCAATGGCAAATCCACTCACCGGATAAATCTATGGAAACGTCATTGTAATTATGCATTGCCAGTGCCCAACCTGCACTTCAAACATAGAGGTAAACAGGTAACAGTAACACAACATCATGCATGTGCCCTTGCAATTCTGAAATAACTTATCATTATTCTATCTTTTCGTGTATCCAAAAAAGAAACAATACTTCTCTTTTGAAACATTGGCCATGCTATAGGACAAATTGATCAGTCAGACAATGGAAAATATTTAAGTTGGTCCAAACAAGAAACTCTTGTATAAGTATATTAACAAGACCTAAACAGTTAAATACCTTTTAAGACATTGGCCCAAGTTGTTTGATGAGATAAGGATACAGCAATGTGATTAAAATAAAACCACATAGAAAAGATTGCAAAAAAGCACTGTCACCTACATGTATTTAATAAAAGAACCTGACTGCAGAAAATCAGACATATACTTTTGAATCTTTGATCACAACTAAGACACATCTGTCATGAGAATAAGTGACCCACACATATAAAAGGTCAAAGTTATTTTGCAGTGAATCACAGCATGACTTCGATGTCTCCAGGTGACCATGTTAGTTTCATTGTTCTATATTCTTACTCCAAACCTTTAACTGTTGTTGATATATTGAAGAAACAATGTAATCAATATAATTGCTTGGGACCATAAGTAATCCTTCTAAAACAACTGCATTATGCACTTACGATTGTTCAAAAGCTGGGAAGCCTCACTGTGACAGCACCCATCTAAAGCTATTAAGCCTGGACGAGAGTTCTCCTTCAGGACATTGCTGCTCCCTAAATCCACATGATCTATAATTGGAAGGTTTCTTGGAGAGGCGTACTGTTGATTCTTCTCTGTATCACTTGCATAAAGACTGTTACTTCGATCAAGCCGGTCTGCAAAATGAAGATAACCTTAAACCCTTTATCATTGAGGGTCCAAGGCTCCAAGTTCTAGTAAATATAAAGATATAAAGAAAATTTCTAATATTTTCATGCAGCAGACAGCTAACCATTCAATACAAAGAAAATTCCATATCTTTGTATAGCATAACTGTAGAAAGAATCTTGAATTTGGCTGCTAAGACATTTACTGCATACTAAACCACAACGGAAATTCACATTCTATTCAAGAAAAGCAAGCTGAAGCATGTCATGCAATACCCAGTGAGAATAGCAAAAATATTAAAAATCTCAGATCCAGTAGTAAAATTGATCTTTCCAGAGCAATGGGTCTGCTCCAAAATTTTATACCCAACAAAAAACTTAAACAACAACTAATACGCCTTCATCACAAACTAGTTAAGGTCAACTTTGTGGATCCTTTTTTTCCCATTTAACTCTATGTGATACCAGTTCCACATTAACATTCAAAAAAGCCTTTGGTACTACTTCCTTTCACTTCATTTTAGGACTTCCTCTTTTCCACACCACTCCTACCACTAGTTATCACATTTCCATATAGGCACATTTGGCACTCTATATTGGACATGGCTAAAGCATTTTAAATTTTAATTGATACTATCTCATTTCATCTCCAATGTGTGCTACCGCTACCTAACATACATTCTCTAATAGATGTCATTTCTAATCTTATCCATTAGCATATCTATCTTAACATGCATCTCTACCATACTCATCTTGTGGATATGTTGTAAATTAGATGCCAAACATAGACTCCCATAAAGCACAATGCAATAAAGTTGGTTTAACAATTGTTCTGTAAAACTTACCTTTCACTTTATCAGTGATCTTAAGGTTATATAACACACCCATCATGCTTCTTTATTTCATCCATCCTATTTTTATCCTGTGTATTACACTTATATCCTCATCTATTGCTCTGTTCTTTTGGATAATAGAACCTAAATATTTAAATTGGTTGCAATTATGCACCAAAGCTATATCCAATTGAACCTTTTTTTATGAGAGCTAAATGCATAATAAATACATTTTGTATTATTTCTACTTAGCCTAAACCCTTAATCCTCCAATGTCCTTCACATTCTGGCTTTTGATTAACTACTTTACTGGTTTATTTACTAAGACAACATCATCTGCAAATAACACAGATTATAGAACATCATCTTGGATATGAGTGGCTAGCACTCATATGAAACATCCTTCACATTCACCAATTTATTTACTAAGACAATATCATCTGCAGATAATATAGATTATAGAAATCTTGCATACGAGTGGCTAGCACTCATCCATAACTAAGGCAAACATGAAACATGTATGACTCAAATTCAATCCCTAATGTAAACCTACTGTCATGGAGAAATCAAATGGAGATCCTTCTTCCTCTCCCTAAAAATTTCTCTTCTCAACAGAAGATAAGCTCTGTTCTAGGTCTACCAAGTATAGAGCAAACTAGTTCTTTGACAACAAAGTAGGAGAAGAAAGGGAGAAGCAAAGAAACATGACCCAAATGTATGATAAGACAAGTATGACCACCAAATTGACATTTCATTTTCTTTGTCTTAATAAACATTTGCAAATAAAATAACATGAGCATCCAAAATTTTAAAGTATAATGTTTTTCATACAAATTGTTCAATTGTCTTTGTTAAATCACAAAGACATATCGAAAAATAATGATTTTCCACTGTACAAAGGAGTTCCTCCAAAAATCTATCACATTCCCATGTAGGGTAAAACCCAAATCTACAACAGTAAAATGGCAACCAAACTCATCTCAAAGTTCTCAACCAAGAAAAGTCAAATACACTTTTTTTTCCCAAATATTTATTTGTAGACTACCCAAGTGCTAAGACAAGTCACACACTTTCAGATAAAAAAGAAAAGACAAGTCATACCACTAATCAAGTCATCTTTAAGATACTCAAGCCTTAACCCTAAACTAGTTGGGGTCAACAATAAAGACCATTGTCGCTATTCCGCAATGTGGATACTTTTCACAAATCTTCACGGTCACTCCAAAGCATCCTTCTCAATTCTTCTCACAAAGATAGGCCTACAGTTACTTTCACATGGATAAAGAAATAGTTAAAGCAACAAATTTCTATCATCTTTTTTGTAATATTCTCTCCACTCGTATTGCTCCATTACCATTTTTAAAAAAAAAAAACTTCCATTACTAAATTATTATTAGAACTAAAAATTTTACTTTTTTGATGCATATTAAACATGTTATATTAGGATGTTAATAAATAAATTACCATCTGAAAAAGGGAAGTAGCCAACAATTTGGGACAAATGAAAATGGAAAATAAGCCTATATTTGGGACAAGGGGAGCAATTGCTTGTGGCATAAATGTTTTTAACCATTAAGTCTTATGAACAGTTATGCAATGCCAATGCACTCATAACTTTTAGACATAAAATAATTACTTTCTAACTAAAGCATTAGTACATAAATTCAGCATTGTTCTTCTAAAATCATATTAACCTATCTTGTGGGTCTCAAATTATTTGTAAGGTCCTTTCTTCCATTGTGCTTGGAGAAAAAGCAGCACTTCAATGAGGAACTCAAATAATAGATGTTATTGTTAAAATCAAAACCAAATTGTTTAGAACAGTGCCATTGTCACTAATTGGGTACTACGGGTTCTAGAAGTCTTTAGAGATATAGTCTTTATAAGAAGAGCTAATGTTTCCTTTTAGTTGGAAGATCTTTCATTTGATTCAGCCGTCCAACAACTTTGAGACAAATTGCTAGATGGGATGATTAACGAGTAAAATCTCATCCAAGTCAATTAAGAATAAGAAACGCATTCATTATTGAACTCCAGTCCCTCTTTAATCATTGTCACGATGAGAAACAGAGAAAAGTGAAGACACCGAATGCATTGGGAAACAAAGAGATTCAAGCTGACCAAGATCTTCCAATTGAACTGAATAAAGTACCATAAAGGAAAAAATTTGTAGTTGGTATGAGCCTTATGTTAAAAAGAGAGAGAGAGAAGGGGGGAGGACCCTATAAACATGATGACCAATAAACAAGTGTCGTGTCTGGAATTAAGCTATGAAACAGCTGCATTTATACTGAATTACTTTGACAAAGTTCCCTAATTAGCAAAATCATAAAAACATTTCAACAATATTTCCTAGCAAAACTCTAACCTAGACAATCTCAGTAAAGAGATTAAAAGAAAATAGCAAATTTGAAAAAGAAGCAGCAGACCTGATTTGCGCCTGCTAATAGAACGATTCCTGCAATTATTGAAACAGCATCACCTTATGCCTCATCTTAGGTTCATGTAACAAATACCAATAAGCAAAGGTAAAAGAAAAGAAAGCTTGCCTTTGATTGGGAGGAGGATAGCGTTTGACGATGGTGGTGGAATCAGGCTGAGCTGCAGGTGCAGGGTTTTCCAGCATCTCTGCCTCCTTGTCTCTCCTCCTCTCAATCGCCGCTACACCTGGTGGCCTCCTCTGGATTCTGGATTGTGTTGGATCCAGGGGGTCTGTTGGTCAGAGTCTCATTCGCTTACGCTATGCGCCTTTCAAAACATTCGTTGGTGCAGACCATCCGCACTAGCTGTAAATTGTATTTTCATCCACATTTATTTTTCTCATTTTCAATTTGACCCCTCTTCTATTCAATTTCAATATTAATCAATTCGGCTAATTCAATTCGATATATAAGTATAATCAATTAAGTTTCAATTTTAATCTCTAATAATTTAGTTTTCAGTTTTCTGTAATCAGTTTAAAATCAAGCTAACCATCTGCTCACTCCTAATTTTGGTATGATCTGATGTACGGAGATTTAAACTTGAATGTTAATTAATAAAAGCCTTTTCATGCATATTTATTTAAAAGAAAAATTATTATTTAATTTCTATAATAGAAAAAATTTATTAATTAATTTTTTAATTTTAAAAAATATATTAAAATATTTTAATATTTTAAAAAATTTATTAATTAATTTTTTTAAATTTTATTAATAAATATTTTATTATTTAATTTTATAATTTTAAAAATTATATTAATCGATTTTTTAAATTTTTAAAAAATTTATTAATTAATTCTCCAGAACATTTTAAAATTTTTTTTATAATATTTCATTATTGAAATTTATAGATTAATTAATAAATTTTTTAAAATATAAAAAAAATTTAATATATTTTTTAAATTAATAAATTAATTAATAATTTTTTAGAAACTAAGGAGTAATTTTTTTTAAAAAAAAAATTGTGAATCTATTCAAGACATGAATCTAACCAGTTTCAACTCAATTCATATAGATATTTTTTTTCTTTTTAATAATGCGCATGGAAAGCGTTAAAATAAACTTAAGAGAGTGAAAATCAAATTCGAAATTTCGAGACTAATATATGCGGCTTGCAATCATATACTAAGCGGCTTCTTGAACATATTGACCATAACTCATACATACAAATCACTCGTACTCAGGGACGGATGTGTGTATGGCCATGGTTCCTGAAATTTTCTAAGTTAATCGGGAAAATTTTAAGTAATTTTCTTTTAACTAAAAAAAAAAATATTATTAAGTTCTTTAAATTTAAAAATTTTATCAATTTATTTTTATTTAAAAGTTATTTAATTAAAAAACTTTTATATTTTATAAAATTAATTTTTTTAATTTTATATTAAAAAATTATTAATTTATCTTAAATTTATATTATTTAATTAATATAATTTTAATTATATATATTATTCATTCTCTATAATTTTAAATATTCATACTATTTAATTTATTTAATTAAAATTAAAATAAATAAATTAATTATTTTTTTATATAATTAAATAATTTAATTTCATAAAATATAGAAATATTTTAATAGAATAATTTTAATATTAAAACAATTAATAAATTTTTTAAAAACTTAAAAATTTGATAATAATTCTCCCATAAATAAAATTTCTAACATCCAATATTATTTTTATAGCAACAGCTCTCACCCATATATTTCTCTTTATTTTTATTTTTTTTACAATCCAAAAAATTTATTTATAATTTTTAAAATTTCAACTTTAAATATTTTACTTATTTTTTTAAATATGTATAAAATAAGTATTTAAAATTTTTATTTTTAGTATGCATGTAAATAAAAATGTTTTAAAATAATTAAAATTAAATATT
This sequence comes from Manihot esculenta, assembly GCF_001659605.2. Taxonomy (NCBI): domain Eukaryota; kingdom Viridiplantae; phylum Streptophyta; class Magnoliopsida; order Malpighiales; family Euphorbiaceae; genus Manihot; species Manihot esculenta. Next base: position 5,758,518 of record NC_035172.2, read on the forward strand.
GATTAAAAATAAATTAGATTTCTGACTTAAACTTCTACTTTATTTTATTAATTGAATACTTTCACATTTCACAACAATGATAATGCCATTTCATAAAAAATTAAGCCAAGTCTCTTTGATGCATGGAATTATAAACTACTAAAAAAAATTAGCATTTTATTTTAAAATAAATTTTAGATTAGTGTAAATCAAAATTTATAGTATATAGTACTATTAATGAACATTATATTTTTAATAGCTTTTTTTTATAATATTATCGTGATTTAATACAAAATCAATCTATTTAATATAATTTTAAATTTAAAATAATTTGGTTTGAGCGAATATGACTGTTGATGCATTTTAATATGATTTAGTATTTTTAATATTTTAACATAATATATTACATGAGATTTACATATGAACTTTAATCATGTATAAATTTACTAATACATAAAAACATGAAAATTTAGTATTAAACAAGTAATATTTTAACAAAAAATAAAAATACCAATAATTGTAAAATTATTTTCTAAAATATATATACTATAATTTTTATAAGATTGATTTTTAATTCCAATAAAATTTTTAAATTCTTTTAAACTTTTTATCTTAACCGTTCAACCGACCATGCTAAACAAGCTTGTCTCTACATCACCAACTGTAAAATAAGAGATTAAGATCTGTAACCCATCAAATCATTTATTAATGAATTAATTATTTTCTTTTTCCTTTTTATATATTGTTCATTCGCCTATCGTAAATAAACCACCACCCACATCTCCCCAAATCCTTCGCATCCACTAGAAAACTCAGAAATTTTCCCACGCAAACACAAGGGATTCTGCTTCTGCGTCTCCTTCAAGCTGTTCTTGGCGGCATCTGAATCCGGATCCTACCTGTTTCTACCCTTGCTGTTCTTGGCTTGTTCAGATCTGCTTCGGGTAACCTTCTTAATCTCCCAATTTCTTGAGATTTTTTTTTCTTTTGATGTATAGGCGTAGTTATTTATATTCTTTTAAGTATATATTTATACGTGCGTTTAGCTTTCCTGTTAGATCTATGACTCTGTACTGAAGGTTGTTTCATGTTGGAGGTAGTATTGTTCATGGCCTCTATAGACGCTTTTGTGATTTTTCCTCGGAAATTTTATGTTCAGTCCTCTGATCTGCCTTGCTAAAAGCTTCATCTGATCTTGTTATGTTTAATTATGTTTGTGTAGCATTTCTGCGTATCTGTTAATGGATCTGGTGCTTGATAGTTGAATGGAAATAATTATTTTCTTTTGGAACTTAAAATAATAAACAAATGTTCATGTTATTTGTTTAGTTATAAAGTAAGATTGATAGTAATGATTTGATTTCCTATAGATTTGATTTTAAATTTGCTTGTAGGTGAACTTAGATCGAGCATTGATTCAAAGATCTGCGTAATTTAGTAGCTTTCACATTGATGTCGAAAATGAGGATGCCCACCGTTTATTGGGCTTCCCTTTTGGTGTTCATCTTTGTGCATGCTTGCAATGCCTTTTATCTGCCTGGCAGCTATATGCACACCTATTCAACCGGTGAACCTATATTGGCCAAAGTTAATTCCTTAACTTCTATTGAAACTGAGCTTCCCTTCAGTTACTATAGCCTACCTTACTGCAAGCCAGCTGGTGGAATAAAAAAAAGTGCTGAGAATCTTGGGGAGCTCCTTATGGGAGATCAGATTGATAACTCACCTTACCAGTTTAGAATGAATGTTAATGAGTCTGTTTTCCTTTGTACTACTCCTCCATTGAGTGAGCATGAGGTAAAGCTTTTGAAGCAGAGAACCCGTGATCTGTATCAAGTGAATATGATTTTAGATAATTTGCCTGCCATGAGGTATGCAAAGCAAAATGGAGTTAACATTCAGTGGACTGGGTTTCCAGTTGGGTATGCACCACAGAATAGTAATGATGATTACATTATCAATCACCTTAAGTTCACAGTTTTGGTTCATGAGTATGAAGGGAGTGGTGTGGAGATAATTGGTACTGGGGAAGAAGGTATGGGTGTCATTTCTGAAGCTGATAAGAAGAAAGCATCTGGTTATGAGATAGTTGGTTTTGAGGTTGTCCCATGCAGTGTTAAATATGATCCTGAAACAATGTCTAAGCTTCATATGTATGATAATATCTCATCTGCCAACTGCCCCTTGGAACTTGACAAGTCTCAGGTAATAAGGGAGCAAGAGAGAGTTTCTTTCACTTATGAGGTTTCATTTGTGAAAAGTGATACTAGATGGCCATCTCGTTGGGATGCTTATTTGAAGATGGAAGGTGCTCGTGTCCACTGGTTCTCTATTCTTAATTCTCTTATGGTGATCTTTTTCCTAGCTGGCATTGTTTTTGTCATTTTCTTGAGGACTGTGAGAAGGGATTTGACAAGATATGAGGAATTGGACAAAGAAGCTCAAGCACAGATGAATGAGGAGCTTTCAGGTTGGAAGCTTGTTGTTGGTGATGTGTTCAGAGAACCAGATTGCTCCAAGCTTCTTTGCGTCATGGTTGGAGATGGAGTTCAGATTACGGGGATGGCAGTGGTCACAATTGTTTTTGCAGCCCTTGGTTTCATGTCACCAGCTTCACGAGGAATGCTGCTGACAGGAATGATAATTCTTTATCTTTTCTTGGGCATTGCTGCAGGCTATGTTTCAGTACGTTTGTGGAGAACCGTGAAGGGAACATCAGAAGGATGGAGGTGTGTTTCCTGGGCATCTGCATGCTTCTTCCCTGGAATTGCCTTTGTCATCCTCACAGTGTTGAATTTCATTCTATGGGGAAGCAAGAGTACTGGTGCTATTCCCATTTCCTTGTATTTTGTACTTCTGGCCCTGTGGTTCTGTATTTCAGTGCCACTCACCCTCCTGGGAGGATTCTTTGGGACACGAGCTGAGGCAATTCAGTATCCAGTCCGAACCAACCAGATCCCAAGGGAAATTCCTGCACGCAAATACCCATCATGGCTTCTTGTTCTTGGTGCTGGAACACTTCCATTTGGTACCCTTTTCATCGAGTTGTTCTTCATCCTTTCCAGCATCTGGCTTGGAAGGTTTTATTATGTCTTTGGTTTCTTGCTCATTGTTCTTCTGCTATTGGTAATTGTTTGTGCTGAAGTGTCAGTGGTTCTAACTTACATGCATCTGTGCGTGGAGGACTGGCGATGGTGGTGGAAGGCATTCTTTGCATCCGGTTCAGTTGCTCTCTATGTGTTCTTATACTCCATCAATTATTTGGTTTTTGACCTGCAGAGTTTGAGTGGACCTGTGTCAGCTATACTGTATCTTGGGTACTCACTGCTCATGGCAATAGCAATCATGTTGTCTACTGGCACAATCGGCTTCCTTATGTCCTTCTACTTTGTCCATTACCTTTTCTCGTCGGTAAAGATTGACTAGAAGCGTTTAACGTCTTAACAATCAGTTGAGAAGGAAACTGCTTGCACAAAGAGGAAGCTGTCCCCTATTCACAATTTTCTCTCTCTCTCTCTCTCTCTCTCTCTCTCTCTCTCTCTTATGGGATTTGCTAAAATTTCTTAAGATAGCTGATATTGTTGTGCTGTATTAAAGACTCAGATGATATGGCTAAAAATGATCAAGGCCTGTTATATTTTTTTTCTGCTTTTGAGTTTAGGACATGATAGTAGTTTTGAGCTTCATTAGAAATTGTAGAAACTGGTGATGGTCTTGCTGTTATGTACTATTTCTTTTTCTCACTTCAATTTTATCATTGAAAAGAAGTTAAATGACATTTTCATATCTCAATCATTCAGTATTGTCAAAATTTGTCTTTATTTTTACCGAGTTGCTATTGAAACTGGATAAATTTCTGTTCGCATAGTTGTTCTGCAAGATATGACCTCGTTGATATCTTGTGTTTTTCCCCAAATAATAAGTCATTGGCGTATAATGTTCACCTGACTGGTGGCTGCATTGAGCATGTGGAGGTGATTAAATTAGATTTAGGGGCTTAGCTGCCATTTGCTGATATTCTGATTTTAGGGGTTGATTTCGTGAATGGCCAATCTAATTTCAGCACCATTACACCGGTCATTATGTTGATTTGGATGGGAATGGGATAGACCCGGTTATGGTATGGTTTGGAATTGGAAGTTAACCGATTCATTTTGGAAGTGAAACTTGGCCAAAATGATTAAATCCATATTCATTAAAAATGGATTTCAACCAGATGGAATCAGACAGGAATAATTCTTCTTTCCAATAAAATAAAAGAAATATATATATTATTAAATTACTTGCAAATGTCATTAATCATCCGATGAATAGCGTTTTAAAACCTTCCAAATTGCAAATCATACTCCAGTTGATATCTAAAAATTTTACAAAATTCAATTTTAATTGAATTTTTTTTTTCAATTTTCATGTTTATATAGAAAAACAAACAAATTCATCAAGTCAAAGAAACATCTTCACAAAATGGAGGTCTCATATAGTCTATAGGCTCTGTCTATACTGAAAAATAAGTATAAAAACAACGAGTCCAAGCCACTGCATAAGCCAGTTGGTTTGCTTGTATAGGAACCCAATCTCAGCCACAACTTCTGATCTCCTGGATTTCAGTATTTATAACTACCAGGATCGTAAGCATAGAGCACTCCCAACATGCCACAGCAAATGGACCACATTTTCCCCAAGCCCACAAAACCCATAAAGTAATATCCATTTGCAATGGCTCTGGTACTCTGATAAGGCATGACCCTTGCCTCTTTTCAGAGTAAATGACCTCTACAATGGTAATTTTGTTGCAGATTTATTTGATGAAAGCAAGGTGAATTGGAATATTCCTCTGATAGCATTTTCTGGTTTCATGAGAGAAATTGCATCTTTACAGTGGGATCAGCTTATAAAAAATCCTTGCCAGCAAGGATCATAATTCAGAGAGAAATCAATCTCAGTTATCCAGCTAATACTCAACAAGCAACTTGAAGCCAATTATGGAAACTCCCACTTCAACCTAAGTGAAAATCTTTATTTAGAAGACCCTTCGTAATGCTTTAAAGTGAAAGAAAAATCTCTACAGAAGAGGCATGAAGATTGATCCCTCTTACCGTAACAGCTCTGAAACTGTTGAGTATACTATTTTTCAGTGTTCTCGTACTCAAACAACTTGGTTTGCCGGCTTTGAGAAAATTCATGACTGCGTGTTTGACATTGACCTACTATTTACTTTATTTTTAACAAAAAGCTAATATCTCGTTATGTTAGACTAAGTTTAAATTAGATAAAATATTTTCAATATATATATATATTTTTTTTTGAAATAAGGGGCTGGGGGAGTCGAATCTTAGACCTTTCAAGGTTACAGGATGCACTTTCCACCAGACTAAGCCTTGGAGTGCAAAATATTTTCAATATTAACTTTATAATTCTCAACAGAGTGAAATTGATTCAACAATTATTCACTAAGGATGATCGCGATGTATTTATTAACATTTTTTTAAATAATTATTTCATTCTTATAATAATATATCCAATTTAAATAGATTAATAATTTAATTTAACGTTTATAGTTAAATTTTTTTTTAATTTAAACATTTAATTCAACATTTATAGTTAAAATTTATTTTTTTTAAATAATATTTTATTAATTCACTGTAAAGATAAATTTATCAAAATTTAACTATTGCCCATTAAAAAATATTTACAATTTTTTTAATTTTAATTAGAGATAAACTATTACCCATAAAAAATATATTTAATATTTACATTATTTTTTTTTAATTTTAATTAGATATAAACTATTATCCATAAAACTATATTTAATATTTACATAATTTTTTAATTTTTATTACACTAAATTATTATCCATAAAAATAATATTTAATATTTATAAATTTTTTTAATTTTAATTAGATTAAATTATTACCCATAAAAATATTATTTAAAATTTATACTATTTATTTATTTTTAATTAGATTAAATTATTACCCATCAAAATAATATTTAAAATTTACATAATTTTTTAAATTTTAAATAGACTGAACTACTATTTATAACAATAATATTAATAATTAAATAAAATAAACAATAATAAATTAATAATATAATAAAATAAATAAATTAATTCTTAACAATAAAGAATAATATAAAAAATAAAATGAAAAAATAGAAAATAATTCACGTAGATGGATAATGAACAGTAAATTCTAAAAAAAATAAAATTTATGAATTAAAATAAAATTTATTAAATAAAAATTGAGAGATAAAAGAAAATAAGACTAATTAAATATATTTTATTTATATTTAAAAAACGAAGAACATGCTTTTTTATTTATTAATAACATGACTAAATATATTTTATAATATATATAATAAAATATATTACTATAATATATAATATAACAATTAAATAAAATTTTATAAAAAAATATGATAACGATCTACCAATAAACCTTATAACATATACAATTAAATTACTGTGATATTAGATTAATATGTTAAAAATAACAAAATATATTATAAAAAATAATTAAAAATATTTATTATTATATTATAAAAAATTAATAAATATACATTTTTAAAACAATAATAGTGGAGAGAGAATTCAATATAAAATAATATAAAATATATTTTTATAATATAATACTAATTAAAAAATAAAAAAATAAAATATTACGAAACTGCCACCTGTGAGATTCGAAGTTGCTTGAGCACTAGTCTACATAAGCAAGGGAAATAAATTATGTCAAACTAGCCGTTACCTTTTAAAAACTGAGTCTCCGCTCCCTTCTTGAAAGCTCTATTTGCTCAAAAAATCTTCCTTTTTTCTCACAGCTCAACTATTTTCTCTCTTCCTCTTCTTTGAATCCAGTTCTCTCCTCTCTCCAAATCACATACAAAGATGTTCACTGAAGGTCTAGATGAAAGCGCAATCAACTGGATCAAGCAGGTGATTTTCATTCTCTTTTCTCGCCTTTTATCTTTTGAACTCCTTTTTTCAGATACTCTGTCTAAATTTCTCTCGTTAAATTTGTGGTTTGCTTCGTAGAATTTTTCTTTAGAGATTGATTCGTAAATTGCATCATTTGCCTGCAGGGATCAGATGTTCAAGAACCTCGAATTCGTTCTCCTTTGTCCCCATTAACCGAGAAACTATGTTCTCACGACCCATTTCCAAAATCTCCTACAGACCCACTCCAGAAATCTCCACTTTTATATAATTCCAATAATTTTAGTTCTTCCCATTTGTTACCTCCTCTTAAATTCCACTCTGGCTTGCTAACTCCTCACAGCTTAGTAGCTCCTTGCCTAGACGACAATGATAATGAAAGCGTGGCATCAGTTTCGGATTATGTGGGCGGAAACTACTCGGAGGAAGAAGAGAACGTGGGAGTTATTGACGCTGATTACTTGGAGAAGCCAGTTTCGCACTTCTATGAGGAGGAGGAGGAGGAGGAGATACTTGGGAACAGGCCTACAAGGAAGTTGAATAGAGGGTTGTTGAAAGAAGATCTGAAAATTGTTGTTCCAGACAATTTTAGAAGGTTTACCACAGACTGTGATCTGGGCATTAGAAAAGCTGTCCTTAAGAATTCGACCCCAGTTGGGAGTTGTCCACTTCGAGAGAGAGTCCAGATGCGCAATGCACATGCAGTATTTGATGTAAGTTTATTGGTGATTGATATGAATTCTACGTTTGATAGCGATATGGAAATATGGGATTTGTTTGAATCTTGATCCTTTTTTTTTTTCAAATAAAATTTTCGTTCTGGGTGTTGATGTGGGTCATAATTGTAGGAGAATTATGGTCACAAAACAAACGACTTTAAAGAAGCCGGAGATTTGGGTACTCCAAGTGCACCTCCAATCATGGAAACCAGGGGAGAAGAAAAGAGTTTTGTAGTTGAAGCTGAAATGCAAAAAACTGGCGTTGAAGTTTTCGAATCAAGAGAAGCAGATCATTTTGATGGAAGTAAGGAAAGTCTAGTAGATCGAACATCCCAATCAATGCCCAGCAGTGAATTTGTTGCAAGGTATTGAATTCTGAACCCCATTAGGTAGTTTTACAACCCACATTTGGTTGTTGTCTTCTTCATTTTCTTTTTTTTTATCTCATTTTTCGTCATACAAATTGCAGTTTATTGTAAGTCTTCTCATGCAGGCTAGAGAAGACAATGGCTGGAGAAAAAGAAGAAACGATGCCTTATTGGCAGACAAGCTCATTGGATTATAGCACAAGGTATGATTCCGAATGAACTTCATTTACGGATATGAGACTTTATTTGATAGTAGCTATACGTGTTTAGTAATCCTTTTAGTATTTGCATAATCTAGCAATCAGAACTCCATGTTGATGTGGACGGTAAAATTTAGAATTGGACCCAGAAATCAACCCAAAATTTGACTCAATTGAACTATGGATGCACATTTGAAGAAACATAGTCAGATGCGATATATGAACTTTAGCTTTGTGAACTCTGAAGTGAGCCTCTGTTTACAACCTTGTGTATGGATTATTTTTTTATGGCTTGTCTATTCATTGTTGCAGTGGTCAATATGCTTGGCAAACTCTCATAGCTTATGATGCATGTATCCGCTTATGTCTCCATGCATGGGCTAGGGGATGTACTGAGGCTCCTGAATTTCTGCTTGATGAGTGTTTGCTTCTTCGAAGCGCCTTTGGGTAGGCTTCCTTCATGCTTGTGCACTTATAAATTCTAATATAGTCACTGGAAATTGTGAATTTCTTCTTATGGCTAGTACAGCTCTGAATGGTATCTTCCCTTGCATATAGACTACACAATTTTTTGTTGCAACCGCGAGGTGTACAACCGATAGAAGTCAAAACTATGAATAATGCAGAACAAACATTCCCTTCAAAACCAAAGAAGGTCGTCGGGAAGATAAGAGTTGAGGGTAAGATTTCCAAAAGCAGATTTGCACCTGTAAAACATTTAGAAACTGATAGTTAAAAAGATACTATTGCATTTCATGCTAAATGTAGAATTTGTCACCATGCTTCAACTTCAAATGTTTCTTGAACTGACTGATCATCTTTCTATTGTGTGAAATAATGTACTCTTACAATGAAGTAGAAGAGTGACAACGGATGAAAAAGACAATTGTGCAGTTTTGCTGAATACATTGACATATCAAACAGAGAATGATTCCTACACAATATTGTTCAAAAAGTTTTCAATAACTTAATTGAGTTTTACTTCTTGACTTTGGCAGTAAGGAAACTTCGAATAATACCTAGGCGAAAGCTGAAGAGCACATACTCTCAGCGCAGTGCAATCTACATGCAAGTGGGGAAAGAGTATGCTCGGCATGTTTCATCATTAGTGAAAAATGGCATGAATTCTCTTAAACTAGCTTCATTTTCAGTGACATCAGAAGGTGTGTGCTTTTAACAAAAAAGTTCCTAGCTGTATATCAGTGTTGTATGTGTTGCAATAGAAAATTTGCTAGAGGTGTAACTGTTTTCAAACCTCGTGTAAACCATGAGTATTGACAGTCACTTTTCTAGTGAAAATTTTTTATAGCTTTCTGCTGCATTCTTTCTGTTTGCAGAGCAACTGTCGTGCTTATTCCAACTGAAAAGCGCCAGTGAAGATGCACAACTTGAACAAGGTTCTACCATTTCCTTACACCCAGGAAGTGGAGAGTACCATGTGTTGTAAGTTCCTATCTTATGGTTGAACTTATTCTACTGGTATGCAATTGGCTGCTAATGAATTTTAGTCATACCATAAGGTCACAGCAAAATGAGGTGGCATTTTTTTAGACCATCAGCTGGATAAACTCTAGAAATAAACCATATTAATATTATCTTTTTGAATAAACCATAGATTGGTTCAATATGGCATTTCATTAAGTGATGTACCGTATATGACCAAGTAGTGCCATTTGCATGCTAATATACACCAATGTGATTGACAAAACCAAATCATATATCAATGCCCAAAGTGGGGACTATAGTTTTATATATACTTATTAATTGCTATGGCATAGATGGATGGGAAAATCTTATGTGCAAATTTAATTCAGTTTCCCAGAGAGTGAAGGAGATGCTCTTTTAGTAGAAGTCCAGGATGCAAAACAATCAGTCCAAGGTCGAGCTACAATTCAAATTTCATCATTGAATGATAATCTTGTACGTTAACTTTTTGCATTTTCCAGTATCAAATATTTATAAGAATATATGATGCCTTTCTGCTTTCCTAATGACTAGCTGCTGCGCGATGTGATTGTCCAAATTTTGCAGAGTGACAGAATTCGGTGGTGGCCCTTATTTCATGATGATCAAGAATGTGTTGGGAAGATACAACTCTCAATTGGTAGTACAATTACATGTGACGAGAATAATAATATAAAGGTTCTATTTCTTCCTTCTCAAATTAGTTGGAATTGTATGGTCTCATTCTTCCCCCAGTATAAATTAGTAACAACAAGCCATATTAGCCTGAAGATAAACTGAACCTGATAACTGAGTTTGTGTTTGATGTATCTGCATTGGAGACTGATTTTGTGAATTTTTTTTCCCATATCTAATGGATCTAGAATATAAGCACCAAACTCAGCTATTTACTGTCTGTCAGGTGTTATTTTCGTCTTTCACACCAATGCGTAAGAAACTGCTTAACTAAGTCTCAACTGCAAATAAATTGGGTTGGCTGGCTACATAATCATTTTGTTCATTCTTTAATTAGTATTCATATGATAACACTGTGACTGGTCCTATGCTGGTTTTCAACTGACTGCAACCTTTCCTTCTAATCAAGCTTAGAAATTGATCATTAGATTGATGACAAAGTTAAATGCAACATAAGTTGAGTTACAAATGTTCAAGAACATCAGATCAATTATTTTGATTTGCAGCCAAACCTAATGTTTTATGTACATGGTCAGAATCCAACTCATGATCCACGTAGATTATGAGGTGAAAATTGGATAACTTTGTAGTTTGAATTTTGGATAACTCTGCTTGCAGGTAGGTTATGTCGGTAAATATTGTGGACTATTTGCTTTTTGTGTTGCATGTTCCATTATTTGTATTTATATCAATTGCTTCAATATTTTATGTCATGATATTATCCAGAGTGGCCCTGTTGTGGAAACTCTAGCTTATAATCTACTGTTGGAGGCTGCTATGCGTGCACAACATTTTCATTCACGAAACTTGCGATTGCATGGACCTTGGAAGTGGCTGTTGACCGCATTTGCAGACTATTATGGTGTTTCTGATTCATATACAAAATTGAGGTACTTCCAACAAATTTATTCAATTAAGCCTAATACTTCATTTTACATATTACTTACCCTTTCTACCTTCCCTTGCAATACCTTCACTCTCTAAATTTTTTGCAGATATCTTTCACATGTCATGAATGTTGCCACTCCAACTAAAGACTGCTTAGAGTTGGTATACGAGTTACTTGTACCCATCATAAAGGCTAGGGGAGAGAAAAGTTTGACTAGACAAGAGGTAGGCCTTCCTAAGTAGGGATGTGTCCATTACCTTCCTAATAATATTTTTGAATATGATGTTGTTCTTTTTACTAATTTTGAGATTAAAGCTGCAAAAGAGAGAAGAAATTTTTATTAAATAGGTAGTTAACATCTCCAGGTACAAATTAGAGGCACTATTTATCTTGATTCTCACATAATGCCTCCTACTACTTTTTTCTTATTTCATATTGCTAGAAATATTGAATTTTATCATGGCAAACTTCAGTACTTCTAGAAATCTCGACATGAAGATTGTAGCAAACGAGCAATGTGGTTGACATTTGGCATGAGTATGAGCCATAATCAGAGGGTTCTTTAGTGCATATACCATATTCCATTTGCTATTTCTTAGATTGTTTCTGATTGAAAATTAGCTGGTATTTGCTACTGAGAGTTTGTAGTTTAGTGTACGCCTTTAATGCATGTATTTTTTTTGTACGTTGGAAAACATGTAATGTATGTATCATTCTGTTGCAGAAAAGTTTATTATTAGATTGTGAAACACAAATTGAGAGTCTGTTGGCAAATGTTTTCGAGAACTACAAGGCTCTGGATGAAAACTCTCCCACGGGGTTGGCAGACCTGTTTGGTCCAGTGCAGGATTCTGCTGCACCAGCTTTAGCTCCTGCTGTTGAAGTCTACACCTTTCTTCATGACATACTATCTCAAGATGCACAGACTATGCTGAGAAACTATTTGCAGGTTAGTGCAACGTGAGAGATTTTTTTCAATTAGCCTACTTATTGGATAATCTTTACCTTATTTGCTTTACCAAGCTATATATGTACATGCTTATATGCGTATAAGAATTTGTACTTGGTTAGAAAAGCAATGACTTGGTTTTTTTCATTATATTTTCTTGATATGTAAGACAGTAGGCAATGCCATTCTAGTCCCCTCTATTTTGTTTTTTGTTTAAATTTGTGATAGTATATTCTGAATCAAATGATAATTATTTACAGAGAGCAGCTAAGCAAAGGTGTCGGAAGCACATGATTGAGACTGATGAGTTTGTATCTAACAACTCTGAAGGTTTCCTCATGGATTCCATTACAATCTCAACAGCTTATTTGAAAATGAAGAATCTCTGTATGAGTATTGGCAAAGAAATTCAGGCAGACATCAAAATACACAACCAGCATATATTCCCAAGGTATGTTCTCAGGAAATGCTACAAAAAAAAAATGACTAAAATTTTTATATTTAATTTTTCAGACCTGCATAATGATTTGATTTTGATAAATAACTCAAGCCTCTAAATCCAAAAGTGTTGCAATTAGATGAACAAAATCTTGTACCCTTTTCTGTGTACTGATACTAATCTGACTTGCTGTGGATGAATTAACTAAAATGAGGGGGTTTTGATATCTTCTGATTCATGTTTGTCTCCTTTCAGCTCAATTGACTTGTCAAACATCACCGCTGCCGTCTACAGCACTGAGTTGTGCAACAGGCTTAGAAGTTTCCTATGTGCCTGGCCTCCATCTAGCCCACAGCCACATGTAAATGAACTTCTGACAGCAATCGCTGATTTTGAACGAGATCTTGATCTGTGGAATATCAGGTTTATGATATGATCATCCTGACATAACCATAATGACATTGTCATAAAACTTGAAGCTGTCTTTCTGACATACCGTATTCTGTTTGTTTCAGTCCAGTGCAGGGTGGTATAGACTCTAAGGGCTTGTTCCACAGTTACATAATGGTGTGGGTGCAGGATATGCAACTTAACTTGCTTGACCAGTGCAAAGCTGAAAAAGTAAACCTCTTTCTCTCTCTCTCTTGTGCTCGTAATGTTGTCCATTTTCACCATGCTTTCAATAAAACTTCTTTCTCTGATTAATAACAACAAATCCCTCTTGCAGGTGCCATGGGCTGGAGTAACAACAAATCATTCCACCTCTCCATTTGCTGAAGAAATGTATGAGAAAATAAAGGATTCCCTTGTTGAGTATGAAGTGGTGATCAATCGGTGGCCTCAGTATTCACTGATTTTGGAAAATGTAAGTTTTGTCCATGATAAAGTTTGTTCTGCATTTTTATGCTAATTTTGTGATAATAATGCAAAATCTCCTCTCTCTCTCTAATCTTCTGGAAGGCTGTCGCCGATGCGGAAAGAGCAATCATTAAGGCATTAGAGAGGCAATACAATGACATCTTAACTCCTTTGAAAGACAGCATTCCAAAAAGGCTTAATATGCATGTTCAGAAACTGACAAGAAGACAATCAACAGCACTCTATTCTGTACCTAACCAAGTGAGCAGCTTCTTGTGTGTTTGTGTAGTTTCCACACCATATATGCTTACGCCGTAGCACGATTTTCTTGTGCAGTTGGGGGTTTTTCTGAATACCATCAAGAGAATTCTGGATGTCTTGCATTGTAGAGTGGAGGACATCTTGAAGTCTTGGGCGTCCTATCTGCCTGTCATGGGAGATAGAAAATCACTCTTTGGAGAGCAGATGAATGGAATCACAGTTCTGTTGAGAACAAAATACAAAAATTATCTCCAGGCAACAGTTGAAAAGCTTGTCCAGAATGTAAGCCCTCTACCATTTCCCTTTCTAGTATTCAGTTTCACAACTCATAAAATCCAATTTCTTTCCTATCAAGGAACTGAGAAACATTCTAGCAAAGATTATTGCAATCAAGAACGTTTTCTTATTCACATTAAGAAAACAATGTAAAACTGTAAAACAGTTGAGATTTGTGTAACCATAATTTGAATGAATCATTGTTCCAGATGCAAGCTAACAGGAGCACACGACTCAAAAGAATATTGGAGGAAATAAAGGAAGAAGATGGAGAGTCTGAGGTCCGTGAAAGAATGCAGATGCTGAGTTCACAACTCATTGACTCTATATCTAACTTGCATGAGGTCTTCACCGGTAGGATATTTGTTGCGGCCTGTCGTGGATTGTGGGACAGGATGGGACAGGTACAAACATATTATCATTTTTATAATAAAAATTTACTAATTAATCTCTGTAATATATATAAACTCATTATTTAATTTTAAAAAATATATTTTGAAGTTTTCAAAAATATACTAATTAGTTCTCCATTCAAATTTAGTCGATAAACATTTTACTATAAATTTAATCATTAAACATTTTACTATTTAATCTTTATACTACGAAAAAACTTATTAATCGTTTAACGTTTTACTATAGATTTAATCGTTAAACATTTTACTATTTAATCTCTATACTACGAAAAAACTTATTAATCGTTTAACGTTTTATTATAGATTTAATCGTTAAACATTTTACTATTTAATCTCTATACTACGAAAAAATTTATTAGTCGATCCCTCGATTTTCTAATTTTATAGACTTTCAGATATTTCTTTATTAGTCGAGTCACTTTATATATCGACTTACATTATATTTAATTATTAAAATGAATGAAATGGCTAATTAGTAGATTTTTTATACAATATTTTCCTTTACTAGTTATCATGATACACACTTAAAAAATCATTATTACTAATTTTTTCCTTCGATTTTGTTGAGGAACTAATTCATTATCTCATTTTTATCCTAGATTGTTTTGAAGTTTTTGGAAGGAAGAAAAGAAAACAGGGTTTGGTATAACGGCTCCTGTTATGCTTTAGGGGTGAGTATGAATATTTGATTTTGTTTTGAACATGCATGGTTATTGGCAATTACAGAATTCCATTTGAATATTTGATTTTGTTTTATAGATATTGGACGATACATTCGCTTCAGAAATGCAGAGACTGCTTGGAAATTCACTTCAAGACAAGGATGTAGAGCCACCTCGCTCAGTAATTGAAGCTCGATCTATTCTTTGCAGAGATGCAACAAATGCAGCTGATACATCTACCTACTTCTACGTTTAGTGGATCATCACATCTTCTTTTTTGATGTGAATACTTTTCTTTGTATACCTTTCAACATCAAATTCATTTGTATTTTTTTTTTTTGTAAATGATTCAAGCAATTTGTGTAATATTCAAATCTTTTGTGTACATTCGATTTTGCAAAATAATAAAGTGTTATACGGTATCAGAAAGTCAAAATACATATTATTAGTATTATTGAAAATTTTATTATTCAATTTTTATATTACGAAAAAAAATTATTAATTAGTTTGTCAATTTTTAAAAATATATTAAAATATTTTTAAAATTAAAAAAAAATTATTAATTAATAATTTTCTTAATTTTAATCGAAAAGTGTTTTATTTTGAAAAAATTCATTGATACTTTAATTTTCTTTAAAATTATGCTAATTAGTCCATTTGTATTGAAAATATTTTTTTTATTTTTTTTAATATTTTTAATTAAATTATTAAAGAGATTAATTAATAAATTTTTAAAATTTTATAAATATTTTAATATATTTTTAAAATTGAAAAATTAACTAATAAATTTTATTGTAATGTAAAAATCAAATAATAATTTTTTTAAATTTAAGAAATTAATTAATGAATTTCCCTATACCGCGAATCAAATAGTAGTCATTTGGTTTGCTAAAAACTGACTGTAGAATGGACAAAGTTCCTCTGTTTCATTCAAAACTAGGAAATGTGATTTGCTCAACTGACCAGGATCAAGATTGGCTGGCCCTGTCAATGGAACCTAATACTTCCCATCCTTCTTTCAACCCTGAACTGAAATCAGAAATTCAACTATGCACTTCAAACCATGTTAAGGAAAAGGTAATGTGGCAAATGCAAAATGGAATCGAACTGCTCAGAAATCCAAACCCAGACCACCTGATATAGCCGTTACAAAACAGCCAAAATCGATACAAGAGGATCATATATTCAACTACGCTCGAAGTATACAAGCATTACGAAGCCAACAATACATTAAAAAAAAAAAAAATTACACAACTTGATGACAGATGCTCTGCTGATAATCTAATAGCATCTGCAGTTTCCGTAACCTCCAAGTGATAAACATGCAGTTTCCAATTTAACCTTTAAGCTATTTCCCTGTACTGATGATGTTTTGTTTTTTCGGGGGTGGGGGCGACAGAATGAGAACAGCTTTACAAAATATATCAGGAATCTGTAAATCTAGCTCTGTTGACTGGATGAGAAAGCAGTTGATATAAGAGGTATTACATTCAGCAGCCATTTGCTGTCCCCATTGAGTGAACACTGACAATTTTCTCTCTTCTCATTTTGTCTTCTCTTCTTCACCACCCTATATTGATGTCATTTGGAGCTGAAATTCCAGTAAAATTGTAGCTTTACAAGCCGACATTTTCTATTCTCCATAGGCATTCCTTTCTCAACGGTGAATCTGCAAATATGGCTTTAATGAAATCTTCAACCTGCAAAATTGAAGAGTTTCTAACCACCCTGAAGAATGTAGAACAGACACCAAATAACAACCAACAAATGCACTGGACGCTTATCTTTATCTCATACTTAGCTTTTCTTTTACATCATTTCTAAAATAAAAAATTAAAAGAAAATTTCAATTAAGAAGTTTAATCTCTTATAAGACTTTCTCCATACAATTATAGTTCTCCCATCCCACATGTAATGAGCAATTAGTGGTGCAGCAGACCAGACAAAGACGTTGGCTTCCTGGTTGTGGCAGAGTATTAGTTTCCTCATAACTCAGAATCGGTAGAAAATTATCAACCCATAGCCCTCGTTTGGTATACAAGGCATTGACGTGGCAAGTGACGTGGCAATTCCATTAGTTTTTTATTGGCACAAATAACGATAGGATATAATTGAAATAACTTTAAAAAATCAGATTTTAATTGGCAAAAAAAGAAAAGTACATAGTAATTGCAACAAAATCAAAAGTACAGACTTTTTTGGCTATTAACTCAATTAATTCAAATTAATTTAATTTATTCATTATTCTTATTATTTTTAAACTAAACACAAATATTTATTCTTATAAATAACAACCATTTTATCACATCAGTTGAAAATTCATTATTTATATTTTTATAGGATTTAGAATCTAAATTTTACATTTGGTTTACTATTAAAAAATATAAATTAAGACTTTTTTAAAAATTAACAAAATAATATAATAAATTTCTTAATATTAATTATAAATGCATTAGATATTAATTTTTTAAATAGCAGTTATTAATTAAAAAATAAGAAATAAATTTAAAATCAAAACAGAAAAAAAAAAAGGATAAAGGAAAAGAAAAAAAGAGTTCTCAATGACTAATTCAGTAATTTTGATGTAATTGAATTCTTATACTATTAGTTTTGCCAAATACAAAAAATTAGGAAAAAGAATTCATTTCTTTTGAATTCTTTGAAAACTAGCCATTCCAAACAAGGGCATAGAGTATGTTTGCCATAGGACTAATGGAATGAGTCATTACTGGAGTTAACGTGTCGCCCATTTATGGTATGGTATGGTGGGAAGGAAAGGATAACAATATACAATATATTACTATGTTAAGACATTAGTTTCTCTAACCCTTTGTTTGGACTTTGAAGTTTGGATTGGGAGAAATGGAGAGAAGAGGAAGGAAAAGGAATGAAAATTATGAAATTACTCTTGTTTGGACAGAAAATGAGGAGAAATGAAAAGAAAGGAGAGGAAAAGAAGGGAAAGTACATTTCCTAATCAGATGCAAATGGCCCAATTTATTATTTCCCTCCCAAAGGTGGGAATTGGAAAGAAATAAGGCAAAAATACTTCAATGCCCTTCTCCAAATATAAGAGAAACATGAATTTGTGGATTTCCCTATCATTTATGCTCTGCATTTTAGTACAGCAAGTATGTATTTTCTTTCATTTTCTTTTTCTGGTTCAGCAATGCTCTTTCCATTTTAAGCTGACAATGAAATGCTTTCTTTTTTTCCCTTGTATCGTTGATCATTGTGTTGTAACATTGTTGGTTTTGCTCTTTTCTTTTTTCTTTTCGAATAAAACTATGGATATTTTGACTCTCAATTGCTAGTTTTATATTTCAGACTTCTGTCCTTTGTTAGTTTGAGTTCATATTCTGGAAACACTTGATAAAGAAAATTAAGTTCTACTGGAGAAACATGGGGTATAATTGTTATTTGCCCTCCTTTCTTTTAAGCGAGACTTGATTTCTCCTCTCAAATATTAATCTATCCAAAACATAAAAGAAATCAGATTTCATATTTTTTCTTTTCTCTTCATTTCCTCTCTCAAATTTCTCTCCCATTCTCTTGCACAATTAAGGATCCAAACAAAGGGTAAATTAATTGTTGGCAAAAGGGATGTACAATATATTGTATCAAGACAAAACGGATACACAATGTATCTAACAAAAGGTCACTAGATTAAATGCTGCACATATATGCATACCTCTAATGTTGTAAAGCCAGAGCTGAGAAGTTCCCCGCTCTCCCAAGCTGTCATAATGGATTTCAAGGGCATGTCGAGTAATTCTGAGAATTATAGAGCAAAATAGTGAGATTTGAAAAAGGAAAAAGAAAAGGACACGAGACAACATCAAATCCTTATTGACTTTCAAAAACAAACTTAAGCGAAAGACTGAAACCATGCCTGCAAGTTTGCGAATTTTACATAAAGATGGTATGAGATCATCTAAAGGAAATCTAGAATACTCTTCCAACTTCTCCTTTTGGATGATAGCAGTCAAGGACTCCATCAAAGAAGTTAGGCTTTCCAACATCAGATGGATGAGTCTTTGAAGCTGGGGAATTATAAATGAATCAGATATCCTCTAAACACAAAGCCTTGTAAGCCACAAAAACTTGTAACCATAAACCAATAGATCATACCTGTAATGTTTCCTCGGCTGCCATATCATCTAGAAGAAGTATGTCTCTCACCATTCTAGAAAAAACCGACTCTAAAACTATGCATGTGCTTTTCTTGTAAATGGATGGCAGCAACAGTGGCTCCCATATAAGACGTACTTTTTCAAGAATAAAAACCACCTAATACAGAAACATTTAGTTCTACCGCATAAAGTTAAGATATCAACTGATAACTTAAGGAAAGAAATGCATGCAGCACACATAAAACATACCGACCTGATCTATACTAA
Organism: Manihot esculenta; assembly: GCF_001659605.2. NCBI lineage: Eukaryota > Viridiplantae > Streptophyta > Magnoliopsida > Malpighiales > Euphorbiaceae > Manihot > Manihot esculenta. Next base: position 5,778,007 of record NC_035172.2, read on the forward strand.
ACTTTGCAGACTCAAATTGTTTGATTTGATGAGTATTCTGAAAACCATCAGCACCATCTATGGCCTGGTAATAACATTTTCAGTTGATATCAGTTCATACTTTCTGGTTAACCTTCAAAACTTTCTATCATCAGTTTGATGTATGACAGTCTATCTGACAGTTTACCTCTTTCAAATTAAAAATTACAAGTTGGATTTGTCTATGTAATATCTTCTCTGACATTATATGAAATCGTGGAGCCATGTCAACAAAAACAGCTTGCTCCTTAATACAATTTGGGAAGTCTGACCTATACTGGAACATCACAATTCAAGGGAACACAAAGAATTAGTTTTCTACTGGAGTTAAGGTATCCAGTTTCATTTCCATCATATGATTGAAAAAGTTTGTTGAATAAAATGTCACTTCAAAACAATGGAAAATACAACATTGTAACACACAAATTATCTTGTATAATTCATTATAAATAAATATGTAGTCTGTTCATGCATACCTCAAATGCCAGTCCTAATATCTCTTGAGATAGATAAAGACAGTCATTGTGCATAAGAACAGCAACCTGGTTAATGCCATCAAGCTGCCTTTCTAGCTTCATAAGTCAAAACTGAAGGTTACTAACATAACACACATAATTTCACTTGAACATTTTGTCTAGCTAGCCATAAAGGTTATAGAACAAAAGAGTGTTATACCTCAAGCTTTGTTCTAGGTCAAATTTATCACATGCATAAAACATCTCAAAGAAAAGTGGGACAATATGCAAAAAATTTTGCCTTCAATAAAATGATGAAAATAAAATAGATTTAGGATATTGAATAAAGCAGATCCATTACAAGAGATGCCCAAAAGGAGTCCAGAGACAGAGAGCTTTCAGAAATTTTAAGGACAAAGAAGTTCAATCAATACCCGTGATTAGCCATAAAAAAAGTTTAAACATTAAAAAAAAATAAAAAGAAAAGAAGAAGAAGAAGAAGAAGAAGAAGAAGTAAACAAAATCAATTTCCCCATGATGATTTGCCATAGAAGCACGAGATGAAGATTTCTAGAGACATGATTCCATATCAGAAACCAAATCACATGCTTTTGAACAAGGCTTTTTCAAATGACTGTTTTTTGCACGTAGTAGGACAACCAACCGCAAGAACAATATTGCATACAGTTAAGCAGGTAAATTTCATGCTTTAGAACTACATCCCATGCACTAACCTTAACAGGAATAACAGCCTCATAAAGAAGCATAGCATCCCTTGCTGCACGATAGAATTCAAGTGCAACTCTTGGAGATGACAAACAAACATCCTGCACCAATTCACCATCTATCATCAGCAAAACCTACTTTCTGAGTGAATGTAGGGATCCAGTTAGATTTTCACCCTTACTATCAAAGAAAAAAATTTATACCCAATGATGGGTCAGATTCAGATCACACATGCAACACTAGCATCCTATACATCTTGAATGAAATTCTTCATTAAAAAATTCAATAGTTATGTTCACAAAACATAGATAGAACATCTCAACTTCAATCATCCTGTTGCATGAAAAAAGCAACTATCCACCTCTCACAAAAAGCACATTTATTTCAATGTGGGAATGTGAGGGAGGAAAATATAGAGTGCTGGATCTTTTAGTAGCCACTTCATGAAAATTTGACACGTCTTGACTGCTAAATGCACCACAACCTAGGACAAATTCTCAACTTGCTGGATTGAAGGCAGCTTTCCATCTTCTAAAAAATTTAAACTAGAGCAGGCTTGGATGGTGATCAAAATGTTAGCAATTCAATCAGTAGCACTGATGAAAGTAGAGTGAGAAAGGCATAAAACTTATGCGACAAAAACATTCCACAGATAAGCCTACCATGCGAACATCTATGAAAAAAGATATGAGTTGAAATTTTCTAAGCAACAAAAATTAAATTACTCCATTATTTAATCAACCACCTGAAGCGTCTTATGCACTAGCTCCATAAGTTGGGAAGCTGCTTTGGACACCACACACCTCTCAGATAGAAAGAGCAAATCAACAACATGCTCAGAAGAATTTACAGCTAGTCCAGCACTCTTCACTGGAGGTCCTTCACTTGTATAATCCTGTGGAAGTACCAATTGTTCAGAAGCTTACTAAAATATAACAGCACTGGTATGAAAATGCATTCCAGTTCTTAAAAGCTCACTTGTGGAATGGAAAAATCACATCCTAAAAGCAAATTTCTAGCTTTTGCCAAAATTTCCATCTTCTTCCTAGTTGCAAAGTGAATCTCAACGTTTTCGGCAAAATTGCTCAACTTTTGATCTGTGCTATCAGTTGCTGAAATAAATTTCATTTCTTTTAAACCATTCTCAAACTCAGATGTGACTTTGATGATCTTCTGAAAGTCAGCAAGTTTTGAAGCATCTTCAGGAACCGCCTGGGAGAACAAGTTAAAAAATTAAAAAAAAAAAAACTGTCATCCATACATGCAAACAAGGGAGTCACATAGATTGAAACAAAATGAAAACAATGAAGAAGAAACAACATGCAGCATTAGGTCAGATAACCATGTGAAGCACATTTCAATTTTCAAAGCAAAGAAGTTAACGTAAACCACAACCAAGGCAGTTTCATTATTCAGTGAGCAATTTCTGTTAAAATTAGTGTAAGCTCCAAGAACAACGAAAAAGGAAATACAACAATCCTTGTGTATGATAAAAAACAAAGGTATAATTAACCAACAAAGGACTAAGTTGCTCACTCATCCCCACTTCAAACAATATCACCTTCAACCAAAGCCTTTGCCTCAGATAAGCACCCTTCAAGCAAGATGTCACCTCCCAAATGCAACAGAAACCAGGAAACCATTACAACTGCCCCAAATGGTTAAGGCTGCGAGCTTCTCTCAGAATGCATATCCAACTTCATATCCGCAGTGCACATTGATATAAATCATTTCGAAGTCCACAGAAGAAACAAGAAGGGAAAAGTTTATTTATCTCAAGCATTAATTTGGTGGGATAAAAGTGTGGAAGATTCCATATGGGAATTGGGTAAACCACTTTCTGCATAAATCAACTGGGGTAAGTAGGTTCATCAGTCCTGAATATATTTCTACAGATCTTGCTATTATTTTTGTCTTGAGTTATATTAATGACCTTAGTCAAAATTAGAGTTGTATCATGCAATGGTTTAGTGATCTATCGTGCATACAACAATTTAACCTTAAACTCTGGAGAATGGATGAACAGGATGCATTTCAGTTTCTAGATCCATCAGAAACCAGTTTGGCAGAGGTGACTTAATTTTTGCCAGCTTCAGACATGACCCAATCCATTTGCTTCCCAATCCTACGATATGTTTGAAAATTAGAAGTGCTCACTATTTGAACGAAAGCATATTTGACAAATGCATCAATAATTTCAGCAGTTTACATTCTTCCAAATAACATTCATAGTGACCATGTCAAAGATGAACTGATATGAAAGGAGGAAAAAGGTCTAGCTCAAGAGCTTCAAAGTGTACTCTGAAAGGGAAAAGATATCAGCAGTCAAAATTTGAGCACCAACCTACCATTACCAGCAGGGAATCTTGAGGAATTGATTAGAGGAGAACTAGGGAATGATAACATATGGAAGAGTAATGATGAAAAATTATAGTATAAATATTAACATGCTACTATGTACAAGGTGTGAAAAATAATAGTGTGTTAAGGGCAGAAACTTGTCATTCTGCTGCGATTGTTATCCTGGAGGCTTTGCCTATTTTCTTTCTCATATTTTAGTTTTTGTTCTGCTGTGCTTGTCCTGTTTCTCTTGTAAACAACGAAGTAGTGATTTTAGTTAAATACAGAAGAATATTATCTTATTTTTCCATTGTCCCTTTTCTGTTTAAGAATCCTTGAGCAGGATCCTTACTCTACCAAAAACCCAAAAGGGAATGATGCATTTGCATGAAAAACTTTTGCAGATGGGAAATTGACAACTTGTCCTATCAACCAACAATATTGCCTATTCTGCTATCAAATTTCTATGTTCAACACTTGGTTATTTGATGTACCTAGAGACGTCAATAAACAAATGTACAGGAATGTATAATCAATATCTTGACATATATGTCAATCTTAAACTTAAAAGGGGGGTGTGTGTCTCTGTACATATAAAAAAAATCTAAAAAAAATGCAGCTAACATGTGAAGATTCAAGGAAACAAACCTTGGAGAGGAAGCTAGAAATAATCAAATCAGATATCCTGGTCCATGTCAATCTTCCAAAAACTTGATTCCAAGAAACATTTTGGAAGCATATGCGTTCGTAAATAAACTTTACAACCTGAATGATCCCTGAATATATATTCTCACCATCCACATCTTCCATCTAATAATTGGACAAAATAAATTCAAAGAAACAATTAATATATACCACAACAAACAAAAAATTGGAAACAAAAGCATATTAGATGTGATCTATTGGCAGAAGTTCCATTCCAACCAATAGGACAGAATTTATTTATAAAATTTTCAAAATAACAAATGCAGTGTAACAAAATCGAAGAACATTGCCATTTTCAAGCAAGTCATAAACTTTAGCGCATGCATTCCATACTACAGATTTTCATATGCATTGCCATTGTATTGAATAATAGCGAGCGCAAATAATAAAGTATATTGACAATTTAATTAAGCAATTTTACCTTTGGATTAAATGGTGGTACCATCTTTAACACTGCCTCAGCTGTTTCTCCTGATACTTTTTCAGAATCTTCTACAAATGAAATAGACGATCGAGAATTTACAGCAGGGGTGATAACAAACTTGATCATCTGGTCAGCCACTTTAGCAAGCCCATAATCCAAAATACCAATCACCTACAGTATCACCTAATAAATGAGTGAATAAATTGAAGCTTTGGATTCAATAAGCACCTACCCAGTATGGTTGTCATGTTAAAATGTTAGAAGGAATTGTCTTGAGCATAGGCAACAGATTTTTACAATTTAATTCCTTCTCTAACTCGAATTCTCATCATGCACTGTTGATTAGCTACGTGCAATAGCAATTAAACATACCCTTAATGGAGCAATTGTCCCAAAAGCAAACAATATTTCATAATAACTAGTCTCAATGGACCAACTTCTGATGGGTGTTTTAAGGCTTTTTTGACAAAGTACATGTAAGAATAACTAAAGATATTGAATTTTCTTGAGGACGATTAGATAACAAGTACACTTACTTCCAATGCTTCCAAAACTGTGTGAAAGTCAACCCCAGCAATTCCATCCATGCTCAGCCGATACTTGACCCGAATTCCACCAGAATTTGGCTCAAACCGTATTGCAATTTCCATGAACCTCACAAGCACATCTTGAATCTACAAACCCAAATCCAATTCATCTAAAAAAAATCACAAAATATAAATCACAAATATACCAATCACAATTCACTATAACAGTAAATAAAATAATCCTCCATTTGGTTGCTGAGGATTGTCTTGTTTCACAGAATAAACCACAACACCTCCAATTGTAAGTTGCAAACTTAAACCCTCTAAAATCATTTTAGCTAAACAGTCATTGTCGGATATGGAATTTTATGTAAGAATAACTCACTGAGATAAATGCAAAATTTCCAAAACTTTCAGCTAATGATGCTAAAATATAACTTAACTATGGACAAAGCATTCAAGTTAGACTTTTCTATATTTTCGGAAAATTCCCCAGCAACCAAATAGAGCCATACAGGCAAAAACTGTTACCTCTTCAAAGCAATCAAGCCACTCCTTCCTTAACAAGCCGTACACCACAGGATCCTTCTCATCCTCATCACCAATCCTCAAGGCCTTCTTCAAGTCCCTTACTTCCTCAGCAGCAAATTTCAGCTGTCCCTTCTTCAATGCCACTCTTACATCTCTTAACCTGTCACTTATTCCCACGATCGCCCTCACCAACTCCAACAGTTGCCTCTTCACCCTCACCTCCCTCATCTTCGCACTCGCTTCCTCAACAATCGCCCTAATCTCAACATCCACAGGAGGATTAGAAAGCAAGCCCATAAGATCCGCCACCTTCTCATTGATTTGATTAGTCTGTAGAACAGCGTCGTTGCAGAGGGAGAAGAGAGCCGAGAAGTCGCTGTGGTGAGAAAGGAGGTAAGATTGGACTCTGGACTTGATTTGGAGAGAATAAGATTCGAGCCTGGTTATGAGGAGGCGGAGATCGGGGGCAGAAAGTGGGGAGGTCGAGTCCGTGAGGTCGCCGGTGGACAGTAGGTCTCGGACGTTAATCGCGTCGAACAAAGCGTCCATTGAATAACGATAGGACTTGAATTTTTAGTCTCCGAGTGCAGTGGATTTTGGTAGAGTTAAAATATAGTGGAACGAAGAAAGGTAAATTACAAAAGTGGTACAGAAGTTAAAGGTCTGTGACATTATAGCACAGGGTACTTTATACAAACGGTCCACTAACTCAGGAGTTGTATCCGTAAAATACATAATTCCATTTATAACATAAAAATTTTTTTCATTTCTATTTAAATAATATAAAATTTATTTAAAATATTTTTAAAATAAGAATTCAAAACTACAAATATTAATTTTCTTCTTATACATTTTATCAAAATATTATTTTTTAATGATTTTTATTAATTATCATTAATAATTTTAAAATTTTATTTTAATCCATTAAATTAATTTTTTAAATATATATTTATTCAATTAAATTATAAAATATATCTTTATTTTATTATTATAAGAAAAGTTTACTATTTAATTTTTATATTACTTGAAAATTCATTGATTTCTTAATTTTAAAAAATATAATAAAATATTATTAAAATTTTAAAAAAATTATTAATTAGTTATTTTATTAATTTTAATTATTAATTATTTATTATTTAATATTTATAATATAAAAAAATCATTAATTTATTTCTTAATTTTATAAAAATATCTATTAATTATTTTCTCTATATTGAATGAATTTTAAATTTTTTTAAAAATTTATTATTTAATTTCTGTGATATAAAAAAATTCATTAATTGATCGATCAGTTTTAAAAAATACATTAAATATCCCTAAGATATTAAATAATATACTAATAAATTATTTCATTAGTTTAATGGTTAAGTATTTATTATTTAATTTTTATGATATGAAAAATTTATTAATTTATAAAAATATCTACTAATTAGTAAATTTTCTTATATTATAGAAATTAAATAATAATTTTTATTTTTACAACACTCAAATATCAAAATTAATGAAAAAACAACTAGTACATTTTTTAAAATCTCAATAAAATTTTAATACAATTTTCAAAATCAAGAATTAATCAATAAATTTTTTTATATAATAGGAATCAAATATTAATTTTTTATTATAATATTATACATTTTATAAAAATAATTTGTTATTTATTTTATGTGTAACTATTTATAAAATTATTTAAATTTATTTTTATACAAACAATTTTAGAAAATAGTTTTTAAAAAATAAATAACAAAATTAAAAAGTTAGTTTTAGCTTTAAAAAAATAAAAAACAGAAATTTTATAACAATATCAAACACGCCCATTTAATTAATTTTTTATAAAAAATAAAAACTAATTAAATATTACACATAAGAAAATATATATATATAGATATTGATGATCTGAGATCCAATAGAATAGGGTTTTACAAGGGTTTTTGTATTACTGAATAAGGCTTAAACTTTCTGAGGAGGGGACTCCTCTTTTATACATTGTCTTGCTTGCTGGTGACGTGTAAAGATCTCTCCAGGATTGGACCACGCGTCTCTGCCATGCGGATTCGGAAGTACTGGGGTATCAGCCGCCTGCTCCATGCGTAACGGCCTCTGATTCTCCCCGTGCGTACACCCGAGCGGATCTGCCAGGTTGTCTGGTGAATATTTTTCTGGATCCTGGGCTGGACCGAGAGTTGGGCCGGATGCTAAGACTGAGTGAAGAGGGCCTGCTCCATGCGGACCGGGCCGGTTTGAGTGAGGAAGATGGGTCGAGCCCGGCCTTGAAGGTTGGATGAGCCAGGCTTGTTATGTATATTAGGTGTGTGGGCCTCTACGTCATGGGCCTTGGGCTGTGGTCAAGCCCCTGGTCCGGGGTGAAGGAATCCAGCGAAGGTCATTCAATCGGTGTGTCATCACTTTGGGGTCAATTCCCGGCATGTCTGAGGGCTTCCATGCGAAGGTCGGCGAGTGACTTCGGATCAGGGCCATGGCTTCACCTTTTTGTTCTTTGGTGAGGCCGGCATTGAGACTGAAGACCTTACTCGCTTCTTCTTCTGATAGAGAGAAGGTCTCCAGCTCTCCTACGGGTTCTTTCCGGGCTTCCTTTGTCTCATCCCTGACCTCCAAAACTTCCGAATCAAGCACTTCTCCGGTTGAGTTCGGTTCCGTCACTGTGGCCAAGTATACTGCCCTTGCTTCTTCCTGGCTGCCCCGGACCATTCCCACTCCTCCTTTCGTTGGGAACTTGAGTGCCAGATACCTGATGCTAGTGACAGCTTCGAAGTTGAACAACGCCGGCCTCCCCAAAATCGCATTGTAGCTTAGCAGGAGTTTGACCACCAAAAACACCTCATGATGGGTGCGAGCCCTGGGTGCTTCTCCCAAGGTAAGGGCCAACTTCACCTTCCCTTCCACAAGTACCGGTGCTCCTCCTATCCCTTTGATGGGTGACTGGTCCCGAACCAGCTGTTCCTCTGGGATTCCCATCTGCTGGAAAACCCGATATGGCAATAAATTGACCTTACTCCCATCATCCACCAGAACCTTCTTCACCCGAAAATTATGAATGACTGCTTCAACGACAAGCGCGTCATCATGGGGCATCTGAATGCCCTGTGCATCCTCCGAAGAGAAAGCGATGGTCATGGGAGAGTGTTCAACGATCTGCATAACCTCGCCATTGCTGGTCTCCCCTTCCCGGTTTCTCTTCTTCCCTCGACGGTTCATCCGTCCTCCAGTTCCTCCAACAATCATATTAATAGTCCCACTGGACCCATCATTCACTGGTCCAGCTCCAGTTCTCCTGGGCATCTGGGCTGCCGGACCGGGTTGAGGCCTCTGCCCCTCTGGTTTCTTCACAAAATTTTTGAGATGCCCCCTTTTTATCAATCTTTCAATCTCCGCGATTAACTGAAAACAGTTATTTGTATCGCGGCCATGCGTCCGGTGGTATTGACAATACTTGTCAGGATTCCTCTGATCTGCTTCCAACTTCAAAGGTGTGGGCCACTGGAGAAACTCCTTATCCTGGACAGCCATGAGCACTTCGGCTCTGGACGCATTTAATGGAGTCGGTTTCTCCGGGACCCAAGGAGGGAGCACTCTTGGTTCGAGAACCCGAGGAGGGGGAGGCCTTTGATCCCTTCTTTCCCAGGTCTGCTTGTACGGCTCAGGCCTCTTTCCACGCTTCTTCTCGTGTTTCTCCGACCTCCCTTCCTCTGGGGCTTTCTCTTTTCCTTCCACCCCTTTGGCAAATCTACTCGTTACTAAGGCGTCATCCTGCCTTATATACTTTTCCGCCCTCATCATCAACTCGGCCAGTGAGGTCGGAGGTTTCCTGCTCAGAGAGCCAAAGAACTCGGCAGAGGTTGTTCCCTTTTGCATGGCCTCTACCGCCCTTCCTTCGTCAAGCTCGGGAATCTGCAAGGCCTCCGTATTGAAACGGGCGACATACTCTCTGAGGGATTCACCAGCTTTTTGTCTCACTGTTTCCAGATAGCTCGTCTTCCTATCTGCTGGCACCCCGGCTACAAACCGGCTAATGAAGCGAGTGGCCAGATCTCCGAAACTTTGAATGCTTCCGGCCTCCAGGCTGTTGAACCATGCCCTCGCTGGTCCCGAGAGCGTTGTTGGGAACACCTTGCACATCAGAGCATCTGACAGAGTTTGCAACTTCATGAAGGTCTTATAGTTCATGACATGTTCTCTCGGGTTACCAGCCCCATTATAGGCCGCCATCGGCGGCATCATAAACTTTTTGGGAACGGTCTCCTGCTGCATTAACTTTGAGAAGGGAGAAGAAGTAGGCAAGGAGGTTTGACTCTGATCTTTCTTACCCAGCTCGGCTAGGAGCTGCTCCTTCAACCTTTTCAGCTTTTGGTTCATTTTCTCGTCTTCCGGGCTGGATCTTTTGCCCAAACTACATTCTTCCTCCTCTGTTTCAGTTCCCGTTTCCCTGGTTGTTTCAGCAGAATAGTCATTCACCTCTTCATTTTCTATCCACTCTCTTGCCCTTCTCCCATGGATTCGGGCCTCCGGTTCTTCCTCTTCTCTGGCATTGTGGTTGTTAGTTTGGAGGCGGGCAGAGGTAGGTTGGGGTTCATCGGTTCTGGGTTCCTCCACTACTGGGAGTGCGTTTACTGGGGTGCTAAGTCCCCTTTGTTGCATTATCTGCCCCAACCAGTGGGCAGTGGTTTGTAGCTGGAGAGCCATGGTTTGAATGTCTTGGTTAGACAGGGTCATGGTGGGAGTATTCCCTGCCAGGCTTGGCGAGGGATTAAGAGAGATAGGTGTTTGGTTATTCAACGTTGTAGGGCTAGAAAAGGAGAACTGCTGCCCATCTTGGGCAGAGCTCAGGTCATTTGGAATATTAAGGTTACTGTCTTGGTGGTTTGCCATCGTGGATCTCAGTGGGTTGTGAAAGTGAAAACTCCGGTGATGAAAAGATCTCCTTCGTTTCCCACAGACGGCGCCAATTGATGATCTGAGATCCAATAGAATAGGGTTTTACAAGAGTTTTTGTATTACTGAATAAGGCTTAAACTTTCTGAGGAGGGGACTCCTCTTTTATACATTGTCTTGCTTGCTGGTGACGTGTAAAGATCTCTCCAGGATTGGACCACGCATCTCTGCCATGCGGATTCGGAAGTACTGGGGTATCAGCCGCCTGCTCCATGCGTAACGGCCTCTGATTCTCCCCGTGCGTACGCCCGAGCGGATCTGCCAGGTTGTCTGGTGAATATTTTTCTGGATCCTGGGCTGGACCGAGAGTTGGGCTGGATGCTAAGCCTGAGTGAAGAGGGCCTGCTCCATGCGGACCGGGCCGGCTTGAGTGAGGAAGATGGGTCGAGCCCGGCCTTGAAGGTTGGATGAGCCAGGCTTGTTATGTATATTAGGTGTGTGGGCCTCTACGTCATGGGTCTTGGGCTGTGGTCAAGCCCCTGGTCCGGGGTGAAGGAATCCAGCAGTCATCAGATATATAGATATATAATTTAATAAGTATCGTATAGCAAAATAATATAGAAACTTGCTATAATTGATGAAACGGTGTTCTATATTATTTAGAAAGATTTATAATTTAGTTCTTGGATATTACTATTATTAATAAGTCGATCCCTACATTTTTAAAAACCTATTAAAACGTCTTTATCTTTTATTTTCGTCAACAAAATAGTCCTTCCATCATTTTTTCCTTTAAAAATAGATAAAAGATAGAGAGAAAACTTTTAAAATTCAATTTTACACTCAAATAAAATTCTTATTTAGTTATTGAATTTTGCTATTATTAAAAAGTCAGTCTCTACATTTTCAAAAATCTATTAAAACGTCTTTATCTTTTCTCATATCTATTAAAATATCCTTAACTTTTCTCATATCTATTAAAACGTCCTTATTATTTTTTTCTGTCAACGAAATAGTCTATCCTCCTCCTCAAAAAAAGAAGAAAAAAAGAAGAAAAAGAAGAAGATGATGATGATGAAGGAGAAGAAGAAGAAAAAGAAGAAGAAGAAGGAGATGAAGAAGAAGAAGAAGAAGAAGAAAAAGAATTTTCTCCTCCTCCTCAAAGAAGAAGAATAAAAAGAAAAATCGAAAAAGAATCAAAAAATAAGAAGAAGAACCAAAGAAGAAGAAGAAGAAGAGAAAGAATCAATGAAGAAGAAGAAGGAGGAGGAGGAGGAGGAAAAGAAGGGGGTAATTTTGTCTTTTGTTATATTTTTAACGGCAGAAATAGACGGAAGGACTATTTTATTAACGGAGAGAAAAGATAAGGAAGTTTTAATAGGTTTCTAAAAATGCAGGGACTGACTTGTTAATAATAGCAATATCCAGAGACTAAATTATAAATCCCTCTATTTAAATAGAAATCGAGAGTTTTATGTTACAAAATAAAATTTATATATTTTACTATTATAAATTTTAAATTAATATATCATATGTGTAAATTATCCCTCTTTATCCTTTAAGCTTTAGCCAAATCTAACTTGAAGTATAACTCAAATTATTCTGCCATGAAAGGATCATTATTCAACCAAACTCAAACACACTTAAATAATATTCACAATAACTTAACAACAAAAATAAGAATAACACTTGAGAATGACAATACTTTTATTAATACAATGAATATGAAAAATAAAGATATAATGGAGTTAATGCACTTGAAACATAAAAGAAACATGTGCCGGAGTTTCTCAAGTATAAGCCTGTGATATTACAAGCGACAAACTTATAATAAACTAAAATTCTAAGTGAAACTTAACAAAGAATACAACCTCATAATAAGTAAAATGACCTAAGCCCGATAAGCCCTCCTTCAATGGAGTTTTTTTCTCAACTTTTATGCTATAGAATTTTTAAACACTTAGTGAGAGTAAGAAGTATGAATTATAAGTAGTTCTACCAAGGTATGGATCTTAAAATGTGGGTTTGACCAAATATAAAATGATTTTTTTTTTCAAATATGACATAGAAGTGGTCCACAGTATTCATCTTTAAGTTTTTATATCTTGAACATTAAGTGCACACTAGATAGTTGGTGAGAATCTCCCAAGATTATCAAAATTGTATCCAAGTCACCTCCACCTTGGCTGCCTCCTCATCTAAGACGCTACATGGCCTTTTGCTGAATGCTCCATCATTATGGTTTGCAATGCTTTATCTCTAGGTCTAGTGATAGCTCCTTTAAATTATAGTGCTTCAATGTTTACTATGATGTCCTCATAATTGAAACTTAATAAGGATAAGATGAATATTTAGACATCATATCTAATATCTTAGACCGAATCCTATCCCAAATCTAACTTATATAAAATAGGAGATCTAATCATAATTAAATACGATGTCCTAGTCCAATCAGAAGTCTATCACGATTCTCAAACCCTATCAGGTATGTGTTTCCAATACTTGTAAATATGGGTACCTTTAGGTTTATAGATCTTATCTCAATATTAACTCTTTTGGCGGTCAATACCTTTAAAGTCATTACCGACTAAAGCATATGAGATTTTATCCACTAAACTATCTAGTGCTACTTGTTTTGTAGATCCAATCCCCTTAAGGAGTCAGTGCAACATCATATATTAATGAAAGTAAAATTAAGGAATTAAATGTTAATTTTTAAAATACAGAATCACATTAGTAATAAAATTAAGAGACTATATATAATAAATTCTTCATTAATTTATTTTCAAAGTAGATTGATTCAATAATCTAATTAACATTATATTTAGAAGGGAGTTTTTGGAGATAAGGTATGTTTTTTAAAAGTAATTACTTTATTTAGGATGAAGGTCATTTGTAGGGGGTAAGTAGTACTCGATTCAAATCCAAAAAACTGATCGAATCCTATTAATTCGAAAATTCAGTTCATTTTTTTATTATTTTCAGTTGGATTCGATTTTTATTTTTAAAAATTTTAATTATTTTAGTTGTGTTCGATTTTGATAAGAAAAAATCGATAAAATCAAATCAATTAGTGATAATAGTATGTTATTTTTATAATAAAGGCAATTAGATATGAACAAAGTTAAAATATTTCAATTAAATTTTAAAATATTAAAAATAAGGGGTAAAAAATAAAAAGTTCAACTGATTAAACCGAATCGAACTGAATTATACCAGTTTTATTCAAATTATTTTTTATCCAAAATCGATTCTGTTAGATTTTTATAAATATTAAAATTTTAATTTTTTAATTTTTTTAATTTAATTCGATTTTAAATTAAATCGACTAAATTAAAAAAAGCGTAGCTTTTAGATATTTCAAAATCTTCAAAATTCTCAATTTTTTATAACCGCAGACTTACTATTAAATTTTTAAAATTTTATAAAATTTATTACTTCATTTTTTATTTTAAAATCACTCAATTATTTATTTTATTTTGTAAAATGAAACGTTTATCTTTTCTATAAGAATTAATTAAGTTTTATTTATTTATTTATTATGTTCTTTTAAAATTAAATTAAAATTCACTCTAAACTAATAAAATTTACCTCAAACTAATCTACAAAGGAATCCTATACATTTTTGTTGCATTGTTTTGGAGTAGGCTAAAGGTGTATAGGATATATCTTGCAACAACCATCACATAGCCCTGTAGACAAATTGAATAATCATCACATGCTCTCATCAAACCTTTACCTACCTCTATTTGTCTACACTTGCTTGCATTTTCTTATCATATTTCATATTCTATCTCTTTGGTCTGTGCAATTGCCAAAGCTTCCTTTCCTTGACTTCTCCTCATCTTCTTCATCTTCTTCCTATGGAAACTTTGCCTTCTGTTTTATTTTAATTTAAAAAATTTTATTTAAAAAAAATTATGGGTGATTTTATAAATATTCATTTAAATTTGTTTATACAAAATGAATAGTTTCAAATGAGACTTAATTCAAATTTTTTCAAGTCTATGTTTTCTAAGGAATAGAATGTAATTGAATTATTTAAGAGAGATTTACAATTTACTCTTTGGATATTACTATTATTAACAAATCAATTTTTACATTTTTAGAAACATATTAAAACGTTATAATTTTTTATCTTCGTCAACGAAATTGTCTTTCCATTTTTCTTTCCGTTAAAAATAGACAAAGGATAAGGGAGAAAATTTTTTCAAATCCAATTTTGCCCTCAAATAAAACCCCTTATTTAGTTCTTAAATATTACTATTATTAATAAGTCTGTACTTATATTTTCAGAAATATATTAAAACGCCATTATTTTTTCTTATATCTATTAAAACGCTTTTATATTTTCTTATATCTATTAAAACGTCCTTATTGTTTCTTTCTGTCAATAAATAGTCTCTCCTCCTCAAAAAAAAAAGAAAAAGATGATGATGATGAAGGAGAACAAGAAGAAAAAGAAGAAGGAGAAGAAGAAGATGACGATGATGAAGGAAAAGAAGAAGAGTGGGAAGAATCGATAAAGAAAAATAAGGAGGAACCGGAGGAAAATAAAAGGATAATTTGATTTTTTGTTATATTTTTGATAGTAGAAATAAATGGAAGAAGTATTTTGTTGACGAAAAAAAAATATTTTAATAAATTTTTAAAAATATATGGACTGACTTATTAATAATAATAATATTTAGAGATTAAATTATAAATCTCTCATTATTTAAAAAAATAAGTTATTTAGAATTATCTAGTATATCAGTATTAAAAAGTTTTGAATTAATTTATAAGTGGTTTCAAATTAATTTAAAAGAAATTCAAAGTAAATTCGTTTATTTAATTTTTATATTAAAATGAATTAATGGAATCAAATTTAAATAAATTATATCTTAATAATCTCTTAATTTTATTAGTTATTTAACTCATATATAAATTTAAACTATATAAATAATTTTAAATTTTAAATTCGACCAAAAAAAGTCAAATTAACCATTTAATTGGAAATTGCCACCGTCGTTTTCCATTACAAATAATACCCTTTTTTTATTTCTGCTTTGGCCGTGTTTGAAGAGGCAAAATCTAACCATTATTATTATTTATTTAGTTGAATTTGGATAGTATATATGAAAATATTTTAAAATGATAATGACATCAATTTAAAAAATTAATTTTAATATTTTTTAAAATTAAAAAAAAATTCATTTTTTTTTAAAAAGAAACATTTGTGATTTTATTATTATATTAAAAAGTCACAGTAAAATGAGGTAGATTAACATACCAAACTCTCAAACCTGACTCGGAATGAGCACCCGTTACTAATAAATGGGCAACCACATTCGCAGACCTATAACTAAAACAACATTTAGTTTCAACGATTTCACTTAAAAGAGATTTACAATCACTAACAATCAAATCAAATGATGATCTAACGGTAAGACCTGATGAATTAATTGTTTGAACAACTGAAATGGCATCCGATTCAATCAGAACCCGCTGACAACCTTTGCTCTTTATCCAATTTAAAACTTAATAATTCCTATAGCTCTGCATTTTTTGCTGAGAAGAAACCTGGATAACGCAAGGCTTTAGCCGCCATAAACTCCCTATATGAGTCACGTACAACAGCATCTAAACCCACAAAATTCAAACTTGGGCCGGTAGATGCATCCACATTGACTTTCATCCATCATTCCGATGGCCATTGCGATGAACGCAGATAGTCTGAACTTGGTGCAGCAGCAGTAGCTAAGGAAGAAGGAGCAGCAACAATCCAATTTTGTAGGAACCGTGAGGCCATATGGGAAACTTGAGAGGGAGACTGTCCTTTATGTTCCCACACAATAGAGTTTCTATTAGTCCACAATGCCCAACAAACCATGAGTATTAATTTGCATTTATCAACAGAGGCTAGAACAAATACAGCTAAGAACCAATCCATCAATGAATTAACACCTGGATACTGTCATCCTATATCAATTTGCATCCAAACTTCTCGAGCAAAAGAACATTGAATAAAACTATGTATTATAGTCTCACTTCCACGCTGACAAATTGGACATAAATTATATACTTGCATCTGACGTCGTTGAAGCAGGCACCACATTCGAAAGTGCCCTCCAAACAAAATTAAGAACTTTAGGGGGCACCTTGCATTTCCAAAACTTGCTCCAAAGGCCCGAGATAGATGCAGAAGGAGAAACATAAGAACACTGCAGCTTATAAGCACTTCTCACAAAAAAATTCTCCATCTTGTTCAAGCTTCCAACTAATGCAGTCCGACTCCCATGACCGCCCAAGTGGAATTGATAGAATCTGTTGAACATCTCGTTCATTAAACACAGAGGCAATAAGAGGCAAATTCCAACAGTTCTCAACAATTAAATCAGAAACACAATTAATAGCAAAAGGCCTAGGAGGAGGTGTAGAAATAAAAGAATCGTGAGGATCAGGTAACCATGGAGAGTGTCATACAAAAATATCACTACCCGAACCCACTCGACAAACAATACCTTATTGTACCATCGACCAAGACTCCCAAATAGAATGCCATACATAGCTAGGATTATGACCAAGTGATGTTGTCCATAGCGAAGAACGAGAAAAATATCATGCTTTCATGACACGAGCCACAATAGATGAAGGTTGAGTAAGCAAACACCAACATTGCTTGTCTAGAAGTGCCAAATTAAAATCATGAATCCTCTTGAACCCCAAGCCCCCAGCCCTTTTATGCTTCGCTAACAGATCTCAAGCCATCTATCTTATACTCTCACGGTAGTTTTCTCCTTTGCCCCACCAGAAAGCATTCATTACCCCTTCAATTTCATAACATAAAGTTTTTTGCAGCAAAAAAAGGCTCATAATATAATTGGAAAGTGCCTGCAATATTGTTTTAATCATGACTTCCTTACCTGCCTGACTCAATGGTTTCCTCTTCCAAGAGTTCAGCCTCTTCCAAACCCAATCTTTAATAAAATCAAATACTTCTTTGCGGTGAACTCACTTTATGAAATTTAAATTCGGGTTTTGTATATTCCGCCATTAAGCCCAATTTTATTAAACTCAATCTTTAATAAAATCAAATACTTCTTCTTTCGTATATTCCGCCATTAAGCACGCATTCATAGCATCAGTAATAAGGTGAAGAATTTTCGAAACAACATCATTAGCATCACAATCTCCAGCATTAAATAACTATTGAAAATAATTTACCATTACCTTTTGTAAATCCGAATTCCAAGTGCACCAGACCTCCTGATTATTTTGCAAGGAACCAAACTTCTTACACACTAGGGCGAGGCCGAGCTCTAGAAAAGAACGCAGATCCAAAGTCCATCAAGTTACTTTCAAGCATACCAGCCCAACATTGCGTGTCCTCCGGTGACGTGAAGCAGGCCGGACTGACCACATGCGCAGGTTTATCCGAGAATAGCCTAGTCCAGTGACGTGACAAGAGGTAAGAGAGCATATTCAGTCACCTCATAGCGCTATCAGCACACGCACCGGTTGGGAATTAAATGGCCAACTTACAGAGAGGAGTACCCTGACATGTCCATACGTACAGGTCCAGATAATAGAGACAGGTGGCACTGTAGTAGGGTGGCGATTATGCGTTACTAGAAAATAAAAGAGAGAAGGCTTAAAGAGGAGAGACGTGATCTGTCCCAGTTAAGCTCACTCATACATTGTAAACTCCATTTTCTAAATTTCAGAATATCAGTTAAGAATCTAAAATTCAACTCAATATCAATATAAGTCCGAGATCTGCTGCTGCTGCCTCATATTGTGTCACCATTGAGGTACGGAGTTATCTCATCTTCATCATTAACTTTCATTAAGGAGGAATTAATTGTAATTGGTCACTATGACCTCATACTTGAGTTTTAGTCAAATTCTACTGTAATTCAGAATTGATAGAGGCTTGAGAATAGAGAAATATAGATTCTGCTCCAACCCCATTATCCATCATCCAAACAAACTCGACCATCGAAGGGGGACTCAAGCACCGTTGAAGCGAGACTAGAATAAAACTACAAACTTGAATTTTTCACATTTTATACTTTCAAAACTTATTTACCCCAGCCAGATAAGCCTTTAGTTAAACTATTATTATTTTAATTTTTTTTAAAAAAATAATTTAACGTATATTTCTATGATAAAAACTTGTTAATAATATTTAAAAAATTAAAATGTTTTATCCGGGCATGCACCGAGAAGCACTAGAGATTTTCTCGATGATTCCGTGTTGCTAAATGGACCATCCTTATCATCCACTACCCCACTTTCACTTCAGCTCGCGTTTCGCATTTCACATCCAAAACCTTTTACTTGAAAAACCAGTAGGTTTTTATTATATTATACATTTTAAATATTTTAATTTTACTTTCACAGAATAGGAAACAGTTTAAGCTTGGGCTACTAAAACTGTCCAAATATATTCTATTTAAAATTTTTTTGTTTTATCGAAAATATTTTTTATATTTAATATATTTAAAAATTAATTAATAAAGTTTTTTTAAAGAAAATAAATTCTCAATATATATTTTTCTGATTCATTTTATAATAAAAAATTGAATAAATCTTTTTAAAATCATGAAATTTTTTAACTTATTGTAAAATAAAAACTTTTTAAATTAAAAAAAATTGAATTTTTCGTAATAAATAAAAAATAATTAATTTAAATTTTTATGAAATTTTTAGGTATAATAAAAAGCAATGGATTTATAATTCAGACAGAGTACACAACACGTTCCAGGAGGCGCGTTATTTGGGCGGTGAACTCACTTTCTCAAATTCCCATAGAACAGAGCTGAGAATTTCCGAATGCCAATACTGCCAATTTAAAAAGCAATAGCTACGCACAAACGCAGCTTCAACCATAGAACAAAAGCAAGAGCCCTTCCCAAAATCAAAAACCATGAAGAATCTCTATAAGAAAGGCAAAGTTCACCCATCGACGCCGTCCGTCTCCCACCACTTATCGCTGCTTCCGACAACAATTCTCACTCTCGCAGCTGCTCTCTCAGATGAGGACAAACAAGTTTTAGCCTACCTTATCTCCTGCTGCGGAACCTCCAACCCTAAATCTACCAGCTTCACCGGTCAACGGAAAACTACTCTTCCCACTGGCGATGATCATTATGGCGATGACGGCGGCGGGAACCATGATCCATTGTTTGAATGTAATTGTTTTAGTTGTTACATGAGTTTTTGGGCGCTTTGGGACACTTCACCTAACCGTCAACTGATACACGAGATCATTGAAGCTTATGAAGAAGAGTTGTTTCAGAAAAAGAAGAAGAGCCTGAAGAAGAAGAAGAAGGAGAAAAGTAAGCGAGTTCGCCATGAGTCAAAAGAGAATTTTGAAGAGAAGGCGTTGCAGGAAGAGTTGGAATCGGTGGAGAAGAATTCCTCCGGTGAGATTGAAGCTGTTCAGCCGGAAGCCGAGAAAGGTACGGTGAGGAAGATTGCAAGCTTCATTGGAGAGAAATTTTGGGAAATTTGGAGCAGGGGTTAATTAATTTCTTTCCTTTTTTTTTTCTCTTTCTCTGCAAATTGGAGACGAGTTTCTTCCTTTTCTTTTTCCCTTGTTTTTTTTTTGAACAATTACTAGTCATTAATTTTCTTAATGGAAATTACCATCGAATTCCATGGAGTTCTTGTGCATTTCTTCTTCGTTCTTCTTCTTACCTTTTTCAGAGATGGAAATGGGAATCAATTTTATTTAAAATCAAATTTATTTTTTTAAAACTGTTAAACGTAAAAGGAGTTGCATACTATCGGAAAAGATCAGTTACAAAGAAAAGTTGAATTGAATAATTTTAATTTAATTTAGTAATATTTAGAAAAAAAAATTAAATTGATTAATTTTTTAGATTTATTATATTTCAATTATTCTTGTTATGAAATATGATATTTGGTTTAAAAATTTATAATAAAGTCAAAAAAAATGAAAAATTAAAAAGTTTAGAAAAAACCTGAATTAATAAACTAAACTAAAAATTTTTAAAAATCATGCTATACTTTTTTTAAATAAAAATTTTATATTAAAACACAAATATAAAATTTTATTTTAAACGGAAAATACATCTTATTTTAAATTAAATTTTTGAATTTAGTATTATATTAAAGCTTGTTTATTATGTGACGTAATAATTGAGTGAACAAAACTACAATTAATTATTTTTTTTAAACGTGTGGCAATCTAACTAGAAATTAAGATTGACATGTTTACGTATGGGATGTGGCTTGAAAGAGTCAAAGGTCAATATTCTTGAGCTTCGATGAACAACCGTAGACGAGAAAAAGCAGATATATTCAGACTTGGACCTTTTCTAACAACCCTTGAGCTGCCAAGTCCAAATTTTTATTTGATCATCCATCTATTTTGGGGATGTGTCTGATGAGTACACGTGTAAGCTACAAATAAATATTATACTTACACGAATATTGCATTGAAAAATTTTCAAGGAATAATTATAAAAAAAAATTATCATCTATTTTAGTATATTTTTAAATAAAATTTTATATTTTAATTTATAATAAAAAAAATTCGGCATTTTCTTCCAACACCGTCATAGATAAACTATAATTTATTTTTTAATATTTAATGAAAGTTATATATTTAATTTTTGTATTTTTAAATTAAAAATACATTTAATTTATTAAATTTTATTTAATTAATAAAATATTTTCTTAATTTAAACTTTTTAATTGAAATTAATTCTAATATTTTATAGATTAATATTTAAATATTATAATTACTAATAATTTCTTATATTTATAAATTAATCTCTATTTATTAAATTTTAATATTTTTATATAAAAAATAATAAAATAAAATAATTTAATATCTCCTTTTTGTTTTGATTAATAAAAAAATCATAAAAAAGAAAAAATTAGATTAAAAAAACTCTTTGAACTTTAAATTAGGTATATTATGCCAAGATTTTTTAACTTAATTTTTATTTTAAGACATTATATTTAATAAATATGTAAAATTAATTTGAAATATATATATATATATATATATATATATATATATATATATAATATTTAGGAACCACTTTATAAAATATAGAAATAAATTTTTTAAAAAAATTATTTTATTATAAAAATATAGAAGTAATTTTTTAAAAAAATATTTTATTATAAAATAAAATTTATAACTAAAATATCTGAACTAAATTAAACGTTTTATAAAATTGTAAAAATTAAAATATAATTTATTTTAATTAAAAATTATTTTTAAGTGCCATATCAATTTTTATTAACCGTATTAAATAGACAAAGATTATTTTATTAATAGAGTGAATCATATAATTAGAGGTAAGTAATATTTAGTTTAAATCGAAAAATCAATCCAACATAATTAATATAAAAATTCGGTTTGATTTTTTATTTATTTCGATTTGATTTAATTTTTAAATTTAAAAATTTCGATTATTTCAGTTTAATTTGATTTTAATCTGAAAAAAATAAATTGAATCGATTAGTGATAATAATATATTATTTTCAATAATATAGAGATTAAATTATGTTAAAGTTAAAATATTTTAATTAAATTTTAAAATATTAAAAATAAAGTGTAAAAAATAAAAAATTTATTAAAAATTTAAATCGATCAAACCGAACTGAATCAGATTAATTCAATTCGATTTAATTTCTAATTCGATTTAATTTTAAATTTATTTAGTTCGATTTGATTTTAAACTAACCGATCGAATACTCACCCTATACACGCAACTATTTTGATCGGAGGATAATTTTTTATAACTACCTAATTTTTAATCGCACCAAGTATTGAAAGTTAATATATTTTCTGAGTAAGAAGTATCTATCATGATTTTCTTTTCTTATACATATTCTATCTTCTTTTGCTAGCAAAGAAATTCATTTCTTTAAACTATGTATTACACTTGTTTACAACTATAGGCTTACTAACCAATGGTCTTAAAGCCTAACCCTCTATTTGAAACACTACAAGATTTTAAGGTATTTTTCGTTATTAATTCATAAAAAAGTCATTGCTAATTAGTAAAAATTTAATAATAAATTTACACTTATTACTATAAATTTTATTGCTAATAAAATAATAACAAATTAAGAATTCGTTACTAATTTTTATAATAAATTTATAATGAAATTTAAAATTTGTTACTAATTTTATAAAAAATATTCTGAAACTATATTTCGTTATAAACTAAATTTTTTATTAATTTTAAAAATTATTAAAAAAATTATGTTAAACTATTTTTTTGTTATATTTTATATTAAATATTATTTTAATTATAATAAACAGTTAATTTTATTACTATATTTTACATTAAATATTAATTTTATTATTTTAAATTTTATTAATTTTATAAAAAATTATTATAAAATTATACGAGAAAAATTTAAGAAAATGAAAATAGTGAGAGAATGGAAGAAAATGAAATACAAAAGAGAAAATAAGGAAAAAAAATAGAAGAAAATAATGAGAAAAATGAGAAAAAAAACAAAAAAAAGAGGAAAAAGGAAAGAAAATGAGAGAAAGATAGAAGAGAAAATATGAAAAATAAAAGAGAAAATGAAAAAATAAAATAAAATAGAAAATAATGTAATAAAAAGGTTAGAGAATACGAGAGAAAGAAAGTAATGAAAAAATAATGAGGAGAAAAGGAGAAAAAATGATAGAAAGTAGAAGAAAAAATAAAAGAAAATGGAAGAAAATGAAAAAAACAAGAATATGAGAGAAAATAAAAAATGAAACAAAAATTAAGAGATATAAGGAAGAATAATGAAAGAAAAATAATAAAGAAAGATCAATAATGAGAAGAAAAAAAATAAGGAAAAAAATGAAGAAAGAGAAAAAAATTGAATAAATAAAATGAATAAAATAATAAAGATGTAAATATTTGAATTAATAAAAGATTTAATAATAAATTATCGATTATTAAATTTAAAGAAAAATGTGAGTGAATAAAAGTAAAAATATGAGATTATTCTTAAAATTTTAATAAATACCTGAATTAGTAAAGAATTTAATAATGAATTCAATTGGTTATTAAATTTAAAAGAAAATGTGAGTGAATAAAAGTAAAAATATGAAATTATTCTTAAAATTTTAATAAATATTTGAATTAATAAAGAATTTAATAATGAATTCAATCGGTTATTAAATTTAAAAGAAAATGTGAGCGAATAAAAGTAAAAATATGGAATTATTCTTAAAATTTTAGTAATAGATTCTATAATTTATTACTAATTTTTAGTGTCAACAGTAGATTATTTTTATTATTAAATTAGAAAGAAAAAAATGTTGAGATTTTAAAATTAAAACCGTAACATTTTTTCTTTAAAATTTAATAATGAATTCGTTAGTAATTTTTAAATTAGAACGTATTATATTCGTTACTAAATTAAAAAAATTTTAAGATTTTAAGAAAATAAAAAAAATTGATTTTTGATAAAAATAGTAACAAATTAAATTTATTACTAAATATGTTACTAATTTGATAATAAATTATATTATATTATTAAATCTGTTACTATTTTATTCATTTATGAAAAGGAAAAAGCTAGATGGTTCAACTTGATCCACGATAAGTATGGATTAATGAGATTATTCAAGTAATTTCATAATATATTTTTATTTCATTGAACCTCTTCTATTTTTTTTAAACTAATGTGTAGAATTTGAAATTCAAATTTTAAATTCTCTCTTATCCATTAAGTGTTTCAGTTTTTAAAACAGGGTTCTGTTTTCTATAAGTATGTCAACTACTTTATATTTTCTAATTTATTATAA
Source organism: Manihot esculenta (assembly GCF_001659605.2). Lineage (NCBI taxonomy): Eukaryota > Viridiplantae > Streptophyta > Magnoliopsida > Malpighiales > Euphorbiaceae > Manihot > Manihot esculenta. The sequence continues at coordinate 5,802,406 of NC_035172.2, forward strand.
CTTCATTGTTAAGTTTTCTCTTTCATTTCATATTTTTTTACGATTTCTTCTTTATTAAGTATTCTTCATTATTAAGTCTTCTTCTTAGACTCAAGAATACCAACCTCTACTTCATTTTCTTTTGAAACCTTCTTAATTTTCATTTTTTTTATACGCCAACTCCTACTATGAGATCATTTTCTTCTATATGTTTTTTTCTTTGTCTTTATCAAGAATACCTTTTTAGATTTAAGAACATCAACATCTTCATATGTTCTTGAAGGATGATTTAAACTTTATTTTCACTTCTGTAAGAACATTCGACATCTATATAAAAAGAGACTTTATCTCATCTTTGTATTCATTTTTATCATTCTTTTGAATTCTTTTCATTATTCAGCAGTATATTTTGCTATAATGAAAGGATGAATTCTTTTCACTATTCAACGGTATATTTTGCTATGATGAAAGAAAAGAAGATACAGAAGTATCATATTATTTTTAAAGGTATTAACTTGTAATATATACTTTTTAGCACGAGTGTACATCTAATATTATTGGGGTTAGCAAGAGTTTATATAAATCTTATATTACAAAAGTAGAGGCTATTGAAGTATACAATCATTATATTGAATCAAAAAAGAACGTAAGTTTATCTGTAGATGGAGAACCTTCGTCATGTGCAACAATATCAAATGTACGAGTTATAGAGGAAGCGAATGGATTTGATAATGCAAATTTCAATCAGTTTGATTACTTTATTTGTTGGGATGTATATAGGATTTTGTTCTTCAAACAAATAATAAATTTTGATAGAATATAATATTTTTTGCACTTTTATATCTATCAAATATTTAATATTTCAATTAAAGTGTTACAAATAATATTAAGAAAATAAAAAGAGACTAAGTTTATTTTATTAAGAATATGAAATTATATCAATTTTATTTTCTAACGCTAAGTTTAATAGTTATTTTTAAGACTTATTTGCTGACAAAATATACATAACAGGTTATATTATTTAAATAAAATAGACTTTATAAATGAAAAAACAGTCATGCAAATCTTATGCAAATAAAGTAGACTTTAAGTTTTAACTCAATAAGTTCATGCAATCACAAAAAAAAAATTAATTAACTGAATTATAATATTAAAACACATGTATGAGTGCTTCAAGCATTCGTTTTATGACTGAAGATACACTTCTATGTGCATACATGAGCCTGGACATATGAGGATCTAGTTCATAATTATGCTCTGTCTGTAATTTTGCCACTTGCCAAAAACCATTACTTTTTAAAATTACACTTAGGCGTGCAGTGTAATTTATTCTCTTTGATAATGAATCACCACCAAGCTTTCTTCCCCTATTACAACTGATTGAAGACATGTAACTCATCTTCATTATCAACTTCATTTACACTCTGGTTTTGACTACGTCCAAAAATATCCTGAAAAACATGTCTAATCAGACTACTGTTGTTGTGGCGAGATTGATAAAAAAATCTATTGTTATGCTAGGCTGAGTGATCCTTCCATTTTGCATGAAATGAGTAAAATGTGCAAGGGAAGTAAGAGAGATGGGTGAGAACATGCAAGAGAAGTAAGAGAAAAATGTGAGAATGAGCACGGAAAATAGGAGAGGAGTGCCAGAGAATATTGGAGAGAAGAAAGTTTGTGAAGAATATAAGTGAATAGAAATGATAACATAATTTATATTATTTGCTAAAAAAGAAGATATTTAGTTGGAGAAAATTAATGGAAAAAAGAGATTGTAATTTAGAGGGTTAATTTGTCTCCAAAATCAGTAAGGGTAAATGTGACATTTTAAGTTAACGAGACTCATTTAAGCCACAATAAATATGGCTCAACTCGAGCCATCAATCATGATCCTTATTAAAATAATTTATTTATTTAGTAACTTATTTAGTAATAAATTTAGTAATAAATTGAGATTCATTACTAATCTTTTACTAATTTAGTGTCGAATTTTAAAATCGTTTAGACTTAAATGTTTCAAAAATTTAAAATTTTAGCGCATTTATTAATTTTAGTTAATTTTTTTTAATCAATTTTAGTCTAATTTAAAATTTTAGTGTTAATTTTAATACATAATCAAAATTGAGATAAAAATTTATCAATTTTTGCTAATTTCTTTTTTTTTTTTTATCAATTTTAGTGTAATTTAAAATTTTGGTATTAATTTTAGCACATAATCAAAATTGAAATTAAAACTTACTAATGTAACCATTAATATATTATAAATATTAATATTTTATTCGATATTGGTCACATTCACTAAAAGTGTTATAATAAAAATTTAAAACTTTTTGATATTCGTTAATCATATTCTGATTTTAAATTATTATTTTAATTATAGTTAATTGATTAATTTTGATTTAAATTATTTTATATTAATATTTTTTTATTTAATATGATAAAAAATTAGTATATTTATTTATTTTACTCAGTATAATTTATAAAAAAAAAATTTCTTTCTATCTGTCATGTTATATTTTTTAGTATATTTATGAACATATATTATATTTGTGAAATAAATATAATATTTTATAATTAAAAATATTATATTATTTACATCATGTTATACTTTTTAATGTATTTATAAATATTATTTGTGAAATAATATAATATTTTTAATTCTTGGAAGTTATTTTTATTTTCTTTTAAATTAATTATTTTTTTATTAACTGAACATATATATTTAAAGCTAGATTATAATTGATAAAAATAAAAAAAATTTAAATTTTTAATTATAAAATTTTTATCCACTTGAATAATAATATTTAAAATATTAATATTCAAACTAGGTCAGCTGCTATATCACTAATATCCAATCTCAATTTTAATTATAAGTTAAAATTAATATCAAAATTTTAAATTAAACTAAAATTAATAAGAAAAAAAACTTAAATTAACAAAATTACTAAAGTTTTTGTTTTTTTTTTGAACCTTTAAGCTTTAATTCAATAGATACTGAATAATTTAACTAAAATAAAAATATAAAATTTTTACTAACATAATAGTGATTATTATATATTAAAATTATTAAACATATAATTTTTTTAAAAAATATTGTAGTGTAATTATAAAATAAATTGTAAATATAATAAATAGTGTATTAATGATCAATTTTGTTTTAATATAATGAAATTTAAATTTAAAATTTTTATTTTCATTTTACATTGAATAGTTATTTTTAATTTTAATTATTTATAATTTAAAAGATATGGTTAATTTTTAATATAATAAAAGATTCTTATTTGTAAATTTTTGTTCTTATAACAATATTAATACTCATCTATTTTAATATTTTTTAATTGTAATAAAATTTTAATTATTATATATAAAAATTAAAATGTAAAACATATTTAAAAAATTTTTTATATAAATTTAATTTATAAAATAATATATTAACCCTCTCAAATTTAGTCCGACAATAATGTGAAATGTATCAAATTTTATTAATTTTTATAATTTTTAAATACGATTTTTTAGCTAGTTTTTTTATTTTTTTTTAAATTATAATAAAAATATAATTAATAGAATTAAATATTAATAATTTTATTTTAAATTATTGAATTCATTGTTTACTACAAGCACTGTAGATATTTTTGTTTGTTTTTAGTGAGATTTGAGCTTCACAGTGAGTTTTGAGTAGATCTGTTTGGCTTTTCTTTTTCTTAAAATCAGATTATACTTGGAAACTGAGATGTGCGGAAACCTAGAAATGGTGCTTGCATGCATCTGAATCTTGAAGGGATTGACTTATTTGTAGTGTTTGCTTCGTTTTCTTGGTTGTTGTTGCAGGAGTTTCTTCTCAGAAGCTTCAAGCTCAGTTCTTTAGTAGCTACAATCAAGAATTTGAGTGGCGGTGGCTCGTTGAGTTCAAAGAATCAGCACCTTTCCGTGTTCATTTTGGTGGTTTTGTTGCTTTTCGACTCTATGCTAGTCGCCATCGTCTTCCTAATGTGCAAATTTTGCTTAGATTTTTCCTTTTTTTCCTAAAGCCTTACTAACCTACTGAGTTGAGTTGTTGGTTGTTGATTATCATTGGGATTTCTTCCTTGAGACGACTGGAATCGAGGAGATGGGTGCTGAGACGATGACCCGGAAAACATGACTCTGGGTTGCTCTTTTATTTAGTAATTTAGGGCTTCTTGGGCCTAAGGCCTGTTCCACATTAGACTTGTTATTTTTGTTGGTTTTGGGCCTATATTGTAACTGTTTGGATATGTTTGTTTAAACTTTGTATGGATTTCTCCTACTATTAATAAATTATTATCTTTCGGTTAAAAAAAAAAAAGTAATCACATGTTCTCGATACATATTAGAATTTAGGGCTATAAGAGAGGTATACTGATTTGATCTTCCTTGACTTTACAAGTAAGGGTGTGCATTCGTTTTAGCTCGATTTAAAATTAAAAATTAAAATTTAAGTATTTATAAAAATTGAATTGAATTAAGATAAAAATCGATCTGAATCAAATCATTTTAATTTGATTTAATTTGATCGATTTAGATTTTTAATTTAATTTTTAATATTTTAAAATTTAATTAAAATATTTTAATTTTAATAAAGATATTATCTCAATATATTATTAAATAATATAATATTATTAACTAATCAGTTCAGTTTAATTTTATTGAATTTTTTAAAATTAATACTGAACTAAATTAAAATAATTAAATTTTTTAAAAATTAAAATTCAATTAAATTAAAATTTTAAATTAATTCAATTCAATCTGTTATTTTGATATGAACTGAATTCTATTGACCTTTATTTATTTATAAGTGTATAAAATGAAGAGGCATTGAATTTAAATTTTTATATCTATTTATTTTAATATTAATCACAGTTTGAAAGAAAAAGTTATAATATTAGATGTAGCCTGTTAATTGTTATTCAGTTTATTTGGATTTTTAATTATAAATTTTTTTAATTAGTTATTATATATATATTTTTTTAAAACACGAATTGAAAATTAAAAAAATAAAATCTGAGATCTCTCGCATTTATTTAAAAGCAGTTACCATAAATTTAAAGTGAGTGCAAATTAATTATTATATTAACTATTTATATAAATTATTTATATATTACCTAAGCGAGGCAATAAATATATATTACAGAAGGCATAAAACTAATTATTATTCGTAATAATAAGAAACAGGTGAAATATATAAAGAAAAAAGAGAGAAAGAGGGAAAAAGAAAGAAAAATTAGTCGAACTTGATGAGAGCACGCTTGACGACATAATTAGCAACGATCTGATTAATTTTTTGGGTGGGATGGAAAGCATCCCAAAACACGTACTTGTCTGCATCTGTGCATGTAAATGGACTGTTTCTATCGCATGCATACCCCATCTCAAACATTCCTGTTCCGCAACACGCCATTGATGTCACCTCTATTCCTGCATGCACATTCATTATTAGACCACCATTTCTTATATATTTCAAAATAAATAACATTTATTTAGCTACAAATGATGTATAAACACACATTCCCTGTAAAATTTAAGAGTCTAAATGCCTCACATGGTGAAAGGTAATCCATAACTGGTCCTCTTATTTTACCTCATTACTGACTTAAGCCTCACTGTGCTTTTCATCTCATTTTCTTTTACTTACGAACTATATATATATATATATAGAACTCTCCAAGTCCATCGTAGTCCAACCAAGATAACAGGCCCATTTCCAATATTTCTGCATCTAACTCTGTCGTTGACCTTTCCGTATATTGATGTGTGAACTGTGAACTCATTAAATATATCCATCCACCACCCTAACCATACCCTGGTTCCAGCTGACTACTTGATTAAGTGCAGTGAGATATACATGTTTCAAGCAATTATTACCTAAATCCAATCCACAGTACACAGATAAGTGACAAGACCTACTTGTTTGTGTTTTCAAATTGGGTCAGGTGAGTTTTCCCATATGTTTAATTAAATAACATTAAGAGAAAGAAGAAGAAGAAGAAATATTTAGTTAATTACTTACCATATGAAGAGGGATTTCTGATGATGTGCAGCAAAATGTAATATGGGTTGGAGAAGATGAGTTTGATTCCAGGAAGTTCCTTGTTTAGATTGGCCACCAAATTGGATAACTTGCCATTGAACTCAAATGCCACAGTGTTGTATCTCTCCTCACAGTCATGGCCGTTCATTATGTTTCTGGTTCTCTCCAATGGCATACACCCCATTGGAGGAAGCCCTCCAAGGGATATTTTTCGAGCACCTAGAGCATAAAGTTTCATTACGAAACCTTCAGCAATTCCTGCAAGGAAATCTTCGTATTTTGAGATATTGTACTCAGCTGATCGGCCTGGAATTGCATAGTAATTCTCCAGGAAGTCATTTGTTCCTATGCTTATCAGGTGCAGAGCCTCTGATATAGTTTGGCTAGCTTTGGCTTCTCCAAGATAATCTCTCAATCTCCTCTGATAATCCTTGTAAAACTCCAGCTGCTTCCAAAATGGTATCACAGACTACAAAACAAACAGTTGCAATACATGAAACAAAACCCACTCAGAAATCAAATTTGTAAGGAAAATTAAGCAGGCTACATACAAGAACATCAGAAGTGGCGTTATCATAGCCAGTTGCAGCAGAAGCAAAAGTTACTCCGACAGCAAAATCTGAAATGTTATAAGCAGGATCCAGGTATGCTGGTATTGTTGGCTTGAGACCTATAGCCTCTGAGATAAAATCAGTAGCGATTCTACCATTTGAGAATCTTCCGGTCGCCCGGCCGCCTTGAAAATCACGGCCATAAGGCTCAAAATTGCTCCTGGCAATAGTAGGAATATAGTTATTATTCCCAGCATCGACAGAAGAGTCTCCAAAGACGATCAGAGCTGGGATTTTGGCCTGGATTGTGGTTGCTAGTACTAGAAATTGGCCTAACAATAGCCAAGGAAAATACTTGTTTGCCATATTTCTCTCTTGTTTGTGTATGTGTGATAGCATAAGCAGTGTTAAGGGTCTTGTGAGGATTAAATAATGGTGGGAATTTTTTTTTTTTCAAAAAAATAAATGCACTTACATCAACTGCAATCACTAAATCTAAATTAAAATTATAATACTTTTAATAAAGTTAATTGGTAATATATATGTCTACACACTCAATTACACGAAGCATGCCACTTAAATGAATCTCAATTCAAGACTCATGCCACATTATGCGCGCTCACACTATTTCTTTTCCCGCTAATTACACGTAAATACCATTAAATTTAAATTAAAATCATGATAATTTTGCCAACGATTTAATAGTGTGAAAAGTAGAAGATGAGAAGTTTGATTTTCAAATGCTTTCTTTTCTAATTATTATTATTGTTATTTTTCTTCCAGGAAGGTCGTTGGCAGTTTTAACTTTAATTGCTACTGAAAAGATAGAGCCCTGTCAAGCTTGATAGCATGAAAATATCTTGCTTCCATTTATATTGGAAAATTTATTGTGCGCTGTCCGGTGTATGTATTCTTAGTTCATAAAGAATTAATATATATGAATAAACTTTCATGTATTTGGGTAAGTGATGGATACTCAGTTGCTGGCTACATATGCTAGGTCTTTCTTACCTTACATGGGAGACACACACACAGAATTAATAGCAACACAAAGTAGTTGCAACCACATGTGAGAGGGACAAGTTCTTGCTCAAGTGAGGAAAATTCATGGATACCAAGCTTTCCCAACAGAAATGGAGGTGGCAAGATTTGTTAAATTAATGCTCTATTACTTTCATGAGAAATTTGCAACCAGATTCCTCCTTTGACTAATTCCCAAGTCCTTCTAGACCTTTCACAGCATAGCTTGGTATGGACAGAACATAATGTGTTAAGTGATCTTCCACGTTCGATAGAGTTACAAGGTGAGATCGATGTCCAATGTTGTTGTTTATGTGTCTTTGCTTGGGATGCTCATGTGCCATTCTAATTAAGCATTATCTGTATTTAGCCCAACCAAGCTTGCAGAATCCAAGAAATTTGTAGCCTTCCAAGTGATGAGGAAAATTAGCAGGGAAAACAAGCACATTGTGAATTTCGCACATTAAATAAAACAGTAAATTCTTTTACTATTTCAGACAGGATGGAGTGGCTGAGCACCCTTCATAATTGATTGTTCATGCTTTGATGTTAGACTTCCAAATTTGAATGCAATTACATTTTTAGTTTAAAAAAAAAAATAAAACAGTAAATTCTTCTAGGCATTCAGCTATATATAGCCGTCCAATTGAAATTGATAAATCATAACTCAAACTAATAATATTGATTAATAGTCTCAATTTAAAAAAAATTTATAATAATTTATCTAAAATACATTTTAAATAGTCATACCTTTTTCATATATTAATATTATTTTAAAATTCTTAAAATGACAGATAATTTAAAATAAATATAATTTTCTAAAACAATAGTTATTATATGACGTAAATAATATAATAGATTTTATTTATAAATATTAAGTTATTTTCTATTTTTTTAAAACCTTATTAACATTTTTATGTCAATTAATATATTTTATTTTTTAAATTAAAATTAAATAATAAAAAATAAATTATTTTATTAAAAAACATATTTCATTTTTAAATAAAAATTATTTTCGACTCCCTTCACGAGCCACGCTTAAGCTTTACGACCTCACATCTTTATAAAATTTTTCATTAACACGTATCACATTTAAATGAAAAAAATAATAAATATTTAAATAAAAAAAATTATATTTAAAAAAAATAAATACCTTTTATTTCCAAAACACAATATTGTTTTTTTTTTTTTTTTTTGAAATAGGGGGTTGGGGGAGTCGAATCTTAGACCTTTCAAGGCTACATGATGCACTTTCCACCAGGCTAAGCCTTGTAGTGCAAAACACAATATTGTTTGTCACTGTAACTAATATTCATTAATTATAAATGTATCAATTTAATATTTGATGCATGAAACAGATCTGCAATATTAAATTATATCAATTTTTATTTATTAATCATTGACCGATTAAATGAAATTCTAAATCTCATTTGCTAATTTCATACTATTTTATATAAAAATTTCATGACAAAACTAGCAAAAAAATAAATAGGACATTTCATAATTTAACTTAGAGTGATGAAACCTATCTCAATCACATAAAAATCTTTCTACGTTTACTAATATATCAAATTTATCCCCATTTGTTATTTTCTGAACGAGCAACGTGAAAAATAAATTAAAATATAAAGGTTTTCATGTAAAGTTATTTATTAATTTCAAGTCAAAAGGTCATTTATACAACTATCACTTAAATAATCCATATATACAAGTTATTTTCCATATGAATTTCTTAGGCAGATCAATTGAGTACACTCATTTATAAAATAAACACCTACATATTAATTTTAGATATAATTTTAATTATTTTTTAATTATAACAAGAATATCGATAAAAAATATTTAAAAATATTATTTAAATACAATTAAAATCTCACAATTATAAACGTATCATAATTTTTTTTATAAAAATATTGTTTCATAGATTTTATTTTTATTTAAAGTTCAATTAATACTAAAAATAAATAATAGTAATATATTTAAATATTTAAAATATATGAAAAATAATACTCAATTACAAATAACTGATTGACTGTAAGATATATTACTAATAAAAACTAATCAAAATTTATTTAATCATGTAGCTCCACTCAGAAATAGAGGGAATAAACCACTCTTTGAGTGGAAGAAGATGATAACTATCCCTGTTTAAAAGGGGCAGAGGATGGCTACATGAAGAGGTGAAAAAAAAATAGACGAGCCATAGAAAAAAAAAGAAAGAAAGGAGAGAAATGAAATCCCCTCTCTAGCAAAAACTAGATCGTGAGTTCCGCATCACTAGAGAGAGAGAGTTGTTTAAGCCACAAATTTAACATGGCAAGACTTATTTGGATTTGAAGGCTTTAAGAGTTTGGATATGGCCCAACTCGCAAAACGGTGCTGAAAATCCTACATCCTGTTCAGATCAACATTGCTTGCAAGGCTGGTCATTAAAGATTGTTGGATAGAAATTTTAGAATTTGATTGTCTATCTGATGTGGTAAACTTGAAAGAATAGAAAAAGTCTCAATGTTCAGAAACACACTAAAAAATATAATTGCAAAGCAATTCGTCATTCTGCATAATCCGAAGGACCATATTTCATCAAATAATAGAGCTAATTTCCCTTGTAACCTAGGAGTTCCAAGTAAAATTTTGTACTAGACTCTTGTTTATTTGATCGTTTCATGAAACTCATCATTTTAAAAAAATATTATAATTTACAAAAATTAATAAAAAATTATATATAAAATAAAATTATAATTATATATAAAATTACAAAATCTAAATAAAAATTATATATAAAAAATATTATTATCTGACCAATGCCAGCATAAGACATGCCTTTCCTGCCGCAATAATAGAACACCAAACTCGCAGAGTCCTTCCTGCACTAAATATATATTTTGATACGCAGATTCGAGAATATCAGGCCTACAATCTTTGGCCCACATTTGTTCCCACCCAAGATCCATAATCGAATAGAAGTAACCATCCCTCTCGAACTTCTTATGCCCACTGCTCTCCCTCCCATACTTCAGTCCCCGCTTTCGCCTCTTTCCCGATACTTCACTCTCTGCTTTCATCGTATCTTCGAAAGGTATGTTCTTTAATGGGCATGCATTGTTATTTATATTTTCATATTGGATTTTATTTCAATTCCGATGGAGAAATACTATACCCATTACGTAATTTGTTATCGTGCTACCATGTTAGCTTACAGATTGAATTTATAATGATCCTGGACTCGAAATTGCCTGTATCCGATCGAAAAACTGTTTTTGCATATGTAATTTTAACCTTTGAGCGTGTGATGTTGCGCAGTTAGTATAGAAAATGTTATCAAGAGCACCGAGGACTGTGAAAAGTGGGGCTAATATGAGCTTTTTGAGGCTATTTAGAAGATATGTATCTATTTCAAGCAGAGCTGTAATGGACATTGCTAGCAAAGATGGGGAATTAAGAGTGTTCATTGTTGCCGGGGAGGTTTCAGGGGATACCATTGGTTCTCGTCTTATGGCATCCTTGAAGAAGCTTTCTCCTACTCCCATTCGCTTTTCTGGTGTTGGAGGGTAAGTAAGGTTTGAGTTGAGTTGTTATCTTTTCAGTTACTATCTGTTGTTTGAAGGTATTTGCTTAATTGAGTGGATGCAAATGTGCATTTTGTTTTAAACAATAGATAGCATTAGCATGTATCTACTATTTAAAAGATGATGTTCTCATAGTTTTCTCTTGGAATTTTTGTTGGTAAAACAAATTCCTTTCTTTGTTGGAGGTATAAATTTCTGTCAAGTCTGAATATCAATATGAGTGAGGATGTACTTTAATTTTTTTTTTCTCCTTTAGTTGTCACTTTATTTATTCCAGGTCTGGGACCTATTAACTCCTACCTATTGTGTTCTTTGAAATGTTCTGTTCATATTTGCAAGGTCCATGATGTCAAAGGAAGGATTAGTATCTCTGTTCCCTATGGAGAACATTGCAGTAATGGGGATATGGGAGTTGTTACCACATCTGAATAAGATTAGAGTGAGCAGTGGGAAGCATATCATATTATGAAGTTTCATGAAGTTTCTCTTTTAAATAATTAACTAAATTGCATCTTTAATATCAGGCAAAGTTGAAGGAAACAGTTGAGGCTGCTTTTCTATTTCGGCCTCATGTTGTTGTGACAGTGGATGCCAAAGGGTTCTCTTTTGGTCTCCTAAAGCAGTTAAGAGGTAACATGAACCACTCTCTTGCTATTAGCATCAACCCTTCTCACTGCTTATGCAATAAGTCTGTTGTAGGAAAATGGTTTTTGCAGCTAGATACAGTTGGCAAAGATGGGATAATCCTGTACACTTCCATTATGTGGCACCATCGTTTTGGGCATGGAAAGGGGGAGAAGCAAGACTGGGAGGCCTAGCTAATTTTGTGGATCATATTTTCTGTATACTTCCAAATGAGGAAGCAGTTTGTAATTCTAATGGATTGCCTGCAACCTTTGTGGGCCACCCCACTCTGGAAGATGTTTTTGAATTGAATTTGGTAGGGATTAATATGCTATCTGAATGTATTCAGGATTGGAGAGTTCCTATACCTAAATTATCATTTTTTCAAGGTTCCTATGAAATTTTTAAGCTTAAATATTCTAATATGTTAGACAGAATATGTCTGTACATGTGTACACGCTATGTGATTCTTGAAATGTTTACTTCCGTGGTGAAAATTCATTCTGAATGCTGAATAGTTTCTAACGCACTAAATGCTTATTATGTTTAGGGAAAGCAAACCTCACCATTTGAATGCAAAATAGAGGGAAAAGGTGAAGACTTCCGAAGTAAATTTGCAATACCTCCTGGTAATGTAAAAGTCATGAATGATTTAGATTCTTATATTCATCTCTAAATTTAGGTGTTATTGAAACCTTATGGCCCGTGTCAAGTTGCAAACTATACTACGTTCTTGAATTATTAGTTTCTTGGAGGGGCTTATCTGTATTGAATATGTGAATTTTTCCTTGTCTTAATGCTTAGTGAATTTTGTATTTGAAAGGTGCCCCAATCATTTCCTTGCTTCCGGGGAGTAGATTACAAGAGGTCACTCGGATGCTTTCAATCTTTGCAACTACCATGGAACAGTTAAAAGACCATTTGCTTGAGTTAGTTACAGTCATTCACATAGCTCCGAATCAAGATGTGGAGAATTACATAAGGGGTTCTGTTAATAAGTGGCCTGTGCCTGCTATATTGGTCCCTGGATGTCAACCACACATGAAATATGATGCATTTAGCGTAAGTCCATTTGCTCTTCTTTTTTATCATTGATAGAATTGCATTATCTAGCTGAGGTGGAAGGAAGGAGAGTTTTAGCTGTGAGTTAAGGGGTCATCTAGCAGTCCTGTCATCCAACTAAGAAATTGCCAGCTCTTGGTAATTCTTATGGATGCAAAGTGGAGAGAAAAAGTTGATATCATAGGGAAGAGCCAAGTCTTTAGTTAGAACCTCTTGGATTTGGGTGTGATTCTCTATGTTGTCCTTTCGAGGGTGCTATCAATTTTGACACACTTCATTTTGGTTAGCAGTCTTGTCACGTTGTTTATAGTTGGTTGTGTTTCATAATTAGACTTTGGACCCAATATATATAAATACATTAAACCTGATTTCCAATTAAATAATACAATTTTAATCCATGCATTTTACACTTTTTCCCTCACATCTTGCCCAAGTTGTTACAAGTATCCACTTGGGGTCTTTTGCCTTTTTATCCATACTCTTCCTTTGGCCCACTGCATTAGTCCCTAGCCCATTGTGTCAATTTTGTCTCCCAACTTGGTTTGGCTTCGTTATGGATGATGGATAACCAAGTCCATTAAACCTGATTTCCAATTAAATAATACAATTTTAATCCATGCATTTTACACTTTTTCCCTCACATCTTGCCCAAGTTGTTACAAGTATCCACTTGGGGACTTTTGCCTTTTTATCCATACTCTTCCTTTGGCCCACTGCATTAGTCCCTAGCCCATTGTGTCAATTTTGTCTCCCAACTTGGTTTGGCTTCGTTATGGATGATGGATAACCAAGTCCATTCTTAAATAAAGTCCAAACTTTAAAAAGGTCTACCAACTAAGGTTATATTTTATTTGTAATAAATAGATTATTTATGTAATTGTTTCTTATCTTTATCTTATCTTAGTAGTTTGTTTTTAGATTTTTCTTATCATATTTTAGTAGTTTCTTTTCTAATAATTGTTTATATTAGATTTCTGCTCTGATTAGAAGTACTATGGTTGTGTGTGTAACGATTCGGATCGCTGTTGGTGCTAGGGTTCAGATCGACTCAAGGTCGCCGGAGCCCATAAAACCGGGCAAAGCACAACCTAAACCATAATACATTACATGTCCACTGCTAAACTATTATATAAAAGCTATAACAAGGGATACTGCCGACCTCCTATGCTAATCCTGCAAACTTGGGGTTAGGAGAAAGGATAAGCTACTAGAGCCTATTGAGTAGAAAACGGCATAAAACAGTTTGATAAAACATATACTCAGTATGAATGCGTTATAACACAAACGGGTGCTCCTCATGACTTTTTCTTAAACATAACATAACATATCCGTACTGTCAAGAGCATGGAATGAGCACCCTAGTCTTTCTCTTCCGTAATGGGCCTAGACCTAAACTTCCATATCCGTCATATATATCATATCATGCTCGAACACTAGTGGGTCATCCAATATTCATTCACAATAACAATTAATCATGCAATATATTATATTCGTGAATTCTAATGTAAAACGATCTATTTATATATATATGACATTCGTGATGCATGAGCATGCTTAGAAACATTTTATTCAATTAAAGAAATAGTTTAGTTTAGTTCTACTTACCTCTGACAGATACTGGCCTCTCTCTGAAGCAGTTATTTCACTGCTGGCTTTTACGGTCTTTCAAATCCGATCCTACACAGACAAACTTAAATGAGGAATCAAACATAACTTTTACAAATTTTAAAATTTTCCTAATAACCCCTAAAAGCATACAAGAAAACACGTAGAAAATAGACTGAGAATGATTATATAGAGGACTTTCGGCAGCAGGTTCGGCGGCCTAAAGTCCCTTGCAGACTTGAAAGTCCTCACTTTCGGAAGCAGGTTAGGCCGCCTAAAGTGGCAGCCTTTACAGGTTTAGCAGCCGAACCTGAGTTCTTTTGCAATGCAGAACCCGATTCTACCCCTGCATCACAGGCTCCAAAACACAACCCAAGCCACATGCAACAACTAAAAACCACAATATAACATCCCAAGAAGCCTAAAACCACATAAAACCATAACAAACTTTAATATGCATCAACAAGATAAAAGCTCAAACCCTTAAAACAACTTAAAATTTCTTTAAAAACTCAAAATAGGAGGCAAGAATTCTAACTTACCTCTTGAAAAACCGATGGCCACAACAACAAAGAATTCGGAGAAGAGGAAAAGATGAACTCCGAAAGGTCCCAAAGGCTAAAAACTCGAAAGCCCAAGCTTGATTCTTCAAAACCGAAGATAAAATCATGAATTTATGAAAAGATTTATGGAAGATTAAAGCGAAAACATCTAGAATTTGTCCTAGGCTCATCTCTGCTCGAAAATGGAGAAAAACTCTCCATTTTCAGGTTGAGCTCAATTTATAGGTGGGTTGGAAAAGTCATACATTTTTTAACACATTTTTAAAATACTTAAAATTCATTTTATAAAAGACCCATTTTACCTTATTAAGATTTTCAGTTCCGAGATTACGAATTCTGACGTAGATTTTGTAGTAAATTTAGATTTTCGACACCGGAAGTTAGTCAGGTGTTACGGTGTGAACCTCCACTATATGAGGGGTTTATTTTTTATTCAATAAAATAAGCAAATTAATTAAAAACAAATTGATATTTAAAACTCTTTTCTATTAATGAGTCTGAGATGTTAAGAACTTCATCTGATGAGCTCCTTTTTTATCCATCCATGACTTAGGATCATAACAAATTAGTATTGGAGCCCGTTATCATGGGTTATCCAATAAATGTAGAAGAGAAGCTGAATTTTTTTATACAACCATTCAATGCATGTTTCAATGACTTAGCTTGACAAAATTTTAAGCTAGTTCCAGCTTTAATAGGAGGGGCGGACCAGAAGCAAGATGGATCAAGTAGCACCCAACAAAATTTTGGTCAATAAACTAGTGTGAGAATAAAAGTACCTATGGTGCTATGATATGCGAAACTTGACTTTTCCTCTTGTGATGGCACAAATAACCTATTATTATCCTACATTTTGTGATTTACAAGATTGGAGGTAGTGGATCATGCTTTAAAAAAATGTGATTTAGTTTTGAATGAAAATTGGATACATTTATAGCAACCACAGGCAAGCATGATAGGGTACTATGATAATGGGCATAAAGTTGTTGCATTTGAACCAAGCACCTAAGATTGGGAAGTATTAGTCAATTTGTAAGGCTATCCCAAACTTGAAGTTATATGGAAATCTATCAATTATTTTCTGAATACATACCCTATCTTTGGGTTTGAGGATAAAGTCTTTATTCGGGAGGAGAGTGATGTTATGGATAATGGATAGACCAAATCCATTCTTAAATAAAATCCAAAATTTGAAGTCTATTTACTAAAATAATATTTTATCTGCAGCAAATAGATTGCATTTATCTAGTAGTTCCTTATCTCTATCTTATCTTTGTAGTTTGTTATTAGGTTTTTAATATCTTATTCTAGTAGTTTCTTATCTAATAATTGCTGATATTAGACTTTTATTCTAATTAGAAATATTATGATTGTGTGAAACTCTACTATGTAAGGAGTTTATTTTTAAAATAAGCAGATTAATGAAAAGCACATTGAGATTTAAAACTCTCTCATTAACGAGACTAGGTGTTAAAAGCTCCTTTTGACGAGCTCTTTTCCTGTCCGTTGTCCTATAACACAATCTATGACTCAGGATCATAACAACCTAACTCACCAAAGCGACACCATCTTGGAGATTACTTCCTTTGTTCACTTGCAAATGCGTTGGGAGATGCATTTGGCCTTGCTTTTTACTTTGAATTGGATGGGTTTGACCTGTTTGTCATGTTAGCATGTTGTTTCCTAACCGGTGTAGTACTATGCAGTGCTGTTTAGTTGTAATGTTCCTTTAGGAGTGTTGTGAACTTGTGATGCACAGTGCTTTTGCCTTAGCCGTTGGCACCTTTGTGTCTTCATACCTTTAACAATCTTATGTTTTTGTTACTCATTCAACACGGTAGATCAATGTTAAGTGTTAGTATATTGCCAAAGGAAATCAATATAGCAAGCCACGTGCAGTAATAAGTAGTTAAACCAAGTTTCTTGGTCACATTTTCATAGATCAAGTTGATTGCAAAACATATAAGATATCCACCACATTCAGATTGAAAAGGTGCAAAAAATTATTTAAAGAAATTTGTGGTTCACCAATTGAAATAGTATCATGGTTTTAAATCGCGGCTGCAGATAATGGAAACAGGCATATGCAAATTTTTTAAAAAAATTTGCAAAGCTTATAAATGCAATGATATTGATTAGATTTAATTCAGAGCAATATATACAAATGCATAATAAATATAAATACATAAAATATAGATTATTTAAGTTAAACATCATATAGTTTAAAATAAGAAAAATCAACATAATTTTTATAGATCGAGTAAACTAATAGCTCAAAATACAATTTTAATTCAAAACTAACACTTTAATCCACAAAAAATTTTTTAAAATGGGAAAAAATAACAATTAAAAACTAAAATAGATAAAATTTAACTAATTTTTTAGAAGAAATAAGCTTGAAAATAGAGTAGTTTATGATGGATCTAAGCTTATATGAGAAATATGCAGGGAAGATTGAAATTTGAAAGAGAAAGGGAAGAGAAAACTTAAAAAATATAGCCTTTGAAGCTGCTGAAATGTGTAGAAACTAATGAAAATGAGAATAGGGGGCAAAAGAGAAAGGATATAAAAAAATTTTAATTATCGGTAACGGTAATGGCCATTAATGTTATGTAACGGCCGGTAACCGTCATTACCTTTATGTAATGGCCATTACCGTTATGTAACGGCTATTACCGTTATGTAACGGCAAAACGGCCATTACCGTTATGTAACGGCAAAACGGCCATTACCTTTATGTAATGGCCATTACGTCTGCAAAATCAGGGAGGCCGCTGTATAACGGGGTAATGGGTAACGGCCCCCAAAACCCGTTACATGATGGCGGTTACATTACATAACTACTATTATTTAAAACCATGAATAGCATATTCTTATAAAGACTTAGTCGCAACATTGAAAAATGCACATTTGGTTAACTAAACTTAAGTCCAATATTGAGTCAAACTAAAAATTGTTATTAGGGCTTGATCACAAGGAGGGAAGAATGCTTAGTCGACCATGGTTTTAAATTGCAGTCGTGGTTGTGATTGCAAGTAATGGAAATAGATCTGTAACTGCCGTAATGTAATGGTAACGGTCTGGCAACACGCAATCAAAAAAATTTGCAAATTTCATAATAAAATGATATTGATTAGATTTAATTCAGAATAATGTATACAAATGCATAATAAATATAAATACATGAAATATAAATTATTTAATTTAAGTTAAATATCATATAGTTTAAAATAAGAAAAACCAACATAATCTTTATAAATCGAGTAAACTAATAGCTCAAAATATAATTTTAACTTAAAACTAATACTTTAATCCACAAAAAATTTTTTAGGAAAGGGAGAAAACAACAACTAAAAACTAAAATACATAAAATTTAACTAATTTTTTAGGAGAAATAAGCTTGGAAATACTATAGTTTATGATGGATCAAAGCTTATACGAAAATATGCAGGGAATAAATTTGAAAGAGGAAGGAAAGAAAAAACTTAAAAAATATAGCCTTTGAATCTGCCTAAAAGTGTAGAAACTAATAAAAATGAGAATAGGGGGGCAAAAGAGGAAGGATATAAAAGAATTTTAATTACTAGTAACAACCATTACCGTTAAGTATCGATGTATAACGGGATAACGGATAATGGTTCCCCCAAAACCCGTTACATAACTAACAGCCATTATTTAAAACCATGTAGTCCGGCTAAAAGTATTATGAAGGAGTTATGCACATCCAATTAACTAAATTTAAATCAAACATTAAGTCAATTAAAGATTGTTATTATGGTTCAGTTAAAGAGTTAGACTACGGTTTAACTATAAAGTTAGAATTTTTTTTTCTTTTCTAGTTTCAAGGTTCAACCACAACAAGAAAGTTTTAAAAATTTAGCAATATGAACTTAATGAATGAAAAGATTGCAGCAAAGCCAACTAAAGAATGCGCAGTCAATTAAAGCCTAGCTGCTGTTCTAATTTTCCTTAGTTGATTGAGCATTCTTTCCTTGTGACTGGACCCTGATAACAATTTGTAGTTGACTCAATGTTTGGTTTAAATTTAATTAACTGAATGTGTATTTATTCTATCACTTAGTGCTGTGACCGAGTATATGTAACAATAAGCTATTCCAACTGGTGAACCACTAATTTCCTTAAATAATATTATGCACTTTTTGAAGTTGAATATAGTGGATATCCAGTATGTTCTGTAATAAACTTGCTCTAAATGTTGATAAAAATGTGACTGAAACTTGTTTTAACTAATTGTTACTTTCTAAGATGCACATAGTCTATTGGTATATTGCCTTCGACAGTATACTAATATCTAACCTTGATTTGCCATGCTGAATTTGGAACAAATGCATGACATCATAGAAGGCATGAAGACACAGAGGTGCCGAGTCCAAAGCAACAATGCATCAGCATCACCACTTGTTAGTATTGCATAGTACTAAACTGAAGCCCACCTGGGCAACAGCATGCTGACCTAACAAATGGGTCAAAACCATCCAATTCAAGGGAAAAACATTGCCAGATGCATCTCCCAACATGGTTGCAAGTGAATAGAGAAAGCATTCTCCAAGACTACCATTTTGGAGAGTGAAGCAGTGCAAGTGGGCCAGTGGGGAGACAAAACTAGCACAGTGGACTAGGGGCAGATGCAGCGGGCCAGTGGGTTTAACTTGCAGTTGGTTGTATTATTAAAGTCTATTGATCATTTTAAAAAGTAGCTTGCAGTTGAATCAAGGCCTTAATTTTGTCCTTTGGATTCTGTTCTGTAAAAATTTTCTTCCTTGTCTTCTATTTTAGCTTGACTTCTATCCCAAGTTTTTCTATTGAAATGTTGGATATTTCTGTGAAGAGCCTACATTATATTATAGCTGTAAGGAAAATTTTGGTTCTTGTTGAATGCATTGAAGGTAGTGGAAGTAAAGTTTCCTCGTTTCATCGACTAGTTTTTGCACTGCTCTGCACTGCACTGATATATCTTTATATTCCTGATGAAATTTATCTTGTAATTTGTAACTGAGATTGATTGAATGTGCTCAGGCCAGTACTGTTGCATTATGTACTTCTGGAACAGTCGCTGTGGAGTTGCAGCTAGCACGCTTGCCATGTGTAGTTGCGTATCGAGCCCATATCCTAACTGAATGGTTTATTTGGTATAAAGCAAAGATACCATATATTTCTCTGCCCAATATACTCATGGATTCTGCTATAATTCCTGAAGCTCTCTTTCAAGCATGCACGCCGACAAATCTAGCTACATTGCTTATGTAAGATCATCTCACAAGCATTTTTCTTCTTAATTGCTAGCAGAGTGTGCATGTGGCTGTTACATACTCAAAATTTCTGGATTTATTCACATTCAAAATAGCGTCGACCTTGCGAAAATTTAACTCATGGTATTAATTTATGTGGGTGTTTTGTGGTGTTGTGCATTGGTTGATTCAAGTGTCACTATTGAAAGGAAAATTAAAACCAGATTAATTTTATGTTGCTAGTGACAAGTAGATTACTCCATTGCAGGGATCTCATACACAAGAAGGAACTTCAAGAAAAACAAAGGGTTGCTGCTGAGAAGGTAATTAGCCTTCTGTTTCCTTCAGAAAGAATTATAAACAACTTGGCAGGACAAGTTTCAGCAACTGGTCTTTCGAATTGCACCCCGAGCATGATAGCAGCATCCACCATATTGCATCATGTAAAGTCATGAAGAATTATTCCCTAGGTTAATTTGATTCACCATTGTAGAACTTTAACTACTGTAACGGTGCCGTTTTAAACTTCAATTTGTATTTTAGAACTCTCTTTGAGATCTATTTGTTAACCTTTAATTTGTATTTTAGAACTCCCTTGAGATCTATTTGTTAGCAGCAAAATCACTTTCTCTCCGTTTAGTATAAAAGATTTTATAAAAATTCAATTCAATTGATTTTTTTCTTAAAAAATTTAATTTTTTTTTAGTTTAAAAATTTATATTTTAAAGAAAGTTGAATTTTTGTATGCTCTATAAAAATTCATTTGAATTTTTTTTTTTTGAAATGAATCATACTGAATAAAGGAAAGACTGATTTATTTTTAAAAAAAGAATTTAAATGAAATTTTGTAAAATTATGAAAGATTTGTATTAAAATTAAAATTTTTTAGATTAAAAAAAATTGAATTTTTTTGTTTTAAATAAAACAATTATTAAAAAAAAATTGATTAAATTAAATTTGTATGAAATTCTTACTAAAGTGGAAAGATTTATAATGGAAAGAAATAAAATAGACTATCTAACAAAAGAGTCTTAAAAAGACCCTCATCTAGGGATAATTAACCAAAATCACTTAGAAAGTGTAATTATTATTTTTCTAATTTAAAATAACAACGATGATTAGGCTCATTTCGCTGTTTTTTTTTTGGTTGGGCTCATTCTGTGTCGGCATTGAAAAGAGGGGAAGAATATAAAAAATATTTTATAATTTCATTAATTTTTTATTTTAAATTATCTAATTTTATTTAAATATATTATTTAATTTTGTGTTTAAATAATAACTCATGTACAAATATGATAATTTTACATTTTATGTTTCTTGAAATTCATATCATAAAATATTAATTTAATATAAAATTAAATTATGAATCTCAAAAGTAAAAATCTATAAAATTACGGTGTTTTTTTGTTTTTTCACTTTTCGCTCAAATGAAATATGAATACAATATAAATGATAGGGGAGTTGTTTGTCAAAAATTTCATCAATAAATATTTTAAAAAATATGAATAATTATCAATTTAATCCTATAATTTACATTGTGATTTATCATATATTTTAAAAATAACCATGTGAATATTGTGGTTTGAACATTTAATCGATTATAATTTACTATTTTTTAACAGTAAAATTTGAAATTTTTTAAATTTATTCAAATATATTTATTATCAATCTAAATTTGTGAATCCATTTATACAGTTAATATATATGACAAAACTAAATGTATATGCTATATAATATAATATAATTATAAAAAAAATTTATATTTTTTAAATTATTACAATATTTTAAAAGTAATTAATTAAATTTTATATTTTGAGTATTTAATCAATTTTACTTCCCCTTTAAGAAAATTTTTATGTAACCAGTGGAAACCCTATATAACTATATCACCCATTTCAAAAAAAAAAAAAAAAAAACTATATTATATGAGTCTACAGTCAACTCTTAAATTTATTTTTTAATTTTTATTTTATAAAATAGGTATAAACCGGCTTTTATAAAATATTAAATATTAGATGAGAAGTAAATTAATATCACACATTAAAAACTTAACTGGTTGCTAAAATTAATTTATTTTAAATTGAATTATTTAAATTAATTATAGAGTTTATATATATTTAAAAATTATTAACCCTTATTATAGCTAAGTACTTTTTAAAAGAGTTTTTGTAATTATAATTTAAATTAAAACATTGTCCCACAATTTTATAAAAACAAAAAATTAAAAATAGAAATGAAAAAAAAATCACTTTTCTTTCTGTTGCTTCATTTTATAAAAAAGAAATAGATTTAAAAAATCATAAATTTATAATTCAAATGAAAATTTAATACTATTTAATATAGTAAGCTATTAAAAAATTCTATTATCTATTAAATTTAAAATAAAATATATATTATTTAATTAAAATATATTGCCTTTATTAATTATTAACTTAGTTCAAATTTACTTTAATAATTAAATTATATTATTTTATTTCATATTTTAAAATAACACTTTAAACTATAATGTAATTTAAAAAATTATTAAAATAACATATATTAAATTTGATTATGGTTATATTAAAATATTAGGTATTTTTAATAAAAAGTATTAAATATTAATATCGATAATTAACTAAAATGATAAATTTTAAATGTAAATTTAATTATAGATTATATTAAAATATATACAGACATAATAATGTTAAAACTTTCGGGATAATTAAGAATTATTAAATTAATATAGATAATTCTGAAAAGAATTATTATAATATTTTTAATGTGATGATAATTTAATTTTTAATAAAATGTATTAAAATTGTTAAATTGTAATTTTTTTTAAAAAAAAAATATTAGAAGATAATAGAAGGTTGATATGTTTCCATAATAATATTTTTTAACGTGCTTAAATATATTTCTATAAGAATTTAAAATAGTTAAATGCTTTTCTGTAAATTCGCTATATAAAGTTTATAATTAAATCTGTGTCATATGCATATTTTTAGATTTGTTTTTCTAAGTGAATAATTTTAACCTTCAAATAATTTATTTATATAAAAAAAATAATATAAAATAAAATTATTTAAATTCTGTGAATAGTTTTAACTAATAAAATTTATTAAGATAAAATTTAAAAAATAAAATATTAAAAATTAAAATTTTTTATTAAATTTTAAAAATTAAAAAATTTTTTAAATCATTAAGAAAATTTAGCCTTTCAAGTTAAGAAATAAATTTATTGATTAATTTACAAAAAATTGTAAATATTTAAATTTTTTTTTTATGTTAATCGGCAATCTTTTTTAAAAAAAAGTTATTATGTGGATGTCAAAAAAATTAATAAAAAATAATACATGCTTATACCGTATAAACGTACACATGTTTCTCAAGATAAATCATAATTTAATTTTTTAATTTAATGAAATATTTATTTTAGTTCATAAATTTTTAAAACTTTATAATTTAATCGCTACAATTAAATTCTCAGTTAATTTATCGTGACTTTAAATTTTATTAAATTTACAATAAAATCTTTATAATTTTTCAAATTAATCCTTATATTTTATAATTATTTAAAGATAAAATTTTAAAATTGACCCTAAATTCTTATAGTTTACAATTAAATTCCTAAGTATATTTTGAAATAAGTTGTTTTAGTTTTATAAATTAATCTCTAAATAATTATAACATTTAGAAATAAATTTCATATTTTATGTGAATCGAATTTTTAATATTATAGTTATTTCAAAAAAATTAAAAATTAATCTTTAAATATTATAAATATTTATAAATACATTCTTATAATTTAAAAATATTGAAAATCAAAGTCAACTGTGACATATATATTTTAAGTGGAATTGATTCAACTGGTTAAGATAATAATTAAATTAGATATTTTATTAAAGTTTATTATTTTTTTAATTTTAAATTTAAAATTAGATAAAACGCTTTAGACAA
Organism: Manihot esculenta; assembly: GCF_001659605.2. Taxonomy (NCBI): domain Eukaryota; kingdom Viridiplantae; phylum Streptophyta; class Magnoliopsida; order Malpighiales; family Euphorbiaceae; genus Manihot; species Manihot esculenta. The sequence goes on from NC_035172.2 coordinate 5,826,610, forward strand.
TAGTTTTGATGCTCAATTTATTATCCATAAAAAATTCTAAAAAAGAAAATCAGAAAAATAAAGAATATTGTAAGGAGTCTAAAAATAAAATTTACAGAAATATTATGAAAAATTTATAAAATGAATTACATGCCCTTAGCCAAGTATTGCCTTGAGACCAGCTCAAACTCAGCAAAAATAACTACAAAACACTCAGACTTCCTATAATAGTAAATATAAATCTCCACTATAACATCATAGAAAGCAATTAAAACCTTAAAAAATCGAAAAACCTAAACAAAAGATTTTCATAAACACTCAAAACTATAATGGCAATATCATTCAGGAGGATGCTTCTGTTTTGGTTGACTACCCTTATGGTTTGCTCATTGTTCAGCAGAGTGACGAATGCACATAAGGCTTGGCTAGATTATAGTTATGGTGATGAGGCAAAAGGTTTCGGAACATCCAGGAAAGGGCCCAACATGAAAATTTCATCTGCTGGAGAACCATCAGCTGATGCACCATCAGATGATGGTATTTCAACTGCTGGAGAACCATCATCTGATGCAAAATCAGATGATGGTGGTGTTAATGTTGTTGGTCGTGCTGGGATGACTATAATAGGACACTGAGGCTGAGGATGTACTCTTCATTCTCCCTCCCATTGTTTTTCTTTTCTTTTGCTCTTGAATTTTTTGGTTTTTTTTTTTTTCAGTTTTCATATTTTCTTGATTAAGACTTTTATATGGTTATCAGAACTGGAATTAATAATATTGAATTTATATGTTATTGAATATTATTTATTTTTGGGACAATCACTAGTAAATTTCATGATTTTTAAGAAATTAATTATTTTTTTTTCTATTTTAAAAATCACTCAATTAATATATAAATATATTTTATAAAATCAAATTATTTAATTCTTGGCGTGTTTTAGTTAATGTTGTTCTTTGCCTCTCTTTGCTTCAGTCCAGGAGAGTTTCGGTTGATTCGATATGTCCGTTGTGTCATGAGGCTCCTGAGACTGTCTTGCATATTCTTGTCCAATGTCTTTTTGCTCGCAGTTTCGCCTTTAGCCTTCCTTACTGCTTTTGCGGAGAATGCTTCCCTTATTCTAATGATATCTTGGGCTTTGTGGCATAACTGAAATAACGTTGTTTGGAAAGCTCAAGGTCGAACTGCGAGTGGTGTGTTTTTCATGGCACTGAATTTTTTGCAGCAATGGAGGGGGGCCTGTTCTGATTCTACCAGCTGCACCAATGTTGTGTCGGCTTTGACTGTCTAGTCTCCTCCACTGCAGGGTTGGATTAAGGTTAATATTGACGTCTCTTTAAATTCGCAACGAAGTTCACTAAGTTTTGGCTGTGTAGTCCGAGATGCTAATGGTAGATTTATGGCGGCTAAAGCAGATTGTTTTTGCAGTCAAATGGAGGTTAAGTGTGCTGAAGTAATGGCTTTTCGAGAGGCGTTGAGCTGGATTAAAGAGTGCGGATGGGATCGAGTGCTTTTTGAATCGGATACTCAGATTCTTGTTGTGTCCATTAACAATGTTTTGTTAGATGATTTATCACATTTTGGTCTTCTAAATTGCTTCTATCCAGTTATGAAGAAGTAAGATGTGATTTTATTCACAAGTCTACGAATAATATCGCTCATATTCTAGCAACATCGGCTCATTCTGAGTCAGGTCAAGGAGTTTGGGTTCATATCCCTCCTCCTCATATATTTTCTTTGATCGCTTTGAGTTAAATGATATTTCTATCCTTTTCAAAAAAAAAAATTTAAAGTTTCATTTATTTTTAAAAAAATATTTTTCAACAAAATATTTTATGGTATTTAGAATATTTAAAAAATTTAATTAATAAAAAATATTTTTTTAATTAAAAAAATTTAAACTATTTTAAATAAAATAAAAAAGAAGTTATTTTTTCCACTTTAAAAATCTTATTTAGTCTCCTCATATAAATTTATTAATATATTTTATTTTTTAAATTAAAATTAAATAATAAAAAATAAATTATTTATTTAAAAAATATTTTTTATGAAATATTTTTCACAGAAATTATTTTCTAAACATAAATTATTTTTCATAAATAAATATTATTTTTTATTAAATAAATATTATTTTTTATTTTTATTTTAATAATATTTTTAATTCTATTATTTACTTTTTATTTTTATTTTTATACATATATTATAATTTAAAAAAATAAATTAATATATATCACAAATATAATTATTATATAAGTGAATAAAATAAAAATATTAAATATCTTAAATAACTTATCTAAATTTTTATAAAAATTATAAAAGGATGATTTTATAATAGTAAATATAAATTTTTTATGAAATACTTTAATATATAATATTTATATGTGATATTTTATGTGGTGAAAATTTATTTATAATAAATATGTATTTAATATTACATAGAATAAATATAAAATAAATTTATTTTTAATATAAAATTTAAATTAAAGTACTATATGTTGATTAATATAAAATTTTAAAAATTATATAATAATTTACCATTAACTTTTTTAAATTCAATTTAAATTATTTAAGTATAATTAAATATAATTGTGACAAATTGAGAAATATTTAGTTTTATTATATAAAATTTAAAATTTTGGATATAAATATGAATAAATATAAATGTTAAATTTTTTTATTTAATAGATCGGTTGAGAAATAATCTTTTTGGGACATGTGAAATATAAATTTTTAATTTTATATAATTAAAATAAATATAAAAAAATTAATTTTATTATAAAATTTTAAAATTAGAATATAAATATAAAAAGTGATAAGTATTTGCATTGTGTTGTTAATGTTTTTTTTTTTACATTTTAAAAGAAGATAAAAATAACAAGAGGATTATTTTTTTTCTTAATTTTTATATAAATTTTCAAATGAGAGAGTATCAAGTTGGAGTCTTTCTATCCAGAAATATTTAAAATATTATATTTACGAAGAAAAAAAGAATTTTCCAGTTTGTTTTTAACAAAGAAATAATACAGAATTTATTGTAAATAAAATTATAGTAATATTAGTGATTTAATTTAAATTTAATTACTGTGTTGAAACTAATAGTAAATGTCCTACTTACAGAGCCCACCGTTCTCTCCCGTCCGATTAGACCTCAACCAATCTTTACCAACATATGTCGGTAACTAGGAATCCTAGATGGATTCTGAGACCATCGGAAATCCTCCGGCAACAAGGAAAACAATAAAAACTATTTGGATTTCCTTGTAATGTCAGGAAAACATATACACATTCAAATTCACCTGTATATAATCCCATAGACATATGCATGAACATTCGTTATCTGTTTTATCGATACTTGGTGGGTTTCAGTCAGCTCTCAAGATGGCTACCATGATAGTTGATGTCAAACTGAATTCTACTAGCTTGTTGCCCAATCCCATGGTGTCACCCATTTTCCTTTTGGAGCTTCGCTTCCATCGCTATTGCAGAAGATTATTCAGAAACCTTCAAGGAGAGTTGATCGAGCTTCGCCCAGTTGCTCCAACCTCTGCTTTCCTCTTCGAAATTCATTCCCATGACCTAGTTTCTGAGCAACCATGCAAAAGCCATCTTTATGATCTTTTCTCTTCCATTAATCTTGATGAGCCTGTCCGCGATTTCTTAGCTTATCACATTGCTTGCTTCCTTGTTTTAATGGCCAATGAGCAACCTTTCTTGGGGCGTCATGTGGTGTTAGACACAGACATGACCCTTGAGTACTTGATTGCCGGAGATCCCATTGGTCGGACAATGATAGTAGACGAAGAGCCCCGAGAAGTGGTTCCCAGAGGTGCATCGACTTCTGCACTAAACAAGTTGAAGAAGCAGAGTTTTTTTGCCAAGAAGAGCGGTGATAGCGATGAATTATCCGACGACTGTGTGATTTGCCTGGAGGGATTATCCGGCTGCCGGGAGGCACTCACAAAGATGACATGCAATCATATATTTCATGAAAGGTGCATCTTTGGCTGGTTGGAGGTTCAGAATTCATGCCCGACTTGTCGACGGGAGCTTGAGGATTAAACCTTTCCAGTACAGCAACTTTTGTTTTCTGCCACAGTTTTCAGTTGTAGCCATGAAATTTCATTTATTTTGCCAGAATCTGATCGATAGGAAATGATAGTTTAGGAGTTTTTTTATAGGATTCAATGTTCTGTTTTAGTGAATTCTGCATTTTTTTTAATGTTCTGTTTTAGGAATTTGACATTTTCAAGGAAACTCTTGTTATTTTCTTGTCTACTATTAATGGAATAGATTTTAAGGAACCCATTGCAAGAATGAAGCATCAATGGCCATCTTCCAGGCTAACTGCTGCTGTTGGATCATCATGTCTGAATACAGATTTTTGGAGTTGTTTCCGAGTTGCTTTAGCAAAACTTCATAATAGTATAGGGTATAATAAGCTAATAGGGATTTGATAAATAAATATATATATTAAAAAATAATAATCCAACTCTTAAAATATTCTAATAGCCTTGTAGGTGGATTTAAAGTATCCCACATCGGAAAGAGGTTATAAGGTCAAGCCTTGGACACCCAGTGGACGCGTTTTGGGAAAACTGGGTAGTAAATCCCTTGACTCAGAAACAAAACCGTGAGGGGAATGACGCTAGGCGTGAACCCAAAGCGAACAATATTTACTGGTGTGGATCCAGAGGATGTTATAATTGGTATTAGAGTCTGGAACTCATGAGTACGGTGTGCTGAGCGAGGACCCTCAGGTCTTAGGGGGGAAGAATGTAATACTCCTTATAGGTGGATTTAAAGTATCCCATATCGAAAAAAAGTTAAAAGGGTGTGAGCCTTATAAGGTCTAAATCCTGGACACTCCAGTGGACGCTTTTTGGGAAGACATGGTAGTAAATCCCTTGACCCAGAAACAAAATCGTGAGGGGAAGGACGCTAGGCGTGAACCCAAAGCGAACAATATTCATTGGTGTGGATCCAGAGGATGTTACAAATATGGTAATTAATAAATATTTTATAAAAAAAAACTTTTCCCCACCCATGTCTTGATCCTATGAGTTTGTTATACCTTATAAGCTTTTTATATGATATAAACGTTCTATTCTATAATTTTATAAGCTTTTTATACGATATAAACATTCTATTCTATAATTTTGCATGGATAACGTAAACTCAGTAAATAAATAATTATAATTGAAAGTAAATTAATTATTTTAATTTAAATTTATTTAAATAATTTCATTTGATTTTTTAAATTTAATTCGTATGCTGAAGCATGTTTTATTTTACTAATAAAATTAGTCAAATAAAACTTTAGAGATTATATTGTATTTTTTTAATAATTTTTATATTTAATTTATTTCTCTTAGTTATAATTGAGAAAAAATGAAAAATTTAATTTTATTATTCAAAATTTAAAATTTTAAATATAAATAAGAATTAATACTTTTTGATAGAATCTACAAGACATATAGGATTACTATGGTTTTCTTCTACTTTGTGTTTTATCACTAATCCAGAAAAAACTCTTCTCTTTAATCAAACCATACGGATTTGATAACCTCTCCAAAATCCCATTTCCTCTCTCCTTAGAGAGCTCTATTGGCTTATCAGAGAATCCATTCCCAGGCAAATCAAATACAACCCTATGAATCTCTTTGGAGCCACAAAAAGTCGATTACTTTCCTAAACGAAAAAGAACTGAGACCCAACCCATGAATAATCAGTAACTTCTCAGTCACATAACCTTTGCTTTTGCTTTCCAGTGCGAAAATCTTAGTGGGTGGTAGATTCTGAGCTAACTGGTCGCAGAGGGTTCAAAAGAGAGAGGAAAAAGGATCTGGGGTCTGATGAGAAAGAGGTAGAAGAGAGAATGGCAGTTACAATAGTGATTAGAGAGACAAAAATAGTAAAGTAGAACTAGAAAATGAATGGATTGTTTCGCTCTCCTTGCGGGGTTCCGGTTTAGGCTTTGGATTCTTAGGTGGCAAAGTTGGCTCCCTTTTAGCTTGTCGAGGTTGTGGCTCTGGTTCTTCTGTGATTATTGCCATTAAAGGAACTGAGAGCTAAAAACTGAGGAAGATTTTCAAACAAAAGATACTTATTTTAGATTGCAGTTTGTTAGGCTTTGTATTTTTTTTTAATACTTTCATATGGGATCCACAAGACATGTAGGATTACCATAGTGTTCTTCTCCTTCTTTGCTCGTCTATCTTCTCTTTCTATTATATGTTTTTCCTTGAAAATTTACTTGCAAGACTTCATGGCTATGGCCACCTTAACATCAATCGCCCACACTCAGCCATCTTGAATTCAAATTTAAATAAAATTGCAAAATATTTTCAAAATTTGGATTATTATAAAAAAAAGTTTTCACTAAAACGTAAAAACGCGAGAAAGGTTCGAATTTTTAATTCCAATACTCCTGTAATTACAATTATAGAAATTAATCTTTCAATTTCTAAAAATAATTTTGTGAACAAATTTTATAAGGAATACATTTAGTATAATGAAATTATCTACTATATAAAAATTATTAACTTAATTTTAAGATGAAATTATTTATAATTTGATTTACTTTTTTCATAATTTCAAAAGTAATATAATTAATACCAACACATTAACCATTAAAGGCCAGAAGCCTGAATGAACTCCTCTACAATACAATCCAGACTAAACAGGCATTTAAAGTCCATTCTAAACTAAGTCTTAAATAACAGGTTTTCTTGTTCTATTGGGATACAACCACAAAATCTAAATCCTACCAGGATAAGACTACTAACAAGCTATTTAAAGAAACAACCTCCAAATATGTGATATATCTAAATCTTTTCTCTGAAATTGCCTTGGATCCTTTACTAAATTAGGCATCAGAGGTTTTATCCACCAAACCACCAGATATTTCTTATTATTTTGCAGATTCATTATCCAAAGGAAGAACCAAAGCAATGTCATTTGCGTTGTTCGTGTGGAAAAGAAAATTTTCTTATATGAATATAAATTTCGTGATTATTTGCATCGGTTCTTTCCTTAGGTGATTCCTGATCTCTTCACCTTTGATCGTGACAATGGATAACAGTGGTACCATCAAAGTATGCAACAAAAGAAACCTCACAAGTATAGAAGAGTGCATTGGAGATGAATTTTTTATGCGAGAACAACTTTTGGAGAAATTGAGAACATTATAGAACTCTTGAAAAAACAAGTAGATGGCATCTCACAAGGGACCTATGGTATCCATGTTAGGAATGAAAACCAGAAACCAAGAATGCGAGCATCTGGAGGCGAGATTAATGAATGCTGAGAGGAAAATTCAAAAGGAGTAGTTGGACAATGACTTTGAAATCAGAGATGTTTCTCCCCTTTCTACTGATGTAACAGCCCGGAAACCGAACTGCTACCGGCGCTAGGATCCAGATCGGCTTAAGGCCGCCGGGACCCGTAGCAAGCCTGCTGTGAACTCTGTGTACCTGTGAAATCCCATACATGATCATACATTTTCTGTCAAAAGTAAAACTTTTCTCTGTTCCAAGGCTTAACCTGTGCATACACTATCTTTACACTGTAAACCCCTACTAGAGCTCTCATCTTTGCTCTAGGTGGGCTAACTCATATCCTGTTAAGCCTGGGTTTTCATACATATTGTAATACCCGGCTAGATTCCGGCATCGGAATCCCTACCTTCCGGCGGAATCTCCTTTGGAATCTGGAATTTTGATGATGCCAGAGTCTTCTTGTAGGGTAAAAGGTGTTTTCTAAAATATTTTTACTGATTTCATGGTTTTAAATGAAAAATATTTGAGTTTTGAAAAGAAAAGACCAAGGAGGCATTTGCCAGGTTCGGCCGCCGAACATGGGAAGGTTTCGGGAGTGCCTTTGGCCTCCGAAAGCCCTGTTTGAATGAACCAAGGTTCGGCCGCCGAACCTCAAGTTCGGCCGCCGAACATGCATGAGTTTAGGGGGCACGTTAGGCTGCCGAAGGTGGTTCAGCAGGCCAACTATAAAGAGCCCTCAGATCGAAAATGAGCGAGTTTTCTTCCCATTCTCGAGCTCAGGTGAGTTTTGGTCCTCCTTTGGTCGTTTTCATGTTTTCCTCTACCCATCCTTCAAAGTTTTTATGAGATCTTCCATTTATTTTGAAGTTTTGAAGTTTTGATCAAGATTTTGAGAGCTTGGAGACTTGTAGAGCTTGGGTCCTCCATATCTCAAGCTTTGGGTCACACCAACCCTCGATCTTCAAGAGGTAAGTGTAGATCCTTGCTTCTCTACTGTTTTAATGAAGTTTTAAGTGAGTTTATGGGAGTTTTTAAGGGTAGATATGCATGTTAGGGTTTATGTGGGTTTTGTGCCCAATGTGTGTTTATGTGATGTTATGTTGAATGTTTAGGCTAGTTTATACATGTGGGAGAGTGTATGCATGATTGGGAAAGAGTAAGTGAGATTATGGGGTGTTTGATGGTTTTGGCCTATGTGGGTCATAAACTATCTATGCATGCTTTGGATGTGGTTTTTGGAGTTTGAATCTAGTTGTTAATCTCCTTTATGCATGACTAAAGGTTTATGCATGGTTTTGAGAAGTTTATGCATGTTTTAAAAAGGTTGGATGCTTGTTTTGGGGGTTTGGGAGGCTAGTATGCACAAGGGCTGAGTTCTGGAAGAACTCAGGTTCGGCCGCCGAAGGTGGTTTCAGCCGCCGAACCTGCCTATGGATGCATGGAATGGCCGCCAAACCTTGTCCCCGAAAGTTCTGTTTTGGAGCCGAAGCAGACTTTCGGCCGCCAAAGGTGATGTTCGGCCGCCGAAAGTGTCTGACTTTCGTCTCTGGAGAAAGGGTTCGGCCGCCGAAGGCGCCCCCGAACCTGCATGACTTTCGTCTCTGGAAGGGACCTTCGGCCGCCGAAAGTGCCGCCGAAAGTGCCCTGTCCAGCCTTTTCATGAGTGTTCTGTATGCATGTTTCTATGATGTTTTAGGGGGTTTTTGGGGAGTTGTTTATGAGTTGTTTAGAGTGTGTTTGGCACCTCACTGGAGTCCACCTGTGTAGGATCGGACCCGAGGAACCGAGGTGTTTAGCAGTATCAGCCGTTTCGGAGTCGGCCCAGAGCTAGTCAAAGGTGAGTGGAACTAAACTTAATGTTTTAAATTAAGAAAATTAAATGTTTTTAGAGCATGATCCATGCATCATAAAATGCCATGATATATATATATTAGGTTGTTTTGCATTAGAACCCACGAATATGATGCATTGCATAATATGTTGTTGATGTGGATGGATATTGGATGATCCTTAGCCCTCAGTATGAGATGAGATAATATGATATGAGATAACATGGTATGATATAGAAAGCCCAGGTGTGGCCTAATCGCCCCTGGCATCATGTATATGTAAGGAAAGACCAGGTGTGGCCTAATCGCCCCTGGCATAGTTGGACATGTTATGATATGAGCTAGTTAAGCGAAGCCAGGTGAGGCCTAATCGCCCCTGGCGTAGTTGGACATATTTCGATATGTAGAGGGCTAAAGGTGACAAGTTCATCCTTGATGTGATATGTTTGTGATGTGATGCATTTCATGATGGTATACTTGTAAACGAACTGTTCTGCTAGTGTGGTTTCCGCTCACTGGGCTTTATAGCTCACCTCTCTCCCCTAACCCCAGGTTTGCAGGGTCAGAGATAGTCAGAAGATCAGCAGGTTATGTCTATGGTCAGATTCATGTAATAGATTAGTAGTGGACATGATGTAATGTAAGTTTATGTAATGATGTAAAAGAGTTGTTTTACAAAATGATATTATGTAATTTGTTCAGAGTTATAGTATTGTGCTTGGCCCGAGTTGGATAATCCCTTGTACATGAGTTTTTATTTTTATGTTGATGTATGTATTGGACCGAGTTTGACATAGAGTATGCTGACCCTAGGGGTTCTATGAGTTCAGTCATAGTGCATACACAGGTCAAGCTGGTTAAAGGTAAAGTTTTAAATGTTTTATGGAAATGTTTGCTCATGTTTGGGATTATACCAGATGTACAGGATGTATGTTAGGCTTGCTACGGGTCCCAGCGGTCTTAAGCCGATCTGGATCCTAGCGCCGGTAGCGGTCCGGATTTCCGGGTCGTTACACATATAACATAAAACATTTACATAAAAGATCATGTATACAAAAGGATTACAACTCTGCTAAACCACTACTCTTACATATACATGTCCATACTATACTAGTCGAGTCTTTCCCAGATAAATTCAAGCTACTGTCTTTGTACAAGTATGATGGGAGGACTGATCCATGTAGCCGTACAACTATGCTCCTCTAGAACGCCAATGATATGGTCCTATGCAGGGTCTTTCCTTCCACTCTCACTGGATTGGCACAAAAGTGGTATCAACACCTTTCAGCTAACTCTATTCATGACTTCAAAGAATTAGCTTATGCCTTTAAATAGAGGTTCATCACATTTATCCCTCCCAAAAGGTTATCTTCTGACCTTCAGAAGGTAAAGCAAGAGGAGTATGAGTTCCTCAGAAGCTATATAGATAGATTCAATGTAAAAGAAATTCAGGTAGACAACTTGAATCACAAAATGGCATGTGAAGCAATAAAAAAAATATTGCTACAACACAAGGTTCATAGAATCTTTAATAAAAAACTTGGCTAGAGACTACCACCAGTTGATGGAGATGGCCCAAAAATATATCCGCCTAGACAACGAAGGGCAAGCCAAGAAGGTGGAGAAAAGAGATGAGAAGAGATTTCAGGATGGAAAGGAGGTACTAGGAGACAAAGAAAGGGGGGCACCAGGCGATGGATACTGGTAGACTTGAACGAGAATGCTATTCCAAGATCATGGAACATCGCCAATATCAGGAAATTCAATCAGTAGCAACAAGTTGTCCTACCATTTATTTTGGCACTAGGCGACATAAGAGTGTCCTTTCAAGCAACTACTTACCCACTTAGTCAACATGAGAGCTCTCTTAGGCGACGTAAGAGTGTCCTCTCAGGTAACCACTCACTCCCTTAGGCGACGTAAGAGCGCCCTTTTAGGCAACTACTGGCTCACTTAGATGACATAAGTGCGCTCTAGGCAACTTAAGAGCGCCCTCTCAGGCAACTTAAGAGCGCCCTCTCAAGCAACCACTTGTCCTCTTAGATGACGTAAGAGCACCCTTAGGTGATGTATGGGTGCCTCTAGGTGACATAATAGTGCCCTTTTAGGCAACCACTTGCCCCCTTAGGCGACGTAACACCGCCCTTTTAGGCAATCACTTGCTCACTTAGGCAACATAAGATCTCCCTTAAGTGACGTAAGAGCACCCTTTCAGGCAACCACTTGCCCCCTTAAGCGACGTAAGAGCGCCCCTAGGTGACGTAAAATCACCCTCTCAAGTAACCACTTACCCTCTTAAATGATGTAAGAGCACTCCTAGGCCACGTAAGAGCGCCCTTTTAGGGAACTCCTTGCCCCATTAGGCGATATAAGAGTGCCCCTAAGCGAAGTAAGAGTGCCCTTTCATGCAACTACTGGGGCGACGTAAGAGCGCCCTTTCAGGCAACCACCTACCTACTTAGACAACGTATAAGCACCCTATAAGCTAACCAATAACCCTTAGGTGTTATGAGTACCCTCATTAGCAACTGATACCGTAGCAGCATGGTACTAGATCTTACCAACTTCAAGTCACCAATGCAAGGGGAAATAAGTCAGTCAAACCAATTGCCTCTTAGGCATTATGAGCACCCTTATCAGCAATTGATACTAAGATAGTGTGATACCATGGCAGCCTAGTACCATGGCAATATGGTAGCACGGTAGTACGATACCAGATCTCATCAATGTCAAGCAAACCATGGCAGCATGGTAGCACATAGCACGATACCAGATCTCATCAATGTCAAGCGGCTAATGAAGTGAAGAAATAAGTAAGCCAACTAATAGACCCTTAGGTATTATGAGTGCCCTCATTAGCAATTGATACCATGGCAGCATGGTACCATGGTAGTATAGTACCATAGTACCATGGTACCATTGTAGCATGATATAATACTCAACAAAATGCATAATTTGCTCCCTCACCTTTTCATGAAAAGTTATTTTACCCTTTAACTTTATTTTTGTCCTATTTACTCCTTCAACTTTCAAATGGTGAAATAACTTAATCTCTACAACTGACATGTGATATTTATATGCTACCACATTATAGAGATTAAGTTATTCAATAATTAAAAGTTAAAGGGGTGATATGTACATTCTTTCACTTTGTAGAGATTAAACTATTCAAAATTTAAAAGTTAAAGGAGTAAATAGGATAAAAATAAAGTTGAGGGGTAAAATGACTTTTCATGAAAAGATAAGGGGGCAAATTATACATTTGGCCTATAATACCCTTTTCAATCTTACAATGGACTAAAAACTTTTCCTACCAAGAGAAAGCCGAAAACTCTTTTCAACCAAATATTCAATCCAATAAGGGACCAGAAACCTTTCCTACCAAGTCAAATGCCGAAAATCCTTTTCAACCCAGCAAGAGATTAAAAATCCAAAATCAAAAGCTGAAAACTGGAATCCAAAAACTAGAAACCGAAAACTCCAGAGACCGAAATTGTAGCCTAAGGCCAAAAATTATTGTCGGATGCCAAAAACTATTGTCGAATATCAAAAACTGACGTCGGATACTGAAAACTATTGCCGAATGCTGAAAACTATTGTAGGAGACCGAAAACTATCCTCGGAGATCGAAAACTATCCCCGGAGACTAAAAACTATCACTAGAGACCAAAAACTATTGAAGTTGAGGGCGTAAAATGACTTTTCATAAAAAGATAAAGGGGCAAATTATGCATTTGGCCTATAATACCCTTTTCAACCTTGTAAGGGACTAAAAACTTTTTCTACCATGAGAAAGCTGATAATCCTTTTCAACCCAATAAGGGACCAAAAACCTTTCCTATCAAGTCAAAAGTTGAAAATCCTTTTCAACCCAGCAAGAGATCGAAAACCCAAAACTGGAAGCTGAAAGTTGGAATCCAAAAATCAGAAGTCGAAAACCATCGGTCAAAAATGCCGGAGACCAAAAACTGTTGTTGGATGCCGAAAACTGTCATCGGATACCGAAAACTAATACTGAATACCGAAAACTGCTACTGAATGCTGAAAACTATTGCAGGAGACTGAAAACTATCGCCAGAGACTGAAAACCATAGCCGGAGACTGAAAACTGTTGTTGGATGCGAAAACCACTGTCAGATACTGAAAACTAATGCCAAAGGCAAAAAACTATTGTCAGATGTCGAAAACTGTCGCCGGAAACTGAAAACCGTAGCCGTAGGCCGAAAGTTGTTGTTGAAGGCAAAAAATATCGCTGGAGACCAAACACCGCTGGCAAAGGTCAAAAATTGTCGTTGGAGGCCAAAAAACTAGAAATTTTTAACGTAGTATCCTTCAAAAGCAACATAATACGATATATGAAAAAGAAAAAGAAGAAGAAGCAAAAGCAGAATAAGGAGGTTTCTTGAACCTAAAGATTCATGGACAAATGGGGGACTAATGATACTAACATAAGAGCCATTAAAGGCATAGAAGCCTGAATGGACCCTATACAACCCATTCCAAACTAAACAAGCCCTCAAGACTCATTCCAGACTAAAGTCCTAAATAATAGGTTTTCTTATCCTTCTTGGACACAATCACAGAATCCAAATTCTACCAGGATAAGATTACTGACAAGTTATTTAAAGAGACAACCTTCATATATGTATGACCTATCTAAATCTCCTTTACTACTTAGACATCAGAGGTTTCGCTACCAAACCATTCGATATTTCTTATTATTTTGCAAATCCATTACTCGAAAAAAAGAATCAAAGCAACATCAATAATTTTAAATATTAATAAAAATTTTAAGAATTATAATAATATATAAATTCAGTATATTTATTAAAATAATAATTTTGATAATATTAAAACTTTAAAATATTAATTATGAAAATCAATAATTCTGATTATAGTTTTTTTTAAAGATAATTATAAGATAATGATATTTCACATTAAAGTGTTAAAATAATTTTCATAATATTGAATTATTGTATAACAATCAAGTGTTTTGTAGTTCAACCACAAAATAGATGTATATAATATATTTAATAGTACAAAATGTTTTAGATCTTTGAATGTCAACAATAAAGAATTAAAAAGAGAGTCTGAAAGAATCAAAATACCCATAATTTAATTTGATAATTACAAATTTGAAAATATAAAACAATCAGATGAATATCATCAAATATTAAAATAAATTGTAAATCAAATATTAAATCATTTTGAATAGATGCAAATTTAATTAAAGAATAATATTAAAATATTGCATAATTGTTATAAGAATATTTAAATAATAAAATAAATATCAAAATAATATAAATATTTAAAAATTAATAAATAAAATGATTTTACCTACTGGACAGACCCATTAACGGGAAAACGTTTTCTTTATTAAAGTATAGTAATTTTATGTTCGTAATTTTATTAATCGTTAAAATTCATATATTAAAGTCTTTTATCAGTTAATAAATTGAATTTAGTTTATTAATATTTTATTTTTTTTATTTTATATGTGAAAATAATTAATAATAATAATTAATTATTTTTTATTAATTATTAAAATTAATATAAAAAAAATTAAACTAAAAATAACGTGCAGGTAAAAAAACAAGTTATAAGAAATATATTTCATTATAAAAAAGGAAATATATTTCCATTAATTTTTTTTTCTATAAATATTTTTTATTTCACTTTTACCCTTAATATGTGGGTGTTTTGTAAATATATTTCAAACAAAGTAAATTTTGATAATTTTTTCATAAAATATTAATTTAAAAAAATGAATAAGTAAATAAAAAGAATTAGCATCCTCGAAAACAATTTACATCTGCTTCAGGTTCTGGATTTTTCTCGCCCCTTGCATGACAGATCAGCACTCAGCGCATACGTAAGCACGATAAACAAATAACCACCGACCGCTCACTTTAGCACGAGCCTAGAATCTTACGCATAAAATGCGCCTCCTCTTATTCTGCACCTCCATTCCTATATAAACAAAATAAAATCGATGAAATTTTCATTTATTGTGTTCGAGTCCTTTTCTCAACATCGGCAATATTCAGAGAGGTAAAGATTGAAACTTTCTAAATTCTCATATTGGGTTTGGTCGATCGTCGATTATCGCCTTGTTATAAGGCTTGATTAACTTCGTAATTGATTATCGTCTTGTTATATGCAAAACTAAGGATTGATTAACATGCTTGTGGCATGTTAATTGATTTTCTTGGTTTGATTCTTTTACTTTAATTGGAGGTTTTGTGTGGTTGTAATTAATGGCTGTTGAATTTATCAGATTTTGAACTCGTTGCTTGTGGCTTTTGCCCTTTCTAGCTTGTTTCTTTATGAATTTTAGCTGGATGTTGTTGTTTGTACTGTTAATTGGTGTTGAAGGTTGAAAGTTTTATACGGCTTTTTTGGTCTTACGTTGTTTTAATTATGCAATTTGAAGATAGAATCCAAAAATTCACAGGCAAATCGTTGCTTGAAGTGGACGAAAAGTTTTGTTCAAATTCTCGTCTAGGCTCTTCATAAAATGCTGAAACTAAATCAATATTCGAACTTCGGAGTGTATGCTGTGTGTTTCTCCTTTTGGTTTCTAATGTATTAGACTCTTGGAATTCTGTTTTGTTCATTTTTCTTGTTTAGAGTAATGGTGCTTTAGCAAGAATAAGTGTTTGCTTTGCTTTAGCATGAATAAGTTCTCGCCTTCAAGGTATCACCAGGTTTTTATGTCTATCTAAGCTTCTATTTGAATTTGCAATATGCTATGAATGAAGTACAAATTTTTAGCTCAAAACTTTATCAGTTCTAATCTTGTCCCTGGTCAAGGATATAGTGCTAATATTAAGTACTTTATTATAGCAATTTACATGGGAACTACGAGACCAACCACCTAATTGTACCAGGTATCTAATTTTAAAAAAACTACAGATTTAAAAATCCGAATAGATTTCAGAAATCATCTATAAGCCTTATTTTCAAATATGATTTCCCTAATTTTTAAATTTATAATGGTTGATGGTTCGTGTGGTGATAAATTAGTAAGATTTTTATGCATGAAACAATTTTATTCCACTTCAAAAATTATAGCTAGCATATGAGATTGGAGCACTGGGAGGTATATGTTGCTGTTATTTTTATTGTTCTAGTACTTTATGGATGTGGATCAAAAGAAAGGGGTATTTAATTGTACCAAATTGTTGCTAATGGGCTCGATTGCAGAAGTACATAAAATTTGAGGTAAAAAATTGGGTTTTCCAGTATGCTTCCTTTTAATGGCTCAGAAGCTTAGTTAAAGAGTGAACCAGAGTATTTTCATAGTTGCTGATTGCCGTCAGTTTAAACATTCAGGTTATCTCCTGATCAAAATTCTCATGTTGCAGTTGATTGCAATTTTCACTTGTACATGTAAATGATTCTTAATAGTTGTACATGATTATTTTCATCCATTTGATATTCTTACTCAAAGATGTTGGTGCGCAATTAGAACTTGCAAGCTGTTGTCTTATCCTTTTTCCCCCTTTTCCTGTAGCACAACATGCAAAACCCAGAAAGCGTAGTCAATGTAACAGTGATATGGAGGGGGAGCAAGTATATTGTAGAAACAAACACTAATGCATCTCTCAAGGACCTAGGAGATGAACTACTGAAATTGACTAACGTCAAGCCAGATACTATGCGCTTAATTGTCCCACAAATTTATAGCAAAAGTTCAAAGCTGCTGTCTCCATTCTCTAAGGAACATTCACAACTGAGTTTGCACGAAGCTTCCATCATTGGGGTACTTTTACCTATTTTACTTCATAAAAGATAAATGATCTTTCTTTGTGCTCCATTTCTATGCATGCCATATTGTTGTAGTCAATTCTAATATTCCATTTCAGGAGAGGTCTATTAGAATGATGGGAGTGTCTGAAGATGAGGTCGATAAAGTTCTACAAAATGCAAAAATTGACCATAGAATTGCTGGCTTTGATGAAGAGGAAAAAAGAATGAGGCAGCGGTCGTCAGATAGAACCGAACCTTTGCTTAAACTACCACAAGGACCTTATACATTTAATGATTTTCGTACGCTTGAAATTCCTGGATTACAGGTGCATTTGAGATTGCTGATTATCTTTTTTTTTTTCCTTTTGATATTTTATAGTTGGCAGAGCATTTGATTTCCTTAACTCCTCTCTAGAGGGTAGTATCGATACTAACTAACCTAATTTCTTTTTACCTTGCATCTTGACTATATAATGAAATTAGGATTTTGAAGTTTGTGTAGTTTGATTAGATGCCACATTGGTTATTGCTACACATTGAAATTTCATTTAAAATACAACTATAATTATAATAAGCAAACATGGTGGAGACGTGATATTTTTCTGTTCAGTTGAATGTTTTCTCACTATTTTGCCATGTTATTGCCAATTTAATCTGTGTCCACGTGGTTGATAAAAGTAGCTGGTATCCAGTTTAGGATTTGTTATTTTTTTTCCCTTTTTCCCTTAATGAGATATAGAGGTAATCGTAGAGAATCACCTGTGTTGTTAAAGGCGATAAAAGGCGAGAGGTGAGGCGACCCCCTCGCCTCGCCTGTCTGAGGCGAGGTGCCTGCACAAAGGTGACGCCTCAGTCCACAAAGGCACCAGAGGGGACGCCTCACTGAAGCAAGCCTTTTTTTTTGTAAAAAAAAATGCTTTTAAACAACAAAAGAGAATTTCTAGTCTCTTTCCATCTCTTTCAAACAGCAGATAACACTTTTGCAACAACTAAAATGCAAATTTCTTACTCTGTTTTTCTCCAAATACCATCAAACAGGTATGTCTCTCCTTCTTTCTCTCTTTCTCTCTTCTTCTTTCTCCTCTCTTCTCTCTCTACTGTACCTGCATAGCAGCATGTCTTCTTTTTTTAATTTTTCTCTCATCTTCTCCTTTTTTCCTTCTCTTTCTCATCCTCTCTTCTCTCTTTGTTGGACCTGGCACAGTAGCAAATCCTCTTTTTCTTTTCCCTTTTTTTTTTTAAATTTATCTCTTGCAAATAATATGTATATATTTCATTTGAACATGTAATTTTTCCTTTAAATATGGGTGTTCATTGAAGTGTATATATATATATATAATATATAACAAAATTTTGGCTTTGTCGCCTTCTTTAAAAAGGCGTAGCCTCTCGCCTTGATACACTGAGAATCACCTATCTTTGTAGTTCTTGAGATAAGAATTGTTCTGGAGAGCTTGTGAGTGTAAATCACATCCGATTCAGTGATAAGAAGTAAAAACCTTTGGTATCAGTCACTCTTGTACTCAAATCATGATAGAAATAAATGATAACACCAACAGTCTACTCAAGATAAGTGTACACATGGTATTAGGCTTTAAATATTTTACAGCAACGTAGGTTTTTTAAGAAATAGGATAATTTTGAAATCCTTATTGACTAAAAAATAATATTTGTTTTTATGTCTCTGTGTACATGTGCACTTTAATTGGACGTCATATTGCTCTGGATTTTGCCATTTACAGCTGAACCCTCCAGCTTCAGAGGCATTGAAAAGGATGCATATGCTTGCTGCTGATCCTGGAATTATTGCAATAATGAACAAGGTACTATTCGATATTTCTCTTCCAGATTAATAATCATTGCCTAGATCATTTGTTCTGATGTGCTAACTTTTGAAGTGTTTTTCTCCCTTTGTAAGCACCGTTGGCGTGTTGGAATTATGACCGAGTTGGCCCCTGTTGGTTATGTGGGTGTGAGTCCTAAATGTATACTTGGATTCAATAAGGTAATGACCAGCCTGGCATTAGAAATAAATTATGCACTTGATTATTGTATATTCTCCAATCTTTTCTAAAATTTCCCCCTTCTTTTTTATAAGTTGACACTTCTTTTCTATTCAGAATCATGGAGAAGAGATATCTCTGCGTCTTCGAACTGATGACCTCAAGGGTTTCAGGAAATATGAAAGCATCAAGAAAACACTTTTGCATGAACTGGTAAGCTCTACAAGTTATTCTTTCCATTATTTTTGTTAACACTAGTGATTGTTGTTATATATAATTTTCAGTGAATAATATTTGAGGGAGTGCATTATTTTTATTTCATTTCAGGCGCACATGGTATACTCAGAACACGATGCAAACTTCTATGCTCTGGATAAACAGGTAAAATGTGTCCGTGTGTGTGTTTGAGTGTATTGTTAAGGATATAATTATTATCGAGTTAAATATTAGGTTCAATTGAAGCAGCCTTATCTAAAATTACGTGTTTTGGGGGGCAGCTGAATCAAGAAGCTGCTAGCTTAGATTGGACTAAGTCAACGGGACACACCTTGAATGGGTTTAGGCATCTGAACCATTATGAAGAAGAATTTTATGTACCAGACAATAGAAGCTTCTCTCAGAAGCTTGGGGGAAATGTTTCAGATCAGCTGGATAGTGCACGTTCATCTTCAGTGGCCGCTGCTTATCGCCGTCTAGCAAATGCTTCTGCTAACAGTTTGGAAGATTATGGCAAATATAAAGAACCTGACCCTGATGATTCCAGTTTCAGCATTAATGATAGATCTGATATCATAGATCATGGGAGAGAAGAAAATATGGACATCGAAAACCCACACAAGGTTCATTTGGAACCTGATTATGAGCCAGATCCTGATGAACATTCTGGTGATCAAAGTATGTATGAACCTTATCCTGATGATTCCCAGAGTAATCACCCTCTGCTGATGGAGACTTTGAGAAGTGGGATTCAGCTAAGCAAGATCATTGATGAACCAGATCCAGATGACTCAGAAACAAAACAGCGCAATTCAGGATACAGAAACATCCAGGGACCATATCAGAACAATGGTCTTGCAAGAGAAGAAAATATAGACATTGAAACTCCGCACAAGGTTCAGTTGAAACTTGATTATGAGCCAGATTCTGATGAACATTCTTCTGAACAAATTAAGTATGAACCTGATCCTGATGATTCTCAGAGTAATCACCCTCAGCTGATGAAGACTTTGAACGGTGGGATTCAGCTTAGCAAAACCATTGATGAACCAGATCCAGATGACTCAAAAACAAAACAGAGCAATTCAGGAGAAAGAAACACCCAGGGACCAGATCAGAACATTTCTCTAGTGTCTGAAAGCATGGAATATACTTCACTGGATAAGGATTACAGAGAACCTGATCCTGATGAATCTCCAGCAAACATAACTTTGCGGACAGAGCCTGATCCTGATGATGATTTAGTGGCCTCACAGGAAATATCCAGAAAGAAAACTGCTGAAAGCATGATTATTGATGAACCTGATCCAGATGACTTGGAAGCAAAACAGAGCAGTTCACGAGATGTGAACATCCATGAACCATATCAGAACAACCCTCTGTCGACTGAAATGACAGAACCTGATCCTGATGAATCTCAAGCTAAGAGAACCGAGCCTGATCCTGACAGTGATTTGGTGACCTCACAGGAAATATCCAGTATGAAAATTGATGAGCCAGATCCTGATGACGAGTTAAAGAGAATCCAAGATCCTGTTACTGTTGTTTGTGGTAAGCTGCGGAAGGCTGTTGAGAGCCTGAGAGCTGAAGTTAATTCCACAGAAGCAACTATTGTGTTGCAAATTCTTTTTAAAATAATTAGGTAAAGATGCTAACTTGATTTTGTTTTTCCTTTTGTTTATTCCCTTAGGATCCTAAATAACTTGTATTTTATGGCAGGAATGTGATTGAACACCCAAATGAAATGAAATTTAAGAGGCTCCGCAAGGTACACAGCTTAGTAGCAATAAGGATTTTTGTTAGGTTTTTTGAAAAGTTCATTGTCAGTTCCTTTTTTGTCTGATCTATGGAAGGTTTACTTCCAGCTCCTTTATTTTCTAATTTCTCAATTGGTAATGGATGATACACATTGCAGGCTAATCCCATAATCCAGAAGAATGTTGCCAATCATAAAGGTCTGCATATTTTCTCCAACCTGTTACTACTTAAATGTTTTATGTGGGATATCCATGTTGCAAAAAGTCATTTTTTTTTGCTAGTTATCAGGTCTAGAAATTTGGTGCTGTGGAATCCATGTTGGTGTCTATATGATTGTTGTGTTGTTAGCAAGTCAAACTGTTACATTTCAGTCTAATTGTGTAGTGGGCAACTGAACGAGCAATTATGCATGCATTCTGGGTGTTGAGATCTTCAATTTTGTACTGTATAAATCATTATGCATGTAACACGGAGAAAATTAAATGAGAAGGCAGTTGACTTTAACCTGGGAAATCTAATTGCTTGAACTCTTTCTAGTTCTTGTTTCTCACAATAACCCTAGTGGGTTGGGTTATGTACACCTTGAAGTGGTTATCTAGCTGGCGTTGACTGTCATATCATGTAATGTGCTTTTTATTAGTGGGAGCTAATATTGGACAAAAATGCTTAGATGTTTTCTGTGCTTGCAGCTGCGATTGAAATACTGCAAATTGTTGGATTTATTGAAGATGTTGTCTTGAGCGAAACTGGGAAAACAGAAACTTGTTTAGTGTTGAAACGGAACGATCCAGGACTACTGTGGCTCGCTAAATCATCCCTCGAGGAATGTGTAACCTGCTAGTCCTCAAGGTATGAACATATTGAAACTGCATTTGAAGGAAAAAGAACAAAAAATAAAAGTGAACTGTGGAGTATTGTGCCATATGTGAAAGTTGTATATTGCTTGTACTTGATAAAAAACATGATTGATTGTACTTCTGGTGGAGCAAATCATCAAGACGCCATCTGTAACTAAAGTGATGTTTTTGGACAATTTTGAGTTTTGGAATTGCTTGATGGTACCATGCAATTGGGAACACTGGACAACAAACCAGTGGCGGGGTTGATGTGGCTGACGGTTCTTACATAACTTCCCAATCATTTGCTTATGGACAGTGCAGTGTTGGGTTATCTTACAAAGTCACCCACTTCATTTAGCTGGCTTCATAAAAAATTCCACTTTTTGCTATATTGGATTACTCTATCTTTTCCAGTGCATACAGTGCCTGCTCTATTAATTCGAACCCCTTTTTATCACCTTTTCTCCCTTGGAAGGGAAAAAGAAATCAAATCGTCTATTCTCCAAGGTAACCAGACTGTGTTGAGAGCCATAGAAATGGCTAATCGGCAAGGACTTTTGATATGGGTCAATAGGTCAATGGATTGGGTATATTTCTACGAACTATTAACGTCTCTTTTATAGATTATTGCAAGTCTAAAACAGGATTGGGAGTTATGATCATGAAATTGAAGCAACTATTGCGCGCTATTTGTTTCTGCCTGCTGTGTTCTAGGCAAAACGTATACTTTATCATTGTGATTGTATCCATTAAGACTTTTTTCACATAAAATCTGTACAAACAAAATTGTGAAAAGAAAAATAAAACAGCTCAACTCACTGTACCGTCTAGCTTTGGTAGAATTTATAATTTTGAACTTCTTTTATTTTCTCAAAATCATTAATCGAAGTTAGTTTAGTAATTTTCAATCAAAATATATATCTTTTATATCTGTTTTTGTCTTTAATAGTCACTCACTGGAGTGGTTTATACAGAATGATGCCGGTAGATTCCTTTGATTGCTTCACTCAATATTGAATTTGTTGTTAGCTACCATTTTAACGTTGAAATCAATAAAAAAAATTCTAAATAAGGGATTAGAAAGAAAATTATATATAATTAATTGGAAAGAATGACATATCTATTTATGATAAGATGATTCTTTTATATATAGGATTTTAAATAGTAGTTAATTTATTTTGAAGTGATCTATTTTAAAAAAATAAAAATTGTTATCTTTGATTGATAATTTTTTTTGTTTATATATATAAGTTATTTTGAAATGATGTTATATCATTCGAACTCTTGAATATAAATTTTTAAATTTATTTTATTTAAATTATAATAATTTTTTACAAAATATACTATTGATTTATTTAATATTCATCACCCTTTTTGATTCTATGATTATAATTGAAAACTATTTTCCTTTCAATTTAATTTGCTGTCTTAATTTAAAGACTTAACATATTGCTGGATAGAAAAAAAGATCTTTTTTGCTTATATATTATTTTATTTAGGAATTAACACTTGAGTTTAGTCTGGCCATTACCACCTTGTGATTTTGATAAATTGCCATTTTGATTGAGTGATTATTGATTAACCCTGATTTTGGTTTGTTGGAATATCATCTTGTGACCTAAAGGATTCCTGCCGTATAAGTTTTTGAAACTATCATCCTCCCGGTGTCCTATGGCTCATCCGTGATTATATCACATTCACTTTCATGGAAGTAATCTTTTTTTTCTTCTTTTCTTTTCGTGGTTGAGTGTATTTTTTCCTTTTTTCTTTCCCTACCCCATTTTCCTTTCATTTCTCCGTGGCTGGTTGGAGTTGCTTTGTTGGGTTGCTATCCGGTATGTCCTTCATGACTAATCATTGCATGTCAAACAATGGCTTGAGATAACATTAATTCATTGAATGTAAAATTCACAATTAATACAACCATTTTATAGAAGTAAACTTGTGTGGTTGCCTTCAAAATATATGCATCTATGAACGAATCAAATAGTAATTATTTCTTGTTTTAAATAATTTTTCCACCCCTACCCCCCCATAAAGTTAAAAGACTTTAAATTGGAACCATTCCATCATGTGCTAACAAACCATGTTATTAAGTTGGACCTATACCATTTGTATCCATACATAAGATGTTGGGTGGTAGTCACCTTATCCAACCAACCCTATCCCCACTAGCAGGAATACCTTCTCCCACCCCACGTTCTAAATGCTTCATTCTACTCTAATTTTCTAAAAATTTAATGCTTTAAAAGGTATACATGATCTTGAAAAAAAACCTTTTACCCGTTAAAGGGGAAATACAAATGGGGATGTAAATCCTACACTGCTACACAGATTGGTAAAACCCAAGTTTGATTCTTTCATTCATAACTCCCAACATGGATGAGAGGACCACCAACCACAATCTCTTTCTAGTTATTTGCTACAGAGAGAGTTTCTCAACTTCTTTCGATGGTTGGTTTTTGAAAAAGAGTCTCCTTTTCTTTCTACTCTATCGAGCAGCAGGTGGCCTTTCCTTCTTGACCGCCCAGAGAGGGTTTTCCTCCCACATACGTTTTTGTTTGTTTGGCAATAGATGCATGCGAAAAAATGTCTTTCCTTCAGGTTTTTTTCTTGTGTGCATCTTCGGTAACTTATCCTGTCTTCTGGGTTACCTACTTATATAGGAGAGGCAGTGCCCCATCTGTGTCCCTGTTCCTCCTCTGTTTCAATTTTATCTGTGTGTATCAATTAGACCTAGATCCGTTTTCACCGAGCGAAGGGTTGCATCTTTTAACTGGTGTTATTCATCTTCAAAATTACAAATTTAAGTGAAAATCCTGATTTTATCATTAAGAACATAATAAACTCAAGAAATTAACATGAAAAAATGGATGAGTTGTCTTTTTTAGTTTTTTCTTCTGTTGTCCGGCGTTCTAGAGACTTCCCTTCACCAACGTGTTAACTGTGGTGGAGGATCCACCCTTTTCTGTTGAATGTGCTTCCCTTCACCAACGTGTTAACTACGGAGGAGGATCCATCTTTTTCAGCCAGATGTTTAGGGTTCTCACTGTTTCTGAGCCTTGAGCCCTTTGGTTGGACTTCGTATTCGGACTTTTAGCCTGTTTTCTTTCCCCAGCCTTATTGTATCTGAGCGTTAGCCCTACTGTACAATGGATGGGTTTTCTTCGAAAAAAAAAAAAAAAAAAAACACTATTTTTCCAGTACCCAAAGAGGGAAAGAAAATGGCCAAAAGAAAAAGTCACAAATAAAGAGTCCCACAAAATAGTTTTGAAGAGACGTATGATTCTTATTGAATAGGTATGTGCCACTTCAGCTTGTGGAGAATTTAATAAAAAGAGCATCCATCCATCCTATACTTGCAAGCAGCAGCAAATACAATACAATTCCAGCAACCAGAGTGTATTACACGATGGAAGCTCTACTTTTGCACTAGAACATCATTCCTATATCTCATTTGGCAAAACAAAAGTATCCCACAAAGCAAAAGATTGTCATTTGCAGTTTCAAACTTCTGAAAACTTGTACACTTTTTGACCTCATTGTCTGAAATGCTGAAATTTTATGAATCCATGGGAATGTCTCCGCCATTTGGGTTCTGTGGATTGACAGTGAAAGGGCTCTCAGATAAATTATGTTGAGGACGGCCAGCTCCGAACTGGAACTCTTGAGGAGGAATCTCCAGAGAACGTGTAAAAATGGAGGTCGTGCCAATGCTGTTGAAAGCAGGAACAAGAACAGGAACTGGATCATTAACCTTTGGAAACCCAAAGCTAAAGGATGGCACTCCTGCATGTGGGAATACTGGCACGGAAGGGTTGTTGCCATCAGCTGACCCAAAAATTTTCTGCTCGTATTCCTGTAACTGCTGGTACACAGCTAGAGTTTAAAAGAAATAAAGTGAGACTCGACATTGGCCAAGTGTTTTCAGGAAACAAATTAACATCCAGAAACACAGCCAATATCTGAGAAACAAGTGACACACAGAACAAATAAGGCTACAATGTCTACATTTAATATATCTGAAACGTATCTACAAATACCAGCCCCCTATATTTAATACAAGAATTCTGCAACTCCTAAGCATACAATAACTTCAAATATACTGGAATCATAAATTAACTAAACTATATCGACCATTCAATCGGTGTTTCCCCCTACAACATGCTAGTAGTAGTATCATGATATACTTGCCTTGGGTCAAGTCAACAGCTGGTCTCCGCTCTTTCACCCACTGGTAACTTTGTGCAAGCCTCCATCCTTTGGACTTCATCAAGTAAGCTATCACAATAGCTGGAGACCTGTCAAAAGAATATGGTTATCATCCTCTCGAGCAATAAAATAAAAATGCTTTGATCATTTCCCAGCAGATATGTTGAGTCCTTGACAACCATACAAAAAGAAAGAAAGAACTTCTGGATCACATCCCACATGGACCCATATATGCACTTCTTTTGTTACTTGAATGAGAAAAAAGGAGCAAAATTTGCAGCCACACACTACCTATTTTTTCCAGACATGCAGTGCACAAGCACACGAGCCTTATCCTTCTCACACTGCCCTGCAGACCAAAAATTGTTATGTTAGTGTAAAAGCTCCATAAGAAAGTAAAGGTTGGCAGTAAGTGTAGGTACTGAACACTTTTCAACTGACCAAACTTGCTAATAATTATTAGTGAAGGAATGCTCAGGAATCAATGGTTTTATGTCGCAGAAAAAATGTGGAGAACATTTATTAAGGAAATTTTTTTAAAAAAAATGAATTGGAATCTTATTCTTTAAGTATTTTTTGAGTACACTGCAAATATCAATTTTCAAACAATAAACAAGAAATACATGAGAGGGAGTGCACACTTTTTAATCACTCTGTTAAGTGGAATTTATTGAGAAATACCCTTTCTTTTTCTTTTGGTTTCCAGTTTTGGGGGAAGAAGAAAGCAAAATAAAGTAACAAACAGAACTTCATAGGTCACCATAAACAACTGACCTAAAAATTGATTTGCGTCATCAAATTGTAAAGTTTTGTCATCTTGGAGGCAATGATAGGTGAAAGAATTCTTGTAGAGATTTTGACAAGCTGGTACTGTCTACATAAAGACAAAACAATAGATATAAGCATATGCCAGACCTCTTGTTATTCCTGGCTAACTGAATTACTGTTGTCTGTTTCACATCAACAACAGACAAGCATGAATTGATATAAAAAATATATAATTTCCATAGAAGAATATAAAAGAAATAGAATGAAGGAAGGAAATATAACATATTTGAGATTGCAGAAGCAGCAAAGGGGAACAAATTATGATGCTTGGTCTTTCCCTCTTTTCTCCTGAAATATTCCTTCACTAATATTTTACTAGCTTAGATCCAGAGCAAAGTTCTTAGCAGTATAACTAAAGCAAAATATTTGGCTAGCTTTAGTGTTTGACCCCTAAATTTTACACCATAATTTCCATCTTAAATCGGTTCATTACAGAGATGCATCACCTTTTCTATAGAAGGACACTTTTTTTGTCCGTAAGAGATGGATAAAGCAAAAGCTTTAGAGCTGTTCTCTTGTGAGTGGAAGCCAAAAATCGAATTGAATCCACAATAAGAACAACGTTAAAGAACAGAGTATGAGAATATCAAAAACCCACTTAACCAATCTCCCGTGCTAGCCAATAGCATAGCCAAAATCTCATTTGAATGCGAGTAGGATACATACAACCATGGATGCTCCTCAACAAATTACAGATCCATAGTAGCCAGAAGTTGATTGAATGCAAGCTTCAACTTAATTTCTGCTACTCTCTCATAAACAAAACATTAACTTCAAAGAACTCCATCGCATTCAGCATAAAACTTGTCCCAAGCCGAAAGATCCAATCGAAAGAAATCAATCATTTTCCAACTTTGGTTTTCATTTTTTACTGTTTCTTTCCTTTACCTACTCACTAGAATTCAAACACCAAATAATTTAATTAAAGAAAGAGCATAACAAAGACCTCTATATGACCAAGTCTGCAATCAAGCAATAGTAATCAATAGTAAAACATCAAAAGATCAAAACTTCAATGAATAAAGACCACACTGATTATAAGAAATTTCAGAGCAGCATACATTGAGAACGCGAGAAATCCCTTGGGTTTTGAGGAGCTCAGAGCGAGAGGCGTTATCGTAACTTCCCAAATAGAGGAACTCCGGGAGGATCTCAGAAGGGAAAGCACTAAAATGAAGCGGAGATTTCTCAGCAGATTCCGGCATCCGGTGGCCGCAAATCCCACAAACCTCTCCTTCCTCATACTTGTGATAGTGGCCGCAAACCCCACATGGGTTCTCTCGCTCCCTCTTCCTCATCAGCTAGTCAATCACAAAATTGAGAAAACGAAATCAGGCAGAGGGATTTATTGGAAGAATCACGAATTTGGGAGATGGGTGCAACAGATATCGGCTTTAGAGAGAGAGGAGGGAAGTAATCTATGTATGTCTATTTACATGTCCCTCGGTCGGAAAGGGAGTGCTGATGTTTATAGTGATTCATGGAGAATCTGGAAGAACACGAGATTGCCAGATTGGGCTTTGATGGCTATATGGGAAATGATCTGGTTATGATGATGATAGGTATTTCATAATCAATAATTGCCAGAATACATAAATTTTACTCCTTTTTTTCAAAAAAAAAAGGAAAAAAGAAAAAAGCTTTGATAGTATTTTTCATATTTTATTTTATACAATTATGGCCTAAATTTTCAAATTTTAATATTATAAGACATATTTCCTAGCCCCATAAAATTCAACATATGTTGGGAGAAATTATTAAGTTTTCTTCTTCATTTTGTTTGGACCAAATGTATTTTTAAGTTTCAAATTATTAATATTTATTTATTTTAGTTATTATTTTGAAATTTAGATTATTTATGTAAATAAATTTAACTTAATTAATATTAAATAAATTTAAAATTTTGATATTTTCCTACTTTAAAATTTGTTAGTCAATGATGTTATTAAAAATAAAAAATAATGATTGTATGTTTTTAATATTAAAATATATAAATAATTATTCATAATTATAGACTCCTAAAATTATCGTCAATGAATTATAGACTTCTGAAATTATCATCAAATTTACTACCCTTGCATAATTTAGCCTTATCGTACACCAACAATGCTACACCACAGCTTTTAGATTTACTCTCCTGATAAGCATCCACATTACATTTTAGAGTATCCATAGAAGTGGAAACCAAATAACAGGATGGGGCAATACAGCATGGTTTAAAATACATTTACTTGTTCATAATCAAAATGTTCTAAAGCAAACGCAATCTCAATTATAGTTAAAAATTTAGGACTTCAAATCACATTATTTCGATGGAACCATAATTTTATAATAAATAAATAATTACACTCTATTTATTTTTATTATAAACTGACCTAATATGATTAAACAACTCTTAAATATTTCGAAAACCTTTCAATCCGACAACAAATGGACACTTCATAAAATGGTGAAAAGTCATTTCTTCCGCCACATTACACACCGAATACAAGATTTCGACATTAATATGCCTTCTCCTCAAATTAGCAGAACAATATTAAACACAAATGCCAAATAAAGTTATTCACTTTCAAAAAAATATCTAAACTCCAAAAATCTACTGCAATCTTTTTATTAGTTTCATTATTTTGTCCGAATAGTTTATACTAACTTCTAACAGAATATACCCTTACTGTTCTACCACCACCATAGCCTCCCATCTACCCTAATCAGCGATATTTTCAAAATATATCCCATCTCAACCTCCAAAATTAAACTCTGGAATGCCTCTATATCTCAACACCTACCATCTTCACCTCCTCAATTTCAGTATTATTCATACTCATAAGTTCGTAAAAACATTTCAGTATTATTCATACTCATAAGTCCGTAAAAACTGAGAATTTAATAGCCAAACGTGGTTATAAACATCTATCATTTTACTATTACCCACTCTTCATAAATAATTTTATTTTAATAATTTTTTATTTATTAAAATATTAGGTCAAATATAACTTAGATTTCAACCTTTTTAACTCACATTGTGTAAAACTCAAAGCTAAGACTATACATGCCTACAAATGACACGAAATTTAAACAATATTTAGTTAAAGTTTATTGTCATGTAAGAGAATATTTATTTAAAATACATCAAAATTAATACATATATTACTTTGTTTTTAAACTTAACATTTTAATTTTAATTTTTTCATTTCGTCAAATTAATGATGTTTATGTGAAAATTATTACAATTATATTAAAAAATTTATTAATTTATTTTTTATTAATTTTAACGATTAAATATTTTAAAAAATAAAATATTTTTTATTTACTCTTTACATAACTGCTGGATGATTAATTAATAAATTTTTTTAAATTTTAAAAATATCATAAAAATTAAATATTAAGATATTTAATAATTAAAATTAATAAAAAACTTAATTAATATTTTTTTAAAATATTAAAAATATTTAAATATATATTTTAAAATTAAAAAATAAATTAATTTTTTTTATAATATGAAAACTAAATAATAAATTTCAATGTTACATTATTGGAAATTAGTTACCCGACCCATCCACCTGCCCGAGGGCGGGCATCCAAACCAAATGGCCAAATAGCTGGGCTTTACCAAACACTAGTCACTCCTTTCCTATCAAGAGCAGCTTAAAAACCAGCCCTTCACTCTGATTCTTCCCTTACCTCCCAGACATCATAAACTTACGAGAACCCCATTGACTCTGCTGGTTATCTGTACTTTGTTTCTCTCTCTGTAATCATGGCAAAGGCGTTTTCACTTGCCCACTACACTCTCTTTTCCATCAGAAGAAGAAATGCCTTCAATCACTGCACCTTCTCAGTGCCTTTCTCTTCCTCCTCTGCTCTCTCTACTACTGATAAAAGGAATTGGAGAGGACCTGTCGTTTCTGTGCTCGAACTTGGTGGAATCAAGATTGCTAAAGATGGTATGATTATTAGCTCCTTAAATCTTTCTTGTTCGTTTTCTCTTTTTCTTTTTCTTTTTCTTTTTAAAAATTGAATGACTAATCACCGCTGCTACTTGTACTACTAATTAAGTTCATGTTATTATTTGAATTGCTGCTGATTTTTTTATTTAATTCCTGTTCTGGTAAGATCTTCTGGGTAGTTGGTGGCAATGATAATCATGTGGTGGGTTCGGTTTTTAATCCTTAAATACACTAAAATTTTGCAATTTGTGGTTTTTTTTTTTTTGGGTTTTGACTAATCTGAATCTTTTGATTTTGATCCTTTCATTCTCATTATTTCTCTTGTGCTGTTTTAGTGTTTTCAGAAATTTTTTCCTAATCATTGGCTTGACATGTATATTTGAAACCAGTAGGGTTTTAGTAGATAGTAACCAGACTGGTACTTTTTCATCACGTTGTATCAAGTTATACCCTTCATATGGTTATTGTAGTTTGGACATTGGTTTCTGCAGATGTGGTTAGAGATGACCCCACTAACAATGTTCCGGATACAATTTTTTCAAAACTTGGAATGCAACTTCATAGGAGGAATCAACACCCACTTGGGATTTTGAAGAATGAAATATATGAGTATTTTGACTCCAATTTCTCAAGCAAGTTTGATAAATTTGATGATCTCTGTCCACTAGTTTCTGTGAAACAGGTAAACACAAATTGGAAATTGACATTGCTCTGTAAGAAATTACCATTTCTACTATGGAAGTACTGTGGTGCTTTTCTCAGTGGAAAAAAAATTAATGCACTTCTTGCAGAATTTTGATGATGTCTTGGTTCCTGCTGATCATGTAAGTAGGAGCTATAATGACACATACTATGTTGACTCTCAAACTGTCTTGAGGTGTCATACGAGTGCACATCAGGCAGAGCTATTAAGGAAAGGCCACTCTCATTTCCTAGTAACTGGAGATGTCTACCGTAGAGATTCTATTGATTCAACTCATTACCCTGTTTTCCATCAGGTTCATTATAGATTTTGGAGTCATGGTTTTCTTTTCAACTGCTCTTAAGGCCTGTTCTTTTTCTGTGATAAACTTATTTTGTTTCCATACAGATGGAAGGGTTTCGGGTTTTCTCTCCAGATGAATGGGAGGCATCTGGCTCAGATGCCACATCATTTGCTGCTGAGGATTTAAAGAAATGTCTTGAGGGTTTGGCCAGGCATTTATTTGGTAACAATACAAATTCTCAAGTACATGCAAATGTGTAGATGATGCTATAAATTGCAGCTACAGTAATGATGTTTGTGATACAGGAATGATTTTTCTTGTTATATAGTTGCAATTGTTTTGTCTAGGATATAGTATTTTTTTATCATATTTAGTTAGTTTTGTTAAAAATGGCAGGTGCTGTGGAGATGCGGTGGATTGATACTTATTTCCCATTCACCAATCCTTCATTTGAACTAGAGATATATTTTAAGGTACTTTGTGCATCTTCATCATTTTCATATAAAGGCATTGCAAGCAACCGCTCTTTCCTGTTATTCTTATTTAGCTTATTTCTTTCTCACTCTCTCTCTCTCTCTCTCTCTCTCTCTCTCAAGCATCAGTACTCTTAGACCAATCTTTTTTGAACTTCTCTAACCATCATTCAACTAAGAGCATAGTGTACTACAAATTTACGAGTGCCCTGCATTAAAAAAATATTAATTGATCTGATTATTTGGCTTGTAGCTTCCAGGGGTGTTAGGCAAAGTGATCCATGGTTTTCTAGCCATGGATTTAATTTAGTTTAGCCATGTCAATGGAACTCAGTTTTCCATATTAATATAAATCAATGTAAGTTAAATGATAAGTCTAATTTTGATTTACAATCAACAAATTATGGTAAAAGCCCTTTCAGCATTAGTTTGGGCTACTAGCTTCTGACCCTCTGTTGGACTGTGGAGCTTTGCTGAAAAAGGGATTGCTTTCTAGTTTCTACTAATTTATGTGAAAGCGTAAAATGTTCTATTATTTCCTTTCCCTTTCACTTCAATACATGATGCTTTATATGCTACTTGAGGTGATTTGAAATTTTGCAGAAAAATAAAATTTGCTTCATATTTTTAATACTTGGGTAATTATTTTGGTGAATTTCATGTTTTTATTCGAAAATTTTAGGACTCCTAAATTTCAACATGTGGGTGTGTAGAATCTAAATTACGGTATTCATATCGGAAAATTAGGATGTAGAAGTTTAGTAGGGTTTGAAATGTGGAACCAAAAAACAGGGAATAACTTAGTGAAGTAGACAATATGTGAGCAACTAAACCATAAGAAAACTCTATTTTGGGACATGTATAGCATATAAAGGAGCTTTCAGAAAAATTAATGTTGGCCTTGCAAATATTAGGGATTGCTTTACTAGTCAAAGATAGAATGCCGCAGGTGCATTTGACTCACTTAATGATGGCCAATGATTTGTCAGGAGAAGTGGTTGGAAGTTTTAGGCTGTGGTGTGACTGAGCAAGAAATTTTGAGGAGAAATGGCAGACCTGATAATGTTGCTTGGGCTTTTGGACTTGGATTGGAGCGCCTGGCAATGGTTCTATTTGATATACCTGATATTCGGCTTTTCTGGTCAACTGATGAGCGCTTTATTTCTCAGGTCAGTCATGAATTATGATACGTTTGGCTGATTTTTCGTACTGAGTTATGTTTCCTTTTCAGTTGTGTTCATTTCAATGTTGAATACTTTAAGGCCACAATTTGACTTCTTTGGTATCTTTATGATCTAGCATACCCAGTAACTAATTTGAAGATCTTTACACTTGCATGTAGTTTCGTAGTGGCCAATTGGGTGTCAAATTCAAGCCATTCTCAAAGGTGTGATTATTTTGTTCCTATTGCGAGGCGTTGCTTCTTTTTTTCTCCTCTATGTCATTTAGAAAAGACTGGCTGTGCTGTGCAGCATTCAGAGACTTAAATTTAGAAACTTCTTTTGCAGTATCCTCCTTGTTATAAAGACATGAGTTTTTGGATCAACGAATCATTCACCGAAAATAATTTATGTGAACTTATCAGAGGAGTTGCTGGCGATCTTGTTGAGGAGGTATGCATATGATATGTGCTCTCTTTTTGTATTATTTATACATGTGCATTTGTTCATTCATTACCGGGTCAACAACATATTAATGTGTTCCTTATCATCATCATTTTTTGCGTGCAAATGCATAATATTGCTTTCTGGTCACCAAATCCTTTCACGAATCAGGGAATAGAATTATGTTAAGTAAAAAAAATTTAAAAAAAAAATGTTTCTTGCATTAGTTATATCCACAGACTTGAAGTGTTAGTGGTTATAAAGTGCCTGTCTATATTTTGAAGTGGGGTTCTAGGTTCTGAGGGTTTAATTTGCATAAATCAATCAGAGGATGCATTTTGCAATGGTTATGTGAGCCTTTTGATCCATGTCAGTGGGTTGGCAAGGGACTTGCTTGATGAGTCTAAGATAACCTTGTTTTCTATCCATTTATCTTTTAGTACCAATAGTACATTTCCTTGGGTTTGAATTTGAGGAGAAGTTTATTGTATGCATCAAT
Source organism: Manihot esculenta (assembly GCF_001659605.2). Classification (NCBI taxonomy): domain Eukaryota; kingdom Viridiplantae; phylum Streptophyta; class Magnoliopsida; order Malpighiales; family Euphorbiaceae; genus Manihot; species Manihot esculenta. The sequence goes on from NC_035172.2 coordinate 5,860,809, forward strand.
CCTTTACTTTTCCTGTAATCTTCAAGTGGTGATAACCACTTTTATGGCCTTTCTGAGTCTCATAGATTATCTTTTGTTTTAAATTCAGCTGAGGGATGACTATTCTCATTTTATTATTTATTAATTTATTTTTTACTGCATTTTGGTCAAGAAAGCTGATTGTTTGTCTGTTTTGAGAATGTGTCATGCTGGTTTGAGGGAGTAAACAGATTTATTCAGTCAAAGTTCAGTCTAGCTGTATCTGTTGCTCATTTTCATGTGGGTTCAGACTCCAGAGTTTCCTGTGCAATTGAATACTTGTATATGATACCAAAAAAGTTGAGATATTGGCTCAGCAGCACATCTGTGTTATAGATGCCAGTTCGTTACGTGGTTGATCTATATTTTTGTTTATTTGTGCATCAGGTGAGCTTGATAGATAACTTTACCAACAAGAAAGGAATGACAAGTCACTGTTATAGAATCACTTATCGCTCAATGGAGCGTTCACTAACAGATGAAGAAATTAATGATTTGCAGGTATTGCATTGAGGATTGTTCATTGTCATTGATTTATTTATTTCCCTTATGTTTAATAGTCTGAAAAGAAAATATATCAAAAACTTGAAATTCTGATTGCAGTGGAATGTGAGAGAACAAGTGCAAAGCAAGCTGAATGTTGTTTTAAGATGAGAGTTGCTTAGGCAACTAATCCAATAGAGAATCTCAACATATGTAAATTTCTTTGGTATTACAACTAAGAGATGAGGCCCCAATATCTATATCTATTTTCATATGTGAATTTGCATATGGGATGGAACATTGAAGGATAGTGGATCAAGGGATTTTGGGTTTATTTTTATCTTGGTCACTGATAATAAATTTGTTGAAATTTTTCGTTGCTCAAATTTATATTTTGTTCATTGTAGTTTAGCTATTATTATCAGAAACTATAAATATATATTTACATTAATATTCTAATGGGAAATCCATCAATTATATTTCTTAATTAGAATTTTCAGTGGCTAAATTGTTGCATTAAGCTTAGCCTACAAGTAAATTTTAAAAATTATTTATATATATATAGTTTTATATTATGTTTTACAGCAATGTGCAAGAAGCTAGATTACTTTCCAAGTTGTATGATGAACCAAGGCTATGTTTGGATTAGAGAAAGATAAGGAAGGAAAGAAATAAAAATATTTTCCTCTCCATTGTAAAAACCTTCTAGTTTCAATTTTATAATTTACTATTGTCGGTTCACAGGTTTCCTCAGTTTAGATAAGAATAACACAGTCTTTTAAGTTATATTAGAGAAGAAAAAAAATCCTAATTCTTTAATTTAATATATAAATAAAATTTTAAATAAAAAAAAGTGTCTGTGGATGCTTGCTATCCTAGCTTGATTATAAGAATGAATATTTAGGGTTTAAATTTTAGACCTTCCAAAAAAATTCTCTTCATTGTCTGCATCAAATCAAATACATTATTATTATTATTTAATAATTATATATATTATGTTTAAAATAATTATTAATCAATTATATATTATATATTTTAAATATTATACTATCAGTATTTAAACATATTATTAAAATATTTATTATATTTTAACACATTTTCTTTCTTTTAATTTGATTTAAACTTTGATAATCTATAATTAAGAAATAAATTTTAAAATTTTAAAATGTTATCGATTATATATTATAGGGTATAATTGATTAAATGTTTAAAATATAAATTTAGTTAATTATTTTTAAATTATAGGCAGAATTATAAAAATTGTAAAAATATAGAATTAAATTAGCAATTATCCCTATATTATACATAATCAATTCATTTTCAAGTATATTTTATCTCTCATTGTTAATTTCATATTCTTAATACATTGTTTTATATTTTCTTTAATATTATTATTTACTTAAAAATAATAATTAAAAAATAAAATTAAAATATTCCTATCATAAACGTATTAAATATTTTAACCCACTAATTTTTTTTTTATCAATCAGCAGGTTAAAAAGATTTTTCAAATACTTTTAAAAACTTCATCTTTTCCCCAAATAATAAACAATTATTGAAATTTAAAAATCATGAAAAACCCGGTCTTATATGAAATTATACCATATAAAAACCCATTAAATCTCCGTCCCTAACCCCTCTCTCTCTCTCTCAACTCTCTAACACAGTCGCCTGTTACCTATCCTACCCCCTGCCACCTCTCCGCCTCTCCCTATGGTACAGCCGCTAGCCTCCCGCTGATCGTCCCTTTGCTCTTCACGCTGGCAACGTCGTTGCTGCGTCCGGTGCTCCTGGTTGCTTCTTCTCTCTCCTCCGCCGATCCCTCTGGTTCTCGTCGCTGCGTCCGCTGGTCCATTTCTTCTGCCATCCGGTGCTGTTCCTTGCCGCTGGTCCTCATCCTCAGTCACGCCACTGCTGCTCCTCGCCACTACGGCCTCAGTCACTGCAGGTTTGAATGGGTTTTGAGATTGTGGTTTCAGATGTGTGCTTTCTAAGATTTGTGAGATTATTGATGTGGATTTCTGAAATTTGTGGAAATGTTAAGATTTATGTGAATGTTCTTGGGGTTGTATTTGTGAAATTTGTTTTTAAATTTGTTGAAATAAACACTATTGTGAATGAATTGAGGGTTGTTTTTGTGAGATTATTGAAATGGGTTTATGAATTTTATTGAAATGTTAATGTGAGATCCCTGAAAATTTGTGGAAATGCTAAGATTTATGTAAATGTGCCGAGGACTGTAATTAAGAGATTTATTGAAAATTTGTTAAAGTAAGACTATCATGAATGAGTTAAGAGTTGTTTTTGTGAGATTAGCGTAATGCTAATGTGAGATTTTGTGTGATTTTTTTTTTTTGTATTATGAGTTGATCAGGTGGTTTTGGGTAATGGTAAATGGGTTTGGGATGGATACAAGTAGTGGAGTTAAATTTGTAAACGGGTTTGGGTACTTTAAATTCGTGGGTAGCCTAGCCAGTACCATCCCTGATCTAGGTTGCTTTACATTGTAATGGTGTGTCATAATGCTTATGTAACGGGCATGGATTTGGATACTGATAGTTTAAATCTGAGTTTCCTTTCTTTTGGCCAATCCTTGACGACTCAAAATAAGCTCATCAAACCCTAGATTGCATGGCGAGTGTCAGCGGAAGCACTTCATCTCCTCCCAAATGCACCAGTGAAAAGCCTGTGGTTGTTAGGGTTAAGCGCAAGTCCAACCAGTCTCGACTGGATGCCTTCTGTGAGTTGAGAAGCTTTTCTATGCTCTCTTTCTATCTTTTTCTTTATACTAGTTTCTGTTTACTAATCTTCACTGGTGGAAAATTGTAGGGCTGGAAATTAATGAGAGGCCATTAAAGCGCCCGCTGTTGGATTTTGAGAAGTTGTCCATTAGTTGTGAATCAGTTCATGGAAAAGGTACGAAGTGCTGAACCATGGTGTGGTTTTTCGTTTGCACTATTTCACACATGATTCATTCTTCAGAAAATGGAAATTAGGGCTTGCAATTTTATGTTAGTTGTTGAATTGGTTAGGGAGGACTGTAAATATATTAAATCTTCTTACAAAGGTTTTTGTTAATAAATTGGCATCACAGTTTTTATCTTTGTTTCAATTTAACGATACTCTAATGCTCTAAACATTGACATTGAGTTGGGAAATTGAAGTGGAGGAAGAGTTTAGGGCATTTAGGTCTCAACAATTGGATCTTGAATAGGGTCATCGTGGTTGAGTTGGAACAATATAATTTAATTAGTTTTAAATAAAACCTTAGAATTCAAATTCTGAATTGAAAAATATAATACCATTAGTCCATAATATAGTTGACTACTATTCTTCTATTTATGTTAGTCAGGACAAATCCTAATATTAGACTGAAAAGTACTCCTAATTAAAATACTTTACTGAATTGGAATCCTAAATAAAAAAGAAAAACTGAAAGAGAAAAAGAAGAGAAAATTCTAATTTAATTTGTTTGACCTTGTATCAGAAGTGATAGCTGGAGTTTGGTTAAATATTGTGTTTGAGATTCAATTTAATTCCCAAATTTTTTCCTATCAGTTACTTTACTTTTTACCCTCAGTTTGTTCAAGTTTCTGGCTGCAATCTGGATCATTTCCATTTCTTCAATTTTCTGGCTGCTGCAATTTGGATCATTGCCATGTATCTGTTGCTGTCTCTGTATATCTATGCTGACGCATTGTGTTTCATCTGCTGTAGTAGAGGAATTGAAGACTAAGAAAGTTTTTGTACAACATGTTGAGACGGTTAACAGCACGGAGGCCACTATTGATATATTACAATCATTTGTGGTATGCATGTGACTATTTCTGTTGCCTTTGTCTATTAACTAGTACATTTTAGTGATGTATTCCAGAATTCCATGTTAAAATAAGCTGGTTGTGTTCAAATGTTTTACCTTATCCCTCCAAGAAGTTTTCAATTCCATTGCAACATATTGAATTTATGTTATATTGTACTTCTATCAAATGAGTTTCTCTTGCTTTTACAGCCTAATTCGACTGATGCAGTTGAAGTCATTCCAAAAAGTAAAGAACGAAAACAGATCTTCAGAAGGGATAATGTAAAATTCTCATTTTTCTGTCTTAAAGTGACTAAACCTTAACTGCCACTTACAGTGGTGGAGACTTTCTGCTACGCACTTTATCTAACACTTGGTATTTCCAACATAATGCCTGCAGAAACAACAGCAGCTTTTGTCCAAGGCTAGAAAAAATCAAGAGGTATAGTGAAATTCTGATTTACCTAATAATTCCAAAATATTGGTATTTCATTTACATTATATTAGGATCATGTCCATCTTCATTTGTAGAAAATTTAATATGATGGCTGTATGCATGTGTGTGCGTGTGTGTTAAGTGCTTCTTGAGCTTCAGCATCTGTGTATCAATATGAAGCCATGCCAATTAATGAATTGTGTCATTTAATTTCCATCATAATAAGAAGAGCATCTTTCTAGTTCATGTAGTCACAGGTGAAGTGAATCTTTGTGATTTGGCACATAATGTCTATGAGCTATATGTTGCTTTCTGAGATTATCCTAGTATATGAAGCATAGAAATATATTTCATTTATGGTATTTGCTGACATATTGAACCCTTGCACTATTGTCTTGGGTAGACGAAAAAAGTTGTATGTATATTGTTGATGGTGTGTTTAGAATACTTGATATCTGGATTATGTCCTTCCTGAGTTTTACCAGTTGTAATCTGATTTTATGAACATGTGATTGAGCTTTCTCTGTTGTTTAAGTTTGTATCCTTTTTTTTACTAGCACATGGTTCTTTTATCTTCAAAGTTCTAGAGGCATAATTATTATGGTTCAAAATTCCATCATGTAGCTGTCTTGAAGTTGTTATGCTAGTACCTAGAAGTATGTTATGATTTGGTTTCTACTCCTGCTGTCCCATAAAGATAGGATTCCTTTTCTTTTCATCTATCCGGTATTATAGACCACTTTCCTTTGTGAAATGGTAGTATGTTAAGATTTGGTTTGTACTTATGTTAAGATTTGGTTTGTACTTTATCTGTACTGTTATTTTTCTTTTTCATATATTTGAAATTATAGGCTACTTTCCTTTATAAATCAGTAATTTATTTTTTAGCTTGTAATATGTCCTTGTTTAATATGTATTAAAAAGTAGAATGTATTAGTTTCAAAAATAAGTTAGTAACGTGAGTTATTTCATTTTTAATGAGGCAATATGATTGGGGGGTATAATTGGAAAAGACTAATGAAAGTTAATTGTTTAACTAGATTAACTATTTTTTTCTTAATTAATGTAAAAAAAAAAAAAGTAAGCCTATCATATGGAACAGAGAGTAATTCATTGTGCAACTTGCTAGTTTTGTGTGGATGGCAAGCATAATTTACCGCAGAGCATGGAGGTTACTGGACAAGGAGATGAAATATGTCATGTTTATGAGCAAACGAGTTTTTGGTGAAGTGAGCCAAGTTATTTTATCTCCTTTAGACTTAGCTGCTGCATAAATTTGACCAGATCATCTCTGAGATAGGATGTAGCTGTCCCTCCCATTTTGGGAGTTGGGACTGAATATTCTTTAAGTCAAGTACTAGAGGAATGTTCGTTGGTTAGATTGGCTTGTCAGTAGCTCACAAGTATATATGATGAAATGGGCTAATAGCTTTTTTGATGCAGATATGTTCTATAAAGTTTTAAGAAATTTAATCATAAATGTTAAAAGTAAAATATATGATATACAAAAATTCACTTGAATTTTAGATTTTTAATTTATGGAATTTTTTTTGTTTGAGCCCAATTTCTATCAAATTTGGTATAATTTTGCAAATAAATTCTAAATTAGTAAGACAAGTTTTGTAGAATTTGTAGATGAATAACTAAACATTAATGCTTGATTTGTGGATAAAATGAATTCCAAAAATTTTTTCCCCAAAAAAGCAAAATTTGATATAGTTCAGGCTCTGGGACATTTGGGAATTTGCAGTAATTTTATTTTATTGTATTTTTCAATTTCTCTCCATGATTTTTCATGCATTGCTGTTCATATAGAAACATGAAACCACTGGGGTCTTTGATTGAATGGTCCTTTATATATATATATATATATATATATATAATTCAAGGGGTTGAGACTTGAGAGTGATGAATTCTGTGATGGTTTATTTTTTATTTTTTTAATTTATAAGTCATAGATCTTCCTTGCACAAAATAATTGTAATATATAGTGAAAATATGATCTCATTATACTATCACTATCAGGCTTCTTTGAGATTACTTTTGAGATGAAAGGCAAATAATTTTCTGAAAGCAAGCCTAAGCAATCTACTATTTTAGTTTGAGTTAGATTTTTACCCAGAATTATGAATGGTGTGAATACATACTGCTTTTGATTTTTGACATGCTTAAAGTTTTCTGTTAGTTGCTCTTTTTCTGTGTAATTTTGTTTCACCTGTTTCCCACTTAATATTAGATATTGGCTCAAAATGCCCGTTTTGAACAAATTTGGAGGAGCCGTAGAGGTAACAAAGAGACTTCACATGATAAAGAACTACGTGACATGTGCCATTTCTATGACATTGTTCGTGTTGATGTTGAGGAAAGATCCAATGAGTTGCAAGACGAGTAAGTTCTATCCTCATCATATTTTCTCTTTATGTGTTCAAATTGTAGGAAGTAGTTGAGTCTCTGGGATTCTATTGCAGAGTTATGTCTTTGGAGGATCAGAGGATTCTTAGTAGCTACCTACCACTACTTAGAGAGTTTATTCCAAGTGCTGCAGCACAGATTGAAACTGATGTACGAGATTACATGTCCAAGCAAGGTCATGCCTCTTCCTTGATTATATTGAGCATTGAGCAGTATTATTACTTAAAAGCATGCTGATTGGTATTTGATGATTATTGTGAGTTTTGATTTCTATAGTGCTGTGTAGCATATGCAACGCATGTTCCTATTTGATCATGTAGAAGCATTTTTGTGGGTTGGAGTGGGGGAAAGCAAAATGTAATACCTTCTCAGACATCCTGTTGGCTTTTGTAATTGCTTCACCAAGCAATTAACAATTAGTTTAGCCTTTCTCTAGTACTAGGTATGGAATGTAATTGTTCATGTTGATGAGCATTGCTTGATAGGATCTTGTTTCTTGTGTGTCATCTGCAGATGATTATGTATATGACTATTATACCATAAGGGATGACATGGATATAGGTGATGAAGATTCCTTAAGCCCTTTTCCTCTGTAAGTGTCAAATTTGTCGTATTTTGGTCTCACATTGTTATTATTTTTGTCATTTTTATAATTGGAAAGGAGATCATTTGTTTCAGGGTTCAGGTAGAGGATGAAGATTTCTATGATGGGTTAGATGATGAATCAGAATACGAGAGTGATGATTCAAATGGTATCGTAAATTCTTGTACTACTTTAAGCCCTTTGGTTTCTCAATGCTCTTCTTTTTTTATGTGTTTTTCTTCTGTTTTTCTTAGCTGAGGACCATCCAAGAAACGATTATCCTGATGAAATCTCCGAAGAGGAAGACGAAGTTGAAGAGGAGAGCGAAGCATCAAGTGGTGAATTAGAAGATGCTGATGATACTAGTAGTACATCTTCAGAATTTGAGGAATCGAGGCATGGCTTGTCTGAAGATGCAGTCCAATATGAAGATGGAATTTATGATGATGAGGACGCTTTTGACTATGAGGATGATGATAACTTTGATTATGATGACAACGACGGTGATGATGATGGCAATGCTTGGAGATGAAAATAATGGGTATTATATTTCTCATTGCCTCTTGGTAGCCTGTAAACCTCCATGTTGTCATCTTTAATGTCTAGTCTGACTTGAAAGATTCATACTTGCATCTAATGTGTGGATCTTTGTCATGGTCATTCTAGTCATCTTCATGGATGTTTAATTGTAAATCTATACGTAGAATAGCACTGTTATTCCTCCTCGTTTTAGTATTTTTTGTTTTTTTGGTTTGTTTTCCCTTCAAAACAGGGAGAGGTTTACAATAATAGATTGTCAACATATTGCACTAAGTATAGGTGGGTGTAGGAGTCTCTTTTGTTTTTGTAAAGAATATTTTACCTCTTTAGGGTGAGAAGAGTTATTTTGATTTGTTTAATAGTTGATTAAATTATTATGGATGTTTATTAATAGAAATAACAATTTTTCAGGAGGTAATTAATTTTAGATATGTATCAATTCTCTAGCTTCTTCAGCGGAGAGAGGATTAGAATGCATTGTTAATCTTTCTTAAACTAATTTATATTTAATAACTTATGCTTATTTGTTTTTTCCTATTATATATATTTTAAAGATATTACGATGTTTTGAATATTTATTTAGAAAATTAATCTTTAATGAAATATTATTTTAAAAATAAAATAAAATTATAATAATTAATTTATATATTTAAAATATATAAAAATAATAATAATAAAAATTATGGACTGCGAAGCTCAGAGAAGTGTAAAAATACATGAATACAGATTAAATAGAACCTACCAAGTTGTGCAGAAGATTGCAGGTTAGACTGCCAATAAATTACCAATCTTGTCATTTGGCAGGGGGGAACTAGAATTGAAGGGTCCAACACATTAGTAAAGTTACATGTTATTTATCTTTTTCAATTTACTTAGAATTTCATAAAAATGGTCAATTATATATATATAAATTAAAAATATATGTATATAATTTATTTTTTCAAAAAATTAAATTTTTTATTTGTAAAATTTTGGTTGTAATGTTTTAATAATATATAAAAATTTGAGGTCTATATAAAAATATTTTATGTTTAAAATCCTGTATGTAGTATATATAATAAGAAAATAATCCTAATTTATAATTATTATTTTAATATTTTAATGTACTAAAAAGATAATGACAAAATGTCTAGACTATTATTAATTTTTTGAAATTAATTTATATTTTAAATTTTAATTGTGATATATATATAAAATCTCATAATATATATTTGTTTTTAAATTCATGTTCTATAAAATTAACTTTTAAAAAATTAATTATATTGAATGCTTATAAAATTTAAGTTAATCAATTTCATATATTTTAAAAACATCATAATAAAGTATAATTAAACAGAAAAAAAAAGATGCCAATATTACAAAAGTCTATTAAATATATAATAACAAATAAAAAAAATGTTAACATTTTACGTTATTTATATTGTTAATATAATAGTAAAAAAAATTTACGAAAATAATAATTGGTATATATAACGCACTTTTAGGAGAAAAAAAATGAAGATGAGAGTAAATAAAGTGAAAGAAAGAGAAAAGTGTTGAGAATAAATAAAATGGGAGAAAGGCGAGGTTATGTTGCTTGATCTATTATCGGATTTAGCAATGTATTTTTAAATCAGTTACTAATTTAGCAATGGATTTATTGCAATATCCTTTGGTGAATTCTATGTTTTATTTCATAAACTTATATAAGAATTCCTCAAATTAATAATACAAAATCTTCATTAAAAAAGTTTTTTGTATTCAGAAATACAAATTCATGTTTTCTGAATTAAAATTAAAACTGAATTAAATAACCCTGTTTAATGAAACAAATAACCGTGTTTAATGAATCTTAATGAATGCAATATTGAAAAAAACCGAACTATTATAGTCCATCTCAGAAGTCATTCTTTATTACCCTTCACGTTCAAGAATGAATTGAATGCTAAAAATGCTAGGAAGCATCTGCACAAACCAGAATCTATGGCATTTTCACAGTTTGTACATTGGTGGAGGAACCCAGTTTTAACTGTCTGAGCTTTTTACACACATGAATCACCAACAGAATTGGGACATCTGCCTGTGCTTTCTGGAACTTGGTGTGCATCCCCATCACACATCAGAAGGCAACATATTAGGTGAACATAATCTGATTAAGATCCTGCAATTCTGAGTATTCCACGTCACCACAAACTGTAGTTTTTGATCTTGAACAAACTATTTCAGCATTCTTAAGGGTGAAACCATGAACAATCGGCAAAGGAAAGCCTTGTCCAAGTTTCGCATTTGCATATGGCAAGAAAACAGTTTGGATAAGAGTCCACATAACTGGCTGCAATAGAGGAAGGATATTGAACATTTTGCTAAACATTAATACTGATCAAACTATGTTACAGGAAAGGGGAGAAGAAAAGAATCACATTGTGACTCGTTGTACCTGAACAAGATACAGCCGAAGATTACCGATATTGCTCCATTTCAATGACATGGAAAAGTAATTTAATTTCAAGCTGCCCCCGAGTTTATTCCCTGAGATCTTAACTGAACCTGAGCCATGAATGTCCTGTGCAAACACATACAAATAGAACAAATTAACCATTGAAATAAATTTAAGATAAATTAACTCGAGATAACCAAGTTCCGAAGCAAAAAACAGCAACACGCCTGACTTCTTATCTTTATATACAGGAGTGTCAGCTAGGACCTATTAATATTATGCTAACTTCAAACACCATAACCTACCTCATTGAGTGCAAAAATTAGGGAATGTCATAATCATCTAAATGAATCATGATATTGGCAAAACCAAAAAGAGTACAACACAAATTATATAGCTGGTAAAAATGAAGATTATAGAACGTTTCTATATTAACTTCAGCAAACTTACCAATGAAATGCATGCAACTGGTATTACTTGATCTGCTTCCAAAACATCAATTATTAATTCGGCATAAACAGTTGCATCGATATCATTCTCTAAAATCTTTATGACTGGAGGAGAAGATAAGGAGAGATTTAAATTCATGTCATCATTTGGATATTTCTTGTACAATTGAGGAATAATAAATCTCCATCCAGCAGTGTTTAAAAGATATTGATCCGGTATTTTATCCACAACCCATTGCATGAATTTTGCCTGATAAACAAACGAATTGTTCTTCAGTAAAGCATAGATACAAAAGGAATTATATTCAAAAGAGCAGATACTTGGGGGAAAAGAAAAATTAAATTTATGCAGTAATAAGATATTCAAATAACATGTCCTTCAACCTAAAAGCAATCTCCCAAACACCAAGACAAGTTGGCACTTTACACCTAGGAGATATAAAATCAAAATGCCAATGATTGGATGTGGTACATATGAAAAAATGGTCTAATACAACCAAATAGGGTAGGTTAATTGCTATGTCCAATTACACTTTCAGATCCAATTATTTATTGCCAAATATGTCTTTAAATAATGCCCAAGGCAAATAAAAAGCAACTAGGTGTCCCTAGTGCACAGGACTTCCTAATTTGTGAAGGACTAGAAAGGGATGTCTGTTGTATGCAGTCATCCTCTTGGGTTGTACAGGCTGATTCCACCACTCAAAACCAAGGCCTTCTAATCACAGAGGTGCAACCTTGCTGCTAGAAGAATTTCAATAATTCAAATTTATTTGAAAAAAGGTAAAAAGACAGGGTAATACCAAGGTTTTCCCTAAAGTAAAATTAACAAGAGGCCAAAATAGAGGAACATCTGACAGAAAATTGGTCACTGAGTTTGATTCAAGAGAACTGACACAAGGTTTCAGATACTGCAGTTCAAAGTATATTGTATTCGAACTTACATCATAATATAAAGCTGATGCAGAATTAAAAACAGCCTCATCTAGTGAAATTCCAAGCATCTTAGATGAATCTTTACAGAAAACTGACGGTTGTGAACTCTGGTACTTATTCATTGGGACTAGAAACTTTTTCCTTGCTGTGAATAACCCATTGATGTCAAATCCAATGGAAGAATTACTCAACAAAGGGTCCTTCACAAAAGTCACATTTAAAGAGGCATTATCATCTACTGGAACTTCTTTGGGAAGAGATTGCAGAAATGAATCAAGCTTTAAAATTCCTTCTCTAAGTTTCTTTGTAATAGCATTTTCCACTGCAGCCCCTATTTGCTCTTCAAATGCATCTAGCATTCTGAGACATAGCAAGAAAACTTATTAAGCTTTGGAGTCAACTACCAATGGGTTCAAGGAGGATTTCTCTACACCTGCCCCACCCAGCAAAAATTATAATGCACTGTCCCTCTCCTGGCTATGAGCAAAACGCCCACCAAATGGCCAGCAGAATCGAAAGCAACAAGCAGAATGATGGTGATAGCATAGTGATACAGTACAAATCAATCAAATAGAGATTCATAAAGAGTATGTCATACCCTTGATAAAGCCAAGAAGCTCCTCCATCCAATTTGATAGAGACATCTTTAACATAACAACCACAGTTTATAAGGGACAGCTTCAAAGTTCCATTCTGGTTCTCCAAGCCTAATGTAAGCCCCACTTGCATGCCTTCAACCTTACCCAGAAGCAAGATTCATCAATGTCCCTTTGTTAAAAGGTACATAAGGACATAAATGAGCAGAAAAACACATTGATACAGAAATAAACAAATAAATAAAAGCAAGTTAAGCTACAACTACGAATTCAAACTTATGCAAAAACAAGTACTACTGCACAATAATAAGAACAACTCTAACTCAAATGTGGATGGCATTCAATATCACAAACAATATTAATTCCCACCATAAATAGTCACATAAAAATCAAAGTCAATTTCAAAAGAAAAAGTATATGTAAAATTGTAACTTTTTCACAAGCTACAAAATCTTTCCCCAAAATGAAACTAATTCAAATAAAATAGGAAGCAAAATCAGCATGCTGAATTGAAACTGAATGAATAAATCATTAAATCTCAAAGACAACTCCCAGATGAAACCAATTCATATTCTGATTACTTATGCTTCCTTCATCAACAGAAATTTCACTAGCATAATTAACACAACCAAGCAACTCATATCTGATCCAAAAGGCATCTCATAATCAAAACCCAGTTTCATGAACCCAAAAAAGAAAAAAGGAAAATCCACCATCAACTGCACAGCACATACTTTGCCATAAACCCAAGAAGACAACAAAGCACAAGCATACCTGAACAGAAGCGCCTCCTCTATCAACAATCTCAACAGGCAGAAGCCAAGAACTATACTGATAATACCAACTCGAGCTTAAATTACAAGTAGTGCCCGATGCAATAATTGCAACACCAGTATCTCCAGGCTTAACATAAGAGGATAAGACATCGATTTCATGTAAGGTGATGTTCGATAGACGCATACGAACATAACCCAGAAATGGAACTTTAACCGTCTTTTCAATCCTGGGCAAATTGAGAGGAATTATTGAAGAGATTGTTTTGGTTACAAGCAAATTCTTAAGAAAGTCGAGGCCTTGCTGGGATATAACGATTGAAATGAAGGCTTCCTGGTCTGGCGATTGAATATCATGGGTATAGGAGGGGATGAAGAGAGAAGTTATGAGGAGAAATAGGAGAGCTGTTGCTGCCATGTTTTGGGGCTTTTGACGTGCAAATTTGGAATTGAATTTGTTTTAGAGCATCGCCATGTATACACAGAGATAGATAGAGACAGAGACAGAGAATCAGAGGAGGAAAGGGACGATGATTCGGTGTCAGGAGATCGCTGCGAGAGGTAACGTGGTTTGGGATGAAAGATTTCTTGGCTAACTTGGGAGTTGGTTTAGTTATCTTGCATTAAATTCCTGGGGTTTTTCTCGTTCAAATTTTGGAATCAAAATGTTGGATTTATCTTCGAAATGATTGCTTTGGACAAGAATGTATGGAAGCGGAAAATAACTTATTTGAAAATATTTTCTGAAAACTATTTCATGTGGAAGATTTTTTTCGTACAAAATATTTTTTAAAAAATAATTTGCTTTATTATTTAATTTTTATTTAAAAATAAAATATATTAATAAGTTTATATAAAGAGAATTAGAGAAATATCAAGGTGATTTTCTTTTCTAATCATGGGAAATATTTTTTAAATAATTTAATTTTTTTAATTAAAAAATATTTTATATTAATTAATTTTTTAACATTTTTATACTATAAAATATTTAAAAAATATTTTTTAAAAATAAATGGAGTCTTATTTTTAAATTTAAAAATAATTTATATATTATTTTATTGTAATTTTAAAAAATAAAAATATACAAATATTAATAAAAAAATTTCAGTGCAAAAGTTGATTTAATCATTAAAAAAATTACTTAATATATCGTAATAATCACTTAAATTAAATAATGAGTTATTACAAATCCAATAGATCCTATTTAGTAGTCAGTATTAGCAGATTTTTTCGGAAATTTAATAATCAACCTCACCTTTTTACAATATAAAAAAATTAATGAACACAGAAATTAATGTAAAAGTTTAAAAGTATTTCATTATACAAACTCTTTACTTGAATTTACTGATTTGAACACGTGTTTTTATATAAAATTTTAAAATTATCTCATTACACAAATTTTTTACTTTAATTTATTAATTTAAGCATCAAAATGACTATTATAAGTGCTAATTAACTTGTTTTATTTTTTTATAAATTGATCAATTACAATATAATTTTATTTCAGTCACATCATTACTTAATTTTTAGAAAAAGATATACTTTTCTTATAAAAAAATACTTATGTTATTTTTTTTTTAATATTTCAAATGTCGAAAAATGAGAATGTTTTTGTGAAAGTCTCATTTATTTATTAATTTATTTATTTTAATTATTTCTCTTTGAAAATATATATCTATTTGCTTTTTAATCTATGGTTGGTTAAAATTTACTATAATTTATAGTCCATTTAATAAATTATAATTAATATTAGCAAACTAGCTCCATCTCTATTGTAGTATTTGTGAGCAATAATATGTTAGGAGAGAACGAGCAATATATACACTTCCTTTACTTCTAAATTATTTCTTTAATATATAGACTGCACATTGTACCTCACCATATGATTTTTTTTTTCAATTTTGAAAATTTTAAATATTATATACTTTTGAATTAAAAAAACTAAATTATAGAAATAATTGAATTAAATAAAAGAGATATTTACTATTTAATCCTTAAATATTGCTATTATTAATAAGTCAATCTCTCAATTTTGAAAAACTTATTAAAACGTTCTTAATTTTTTTATCCAGTCATTCTTTATTTATTTTTAATAAAAAAGATGACGAAAAAACTATTTGATTGACAGATATAAATAATAAGAACGTTTTAATAAATATAAAAACTGGCTTATTAATAATGGGAATACCCAAGAACTAGATAATAAATCTATCTAAACAAAATTACCATAAAAGCTCTTGTATATCAATTTTCTCTAGCATCACGCTTGAGTTGAAAATGTAGAGTGTTGAATGTCTCATTTCAAAATCTAATGATAGAAATAGTGGGACTATATATTAGAGTAAAATTGTACCATTCTAGAGTTAAGCTAATTAATTTCAGGGGAAATGTTAGTTTAATCCCGAGCTAATTAGGGGAGGTGCTAGCTTAATTCCGAACTAATTAAGAAATGTGCTAGCTTATCTATAACCGCTTGATATACAATTCGCTTATAGATAGAGTACTAAAAATTGTATTTAAAGATTTAACTTGCAATTCATATAAAGTTATATATACAAAGACTAAGTTAAAATAAAAATAATCAGTAATAATATTTTAATATCTTTAAATTGTAATAACTGAATCATAAAAAAGTTCAAATAAAAAAATTAACATATCTTAAAATAAAATAGATAATGTGATAAGCAAATCAGAATCAAATCACTTTGGAGAGGTGCTTAAGAATTTTTCAACGTATTAGCTTGAGGTGTTTGTTAAATCCGAGATGCTTATCTAAATGAAATAAATTTTTAAAGGTTAAAAGTGCAACTTTAGTAGGTTAATCTATGAGTATTAAAAGTTTAAAAACTAAATTAAAACATGGTGAAAAGTTTAGTATCTTAAAGTGTGAATATGAAAAGTTTAAAAGTAAATTTAAAGTTTAGTCCTCTATTTTTTCTACCTCTTTACCTAAACTCTCCATGTGTCGCCTAAATATATAAGGAAGAAATGACTAAACATAAAAGAAACTGTTGTCTTCGTGTCCCTCATGTTGGCCGAACCTACACCAAAAGAGGAGACAAATTAGTTTTCTTTTTCTTTTCTCCCATTTCCACCTTAGTTCTCTATAAAAACAAGATCTCCATCCAAACAAATTTATTCCTAAATAAAATAACCAGCAAAGGAACCATAGAAAAGGAGGAAAGAATAAGAGAAATTTAGGTGTTTAAGTGATAAGTGATAGAAATTGAAAATTAGATTTGGCAAACATATTCTTTCATGCTTTCAATTAATTTTATATTGCTAAATGAATTAAAAATCTTATTTTTCTTATTTTTTATAAAGAAAAAATTTAAAAGGAAGAAGGTAAACCAAAGGTAAATGTAAAGAAAGAGAGTAATTAAGGTGTAACTAAAGTTTTTGAAAGGAATTGTGCAAAAAGTTTTGTCTTTGTATGATTTTTTATCTTCCTTTGATCTTCTTATGAATATGTAAAATTAGGAATTAGTTTTGATTGTTGGTAATATTGCTTTGATTGTATGGATGTGTAATATGAATATTGAAA
Organism: Manihot esculenta; assembly: GCF_001659605.2. Lineage (NCBI taxonomy): Eukaryota > Viridiplantae > Streptophyta > Magnoliopsida > Malpighiales > Euphorbiaceae > Manihot > Manihot esculenta. The sequence goes on from NC_035172.2 coordinate 5,877,794, forward strand.
TGGTGTTTGGAAAGCTTAAAGTAAAAAAATTCAATATGGGAACTAAAAATGCAAATTTGGCATAATAGGTTTCAATAGGGTAGCTTATGTTGGCCGCTTTATAGCTCATTGTGTAATGATTGAAATTAGGTCTAACATATACCAAAAGAAATCTAAGACAAAGAGCTAAATCTTTCATGAAGTGACTAAATTCTGAATCTCTACTTAAATTTACGTAAGTTACTAGTGAACCTAAACTGGTTACAGAGATAATGCATTCGGAACAGTTTGTATTACTTATATTATAACTAATTATTTACTCGTTAAAATGAGTTAAGACTAGTGCCAAATGAACCACGAGAAGTATATCTATAATTTTATAGAAGACACTTAAGTTTAAATCTGTATGCAAATATATGCATCTGATATGTTTTATAAGGCTAAAAATAAATACTAATATTGTACTGGTTAGTATCTGATTGACAGTTTGTAAAGAAAAATTTATAATATAAGTTAAGAATGTCAGAATTATATGTAACATATCATTTTAGAAAGGTAAAATAAAAATACACAATGTTTATGAAGAAATGTTAATCTAATTCTATTCATACGATACTTAAAAATGTGACACAATTTTAGGTAAAAATAAAGCGAAACCTGAATATTGACCTAAAAAGTATTGACACACCAACTTTGCGGTAAAATCATTCACGTGCTAGCTTAATAAATTAAAACTTTGCACGCATGTTCTTAATGAAATAGCAATAAGCTCATGACTGAATATAGTCCATTACACACACGTGTTTGCTTTTAAAAACTCATTTTATCGACATGTTTGCTTATAAATATATAATTCGATATACTTGCTTCTTTCAATATGTTAAGCATCCAAATAGATGATTTTAGTACAAATAAATATTTAACATGTACATATACATTATTGACCCTAGTAAACTTCGATAGGAGTTATAGAGAGAATAAGAGTACGGCTTGCCATATACAATTTAATAGTACTGCGCCTAATGGATTACATGATATGATATTTTCGACACACTATGTGTCACATAGTTTCTCGGCTTGTATAGTGTCACATAGTTTCTCGGCTTTTAAGGTATATAGGCACAACATTCATCCTCCAAGCCATACAATTTGACACTTTGTACTATATAGATACAATTTTCCTTTATCTACTTAGTCGATTTTACTAAGAGTTTATAGGAGTTAAAATTTAATTATATGACTTATTAATACCTTACAAGCATGCATACAAAATGGTTACCATAATATGAATGACCTTACATATATACAACTGCATGACTTAATTTTCTCACTTTTCACTCGTATACACAACATTTCTATATATTTTTATGAAATAATTTTGGTGTAACTGTCATGTGTAATATTGTTTATACTTTGTATGAATATATTATTATTCACTCATTGGACATAAATTCAACGTATTATATTTTTTTCATATGCAAATAATAGATAAAGAAAATGACAAACAAAATGTTTGGTTCATAATCAGTTAATTTCAAGTTCTATATAGAAGTTATTTATGTATGACATATATATAAGTAGTATTTTAAGCGTCCGTAAAAGAGTTTTGAAAATAGTAAAAATGTAAAATATTATGTTTACTACTTTAAATTAATATATTTTATTTATAAGTTTAATAGTGAAAATTGAGTAAATATGGAAAATTTATTTTCCATGAAGATAATTGCTAATAAAAAAGAAAATTCTTATAATTTCTCTAATTTAAAATTATTTTTATAAATTAATATATATTTAAACAAATTAAATAACAATTAATAATATAAAAATTAATTTAAGTTTGCATATAAATTAATAATCGAATGATTGAAAAAATCAAATATTTTTATTATTTTATATTTTAATTTAAATATTTAAATTTTAAATAATATAAAATTTACATTTAATTGTCATTTTAATTGATTTTCAAAATTAAAATATAATATTAAATGTAATATTTTATTAATTTTAAATATAAATTAATTTTATATATAAAAATAATATTAACTCATAATTAAAATTAAATTAATTTATCTAAAAATTAAAATTTTGAATTAGAATACGATATAAACATTGAGTTTTTTATCGGTTGGCCTAATAATAATACTGATAACATATTAAGATTAATTAAAATTAAAATATAAATATCAGTAAATTTTAAATTTTTTAGATGAATTAATAAAAAATATATAAATATATATTTTTAGTGATTATAATAAATTATTATAAATAAAGTTATATAAATAATATAAAATAAAAATAATTTAAAATATAAAATAAATAAAATGTGAAGAAAATTTTTAAAAAATTTTCAAAATTGCAAATTATAAAAAAAATTAAATATGCGAAATATTTTATTTTTATTAAAAATATATATCCGTGCAACCGGCTATCCTACACCCTTGTTTTCGCCCTGATGAAGTTTATTGTGATTAACTCTATTTAAAAGTATAAAATAGATTAGTATACTTTCTTTTCAAGTAAAATTTTATTTTATTTTATTTTATTTAAAACAATAAAATTTTATTTTTGTTGATTTATTTTTTTAATTTTAGAAAAATAAAATAGGAAACAGGAGGAGAGAGAAACACACAAAGGAAAGCTTTCTGGCTGTGTTTGAGAACAATTGCGCCGTGGTGGACACAGAGACAGAGGATACGGCGGCTAACAAACGACTCAGCCAAACAGGAACTCCCAACAAAACAACCACAACTAGACATGGCTCTGCAGGCGGGTGTCTCCACCTCCAAAGTTCTTATCCTTGCTGGTGCAGGTCTCTTTCTCCCCTTTCCGTCTCTTCAATTGCATTATTTTCACTCTTGATTTAAGACTTTGCTGTATAACTCTCTCAATTGCTTAGTTCATCATCTTTTACCTTTCTTGATCTGTGACGATCTTGGTTTCGACCCATTTGAATTTCCTGTCTGATTCTTTTTTTTTCTTGGTCTTATTATTTGATTGTGTTTCTTTTTAGATTGGTTTTGTGAAGAATGTTTATGAATTTACATGTTTGTGTATCTTTGATGTTGCTCTATTGTTTCTGCTTTGGCCATTGGCTGCCATTTTAACTGTGTTTTTTTTTGGTGTTTTTAAAGGTTTGACTGGTTCGATTATATTGAGAAATGGGCGATTGTCTGAACTCATTGCTCAGCTGCAAGAATTGCTCAAGGGTGTTGATGAAGTGGAGATCGCACCTTACAAATACGATAGTGCACTTCTCTCTGCTCAGGTAATTTTGGTTGTTTCTTTCTTGTTGTTGTTCTTCTTCTTTGTCTTTTCATTGCCCTAATTCTCCTTTTTACCGTTTGAAAAGATAAGGGAAACTTTTTATTGACAAGTAGAAACTATTATTGGCATACAGCCCGCGAGTTTAAAGTTTGGAAAATTATGTACTGTAAAAGATGGACTGTTGAATGCTACAACACAGTTTTAATATGATACCATGCTTCTTATGTGGTCTGCTGCTACTAATGTTTATAATTAATGTGGAACTCTGAAGTCAGTTGGAAGGGAGGATTAAACTCCTGCTTATGTGTGAGATGCTGAACTCTAGAACTTTATTAGAAATATGATGGCTGTGGGTGCTGAAAAATTAGATGGAGTCATATTTTTGGAATAATAATTTGATGAGTGCTCAAATTTTGAACACGTTTCCCTTTGGTTGCACTTTCACAAATAGAAAAATTTTCTAATCTTGTGCATCTTGCCATTTACCATCACAAGAATGCTGATGTGAACATAGGATCCATTCTCTCTGAGATTTATGATGAATTGGAAAAAAAAATCCCAATTGGAATGGCACATGAAATTCACGTGTTCCTTCAAAGATGGATTAATTTATATGCTTAATTTTATCTATTGGTCATGGTTATACTTATCGATGCTCATAAACTTGACCATCTGGATATTCATGCTTAACAAGGTTAAGATATAAACACTAAATCAATACCAGCTATATCTAAAAATGCATCTAACTACACAAAAAATCAGTGTCTCAGTGAGTGGAAAAGGTTAAAAACACCTGAAATTGTCTTCGTCTCTGTGCTTTGAATTTAAAAAATTTAAGTTCAAAGCATTTAAATGTAATTTCATCACAATTTTGGTGGAGAGTACTTTCTTTCCATCTTTAGCCTCAAAGGTCAAGCCCTTTTGGCAAAAACTGTAATCTATAATGCATATTTTGCTTCTATTATGATTGCTGTATTAGCATCTATGACATTTGGCAAGGTTTTTATATTTGTTAGTTATCTTAGCATCATGGTTTTAAATCGTGGTCATGTCCATGTTGGCGGTTGCGGTTGTGGGTTACAAAAGCAGACTTGTAACAGTCGTAACATGACGGTAACAGCCTGGCTATGCAAGTTTTTTAAAAAAATTTTACAAGGTTCATAAAATGAATTGATATTGAGAGATATACAACTATATAATGGATATAAATGCATCAAAAATAGACTACATAACTTAAACTAAATATCATTATGGCAAACTAATAAAATAAAATTAAGTAATAAATTGCAAATTAATTTTAGTTTTAACAAAAGCATTATTTTTATTAATAAAAATTTATTTTTCAACTTTTTTAACCTTAAACCTATACATTAATTTTTTATTTATTACAACTAACATAGATATTAAATTTATAACTTGTCCCAAATATTGAATTACAATTACTATTAACAAATAAACTAATATCTCAAAGTATAATTTCAACTCAAAACTAACGTCAAAATGATCTTTAATCAACAAAAATACAAAAAAGAAACACAAAAAAAAAAAATCAAATTATAAAGATAAAAGCCAAAAAAAAGGAAAAATGAACTCATCTTTTAGAAGAAAGAAAATAAGAAAGGGACTAGTTTATAATGGATCTAAACTTATATGAGAAATATGTAGGAAATGATGAGTTTTTTGAGAAAAAAGAAAGAGAGATTTGAAAGAAAAGGGATTTGGAACTGCTGAAACTCATTGGAACCTCAAAATAGGCAAAATACATTTTGTTTAGCATGTGAATAAAAGGATTGAATTGTTGATAACGATTGGTGTTGTTACATAATGTTCGATAGCGGCCATTACGCCTGCAAATCGCGGGCGGGGACTTTAAATAACAGGGTAATGGGAAACAATCCCCACATTTCCCATTATATAGTGGCCGTTATGTAATGTAACAACCATTGTTTAATACCATGATCAGCATGCACTTTTACCACTTCCTAGGACTTCTGCTCTGACTGCTTCACTGAGTAGTTATTTTAAGACATCTTATCTCAAAACGGTTAAAATTTATCTTGGTTAGGAAATTCCTAAGCAAAATACTGGTTCTTAATTTAATTATGTAAAGGGTTCTTGATCTATCTTTGTCTCAAAGATTGTATTTCCTGATGAATGATTATTTGTGCTGCTGCCTCAGATTCGTCAATTGGCACAAGAGATTAAGGAGTTAACATTATCCAATCCTGTGACCATTTTTAATGGGAATGCTTCTTCTAATGGTGAGTACAACATATTTTCTTCAATAGTTGTAGATTCTAAGTAGCTCGCTCATCCTACTTTCATCAAATTTCATCTTGTATTCTTTTAATTTCAAAAGTGTTTAATTTCTGTTTGGGACCCTTCATTGATACTCACATTCTGACAAATGAACCAGTTAGGTTTTCCAATATTTTAGTGAGCTTATAGTTGGTTAAAGGTTGTCTATCAAATTTATTAGATACTTGCCCACTTCTAGCTAATTAATTAATTATCTAATGGATCTCACTGGTTAGACTTAGGGCTCAAAGAAATATGTATTACTTCATATTTACTTTCTCTGTTAATTTATTTTCATAGTTTGAAAGCCATGTTTATATAACTGTTTGAGCGGAAGCAAGCCGTGGTATTGAGATACAAAGTAATGCAGTAAAAAGGGTAAGCTAGTAGGAGACGTCTCAGTCTCTCTCAGTGCCCCTCCTTCCTGAAAGGAGGTTATTCGCTAGCTTGATATGGAAGAAATAAAAGCAAAATCTAAATTTTTATGGCCCAATGATTGGAACCCAAGTCATAAGATAAGTTCAGATGAGGAATCCAACTCTAGCAAAATCATTTTCTTGAGAAAGAGGAAATGGGATTTATGGTTCCTTAAATAATGTTATTCTTGCCACCTAGGAGGACTCAGTTTCATGTACTAGGTTTAGATTTTTGAAAGTTTTTCAAAATTTTCATGATTTATTCTGTTCTGCATCATTGGAGATTTATGTGTCTCGATGACAAAGTAAAAATATGCAAAGATGCTTATACATTTTCTTGTTTAAACAGGGAGTTTTGCATCATATCTAGTGCCAGCTGCTGCACTAGGAGCAATGGGATATTGTTACATGTGGTGGAAGGCAAGATTCTAATGACTCAAAGATGAAATGGATGCCTTTGCTTTTGGCATTCAACTTAGAGGGTGTTGGCTTAGCTTATAAGCCGGTTTGACCAATTAAATTACTGTAGTATCCTTATTAAAAATTTAAAAGTATAACATATACTCTCATTTAATGGAAAATAACTTATACCCGTTTAGTCATTTTCATAATAAATGTGCTTATAAGTTAACCAAATACATCAAGTTTCATCTACCACATATAATTACCTATACCAAACACGTAACAGCTTAAAATTTAAAAGTGCTTATAAGCTAATAAGTGCTTATAAGCTAAAATTAGCTTATAAGCTTAAATTAGCTTATAAGCACTTGATGCTTATAAGCTAAATTTCATAAGCTAAGCCAAACATCCTCTTAGTTTATTGCTTCTTGCTGATTATGGGTGTATTCTGTTACCTTTGTAGTGCAGGGCTTGTCATTTTCTGATGTAATGTTTGTAACAAAGAAAAATATGGCAAATGCTGTTGCAAATGTGTCTAAACAATTGGAGAATGTGTCTGAAACATTGGCTGTAAGTAAGATGGTTTATCTTTTGGCTAATTCTTGCTTTCCCAGACGACAACTCTTTTCTCTTAAATGTTTTGCTGTACTCTTAGTACTGTATCAACTATTGATTTGTGCAGTCAACGAAGAGACATCTGACAAAGAGGCTGGAAAATTTGGATTGGAAGGTGGTGGAGCAGATGGAAACTTCTAAGCTGATTGCTAATGATGTACATAGAAATTCTCTCTCTCTCTCTTTCTTTCTTTTTCTCTTTCCCTCCAGATATATATATTTGTTGGGAGTTCTTGTCCTATATTGGGACAATATAAAATGAAAGGGCAAAATTATCATAAGTGGTTGGGTTGCAAAATTAAATTGACTAGTTAATTATGATGTGTAAAGCAACTTAATCACTTGTCCCATATTGAAATAAATTATTGTCTAATGTGCCAAGCACTCTTGCAGAATTTAACATGGTTCTAATTTCTAAAGCTCGGTATGGGTTGTGGGTTGGGTTATTACTAACTAATTGTCAAGTGACAACCATGTGATTGCATTTGAGAGGGAAGTGTAGGGAATTCTTGTCCCATATTCGGAAAATATAAAGTGAAAGGGAAAAATAGTAAGTTATTGGATTGCATCATTAAATTGGCTAGCCATTTTGATGGGTAACACAATTCAATCATTTATACAAGTCATATTAAAATGCATTAATGTTTAATATGCCAAGCACCCTCTCCGAATTTAACACATGTGCATACACACACACACACACATCTTTCTTTTGTTCTGGAGCATAAGGTGTGCATATGTTTGCATGCATGTCAAATCAAGTCCACCAGAGCCAGACACTGGGTATTCCACCGTTGCAGATAATTGCATATTGGATTAGGAGCATGAATTTGAACTCAGCATGATGCCTATTGGATGACCCATTGATTAATATTGAGCTTATCATGTTGCTGTATAGCAAAAAGGTTACCTGAACATCTAAATTGCCTTATCCCAGAACTGTAAGATTTTTTAAGTTATTAGCCGATGTCAGCTAGTTTGGGATTAAGAATTAGTGTTTCTGCTGTTGTTTTCTGAGCGGACAATCACAGTTTGACTGGAAAGCGTTGGCCCAATGGTAAGGTAGCTTCTTTTGACTGGAAAGTTACAGTTTCCATATATGGAAACCCTAAGGGGGAAGGCCGCATATGACAAACAACCCTTCTAAGACTCTTGCAAAGTGGGGAGCCATGTGCACTGGAGGTGCCACATTAGTGAAAGCATGCATTCCTTTGACATTTGGGTAGGTCCAAGGGACAGTGGCCTACAAAAAGCTATAATTACATTGACCACTCTAACCGCAGCGCGTGCTTGACTAGACAAGCAAACGCACTCGTAACATTTGACAACTCTTTTTTGATGTGGCACTAGTTATTGCCCCTTTACATCTTTTTGATGTGGGACTTGTGAGGCAAAAATTACTTTTAATTAAACAGAACAATGCCTTATAAGTATGTTTGATTTGCCTTAAAGAAAGCCATTCAACATTGAATGGTTGCATGATTCTGAGATCCTCTATAAGCATTATGTGGCCCAACCTATTAGAAGCTTTATTCTTATGAGCTTGTGGACTCAAATTCTTCTGTTTTTGTCTCTCATTTCTGAGTTTTGACATCTGCCTGTTTGATTTTTGAGTCAGTCCTAGTGGAGCAAAGCAATAGGTTAACCTGAGCCCAAACTGTTTGTTGGTAGTTCTGTTCATTTGCAGCTCTAGTCATCAGGAAGTAGGAACTGTGTTAATACAAGACATGTTGCTCTGGTTGGGCAGATTTATTGCCAACAGAGGATGACATAAGCTTTTACTTTCTCATAGTAGCAAGCAAAGCTAGAGTAGATTTGAGAAAATTCATCATGCTTGTACATACCTTTGCCTTGTGTAGACACTTGGTGTTTTAGTCTTTATGTGATGCTGTAAGTTTTGGAATTCTAGGAATAGTATAATTGAGTTGGGATCATGTAGGCATATAGTACTCAAAGAGAATGCATTTGAAATGTGGAGGAGGCGGAAGAAGAAAGTGCTATTCTTGTCAAGGGAGGATTTCTGCATTAAAATGTTGAAAAATACCAACAAGAGAGACAATAATACCTATATTTCCAAGTTTTCTGTTCATAAATTGGGGCAACTAGTCAGATTTAACAAGCATGGTCAGTTCCTCTACTCATTTTTGAGGACAAGAATGGTTTCAAAGGTGGGGAATGTTATGAATAGGGGATACTAGAAGGAGATAAGCTGACTGTAATAGGCACGAAGTGGCAAAGCAGTTATTCTGTTACAACTAACAAAAAGGAATTAGTATAAATAGGAGGGTTGTCCTTGTATTGCATCATTCCAAAAGTTAATAATAAATGCAGAATTCCACTTTTCTCTATTCTTCTATTGCTTCTCTCCTTTCTTTCTCTATCTCCTCTCTAATTTCTGTTCTTTTCTATAAGCAAGAACCTGGTCCCATTCATTTAGAAGACCAGATGATCATAGCCCCTGAAAAAGTCCTCCATACAAGAGTAATAACAAGGGATGGACAGCAAACCCCTCAAGGCCTCATTAAATGGGTGAACATGCCAGAGGAAGCTGCTACTTGGGAAGACAGGACCTTCATCTCTGCCCATTTTCCAGAAATACCACTTTCTTGGGGGCAAGAAAGTGCTCAAGGAGGGGTTATTGTTACATACTTCAGAAAGAAGAAGAAGAATTCTAGGAAGAATCTTGGAGAAGTTTAGTTAAAGGAGGGAATAATAGTTTGTTGTAACCACTTGTAACTACTTCACTGTAACAGTAGAAGATGTATAAATACCAGTAAAGAAGAACTCACAGAAGCCAAGAAGATTCATAATACAATTCTCCTCTTCTCTCTCTCTCTCTCTCTCTATCTCTCTCCTTCCCTAATCTTTCTTTTCCTTCTTACACTCTCATCTGTTATTCTCTTTCTCTCAATCTCTTTCTTTCCAATCCCTAATCTGTTAAGAGACAAACTCTTAACATTTTACTCCTGCGAGTTTAGTATCTTGCCATTTAAATTTTCTTCTAGCACAATCTTTTTCTCCCCTTGTTTCTCATGCTAAGGTCATTTATGTTTCAGCTCAGTGAGCATAGTATCTTGCCATTTAAATTTTCTTCTTTCACAATCCTTTTCATATATTCCTCTTTCATGGTGACATTTACGTAAGGCTGAGCAGAAATCTGTTTTTACCTTAAATTCTAACATATCTAATTCAGTTTTTCTGATGGTTTTTGGTCTAAGCAATTCATTTGGTTACCATTTCTAAAAAATTTTCAGTTTGATTCGGTTAGTTCAGTTAAAAAAGAAAAAAGAAAATGAACTGATCAAAATGTTCTTTGGATGTGTTAGCTATGCCGGTTGGCATACCTACGTATTTAATAGTTCCAAAGCTTTGGCCTCTTCCTCCCACATAGGTGCAGCCTTACCTCTCTTCCTCTCAATCTCCTCGCCCTCTCTCTGGATGGAAGCCAAATTTATGCACTGAAGGAAGAGAGGTTCAAACATGCCCAAATAGGCCCAAAACTGACCAAGTAAATTTATCTGTTTGATTCAATTTGGTTCTATTTATCAGTTTCCACGTTTTAGCTTTTCAGTTCTTTGGTTAATTAGTTTTGGTTTGTTTCAGATGAGAAGTGAATGCACTGAATGCTCAACCCTACATTTATGTGAAGCTTGTATGTTTTATAAATAAAAGTGTCATGGCTACTTCCGCTGATTATTGTCATATAGTAATTTTGAGTCGGATAGATTTAATCAAAACCTAAAAAATAAAAAAGATGTTGAGTATATATATATGTAATTGTGGGAAAATAAACTACATTGAGGAGACGCATGTTAAGCATATAGTGTAAATGTGTAAGGTTCTATGGGGCTGCATCTAGATTTTCTCTCCGCTAAGACTCTAGCTAATTTATGCTCTGTACAATAGGAAGTGTAAATAATCTGCATTTCTTATTTTCTTGATGAGCTAAAAATACCTAGACGGGCCAAAACTTTCTATGCCAACACCTGCACATCATTGGATGGGTGTGTGAGGAGGAAGAGATTTGTAACTGGCAAAAAACACATAATTGGATGCACATGCTAGTGCTACTATTGTTGAACTTATGTGCAATATAACTTGCTTGCAGGTAGGTGAGATGAAAACAAACCTTTCACAGATTGGGTTTGATGTTGAAATAATCCATCAAATGATATCTGGGCTGGTAAGTTGTGTCCTTGTATATTTAACTTTCCATCCAGTTACAAGATTCATCACGTTTTTCTTGTTATTTCAATAAACTCCGCAGGAAGGAAAGCTTGAGCTTCTTGAGAGCAAACAGGTTATTTATGCTTCTCTAATCAATTGTTTCTTTCTAACATTTTGCAATGGCTTGGACGTTTTTGACGTGATTGAATTTCTTTGTATTGTTTCTTTCTTTCTTTCTTTTTGGCTTACATCATGCAGGATGCTACAAACTCGGGACTTTGGTATCTCTGCCAGTTTGCTGGAGGCTTTAAAGATGGGTCCGGTGCAAAAATTTATCAGGTCAGATTTCCTTCTTCTAAAAGCCAAGTTTGATCTGATAGATTTCAGCTATTTGCTTTGAACTGCCCAATGCAACCCCCCTCCACCCCCCCCCCCGACCCAAAAAAAAAATGAAAAAAAGGGAAAAAGCAACTAGAAAGGAACAAGAGCTAGCTAATAATGCTCAGTGGAAGTAAAAGACAGGTGTTCTCTCATATTATGGCCACTTCAAAGTTATTGAAAGTGGCTATGAATTCTAGAAAGTTGGGGTTTCCAGTAATTCTCTTTTTAAACCTTGTTATGTCTTTGATGATTTTTTATGTACTCGAAAGAAAATGTGTGAAAACCCCAAACTAGAGAGAAATTGTGAGTGGTTAGAGATAGTTCAGTTGTTGAAGTATGTGCACGCTATTGATATTTCTTTTTTCTTTTTTTCTTTTCCAAACAGTTCCATTGAAAAAGACCTTAGTTTTTATTATTTTATTTTAATGGTCCTTTGCCTATCATTTTAAGGGCATGCAGACCTATTGCCACAGCCAATTTTGCTACAGCCATATCAATAAAAGATTGATTATTTCCCTCAATTGCCTCTAAAGTCATTTGAATTTCAACTTTTTGGACTTATCCTGGAATCCAAACATCATTCTTTGTTCTCCATCTCGTATTTTCTTTCTCTTTTAGGGAAAAAGGCCACATGGGTGTTTTTGTTTTCTGCACTGTATTTGAAATTGAATTTAGAAGTTCTAAATTCTTGAAGCAAGCATTTGAATTTTTCGATTAAAGACACCCACCATAAGGTTGAAAGAATACTCGCACAGGTTATAGACCCTAATAGCCACGATCTACCATCAACTCTTTGGATACCATGCAGTACTCAAACTATCCATGAAAATTCAAGCGATTGAATGGAAATATAGAAATAAAAGAAGCCTAAACAACTACTTTTGCAATGAAAGGATCCACCAATTTGTTAATATCCTGTTGATGAAGCGTCCAGCGATGCATGGCTGCTAGAGAGATTAGAAGGTGGACAGGTACCATCTTAGCTATTGGTGAAAAGTATCACCATGGTCAAGTCTAAAACTGTGATAGTATAGATCCTGCCATGGATTTAACTTCCAGTTGTGGTCGTGGGTAGCATATACATGCTATAATGACTGTAACATAGCAGTAACAGCCTAGTGCTACGTAAATTCTTCTGAAAAATTTGCTCAGTTCATGGAATGAATAGATATTGGTTGATACAAGTAAGATTAAGTTACACAACTATGTAATAAGCATAAATACATCAAATAAAGGCTATAAATTTATTATTCTTAAACACTATTATCATTACTTAATTTATAGCTAAAATAATTATGTAGACAATAAATTTTGAAAGAGACAAATTATTGGTGACAACCACTGTTGATAAGTAACGTTTGGTAATAGTACCGTTATGCAATGGCTGTAATGAATAAGGGTGAGCATTTGAACAGTTCGGTTCAAAACTAAACCGAACTAAATAAACCGAAAACCAAAATTTTAGTATTTATAAAAATCGAACCGAACCAATTTTGGTCAGCAACCGAATCAAATTGAACCGGTCTGATTCGGTTCGGGTTGATCGGTTTTGATTTTTAATAAGTTTTTTATTTTTTACACTTTATTTTTAATATTTTAAAATTTAATTAAAATATTTTAATCTTAATATAATTTAATTTCTCTATATTATTGAAAATAACAAATTATTATCACTAATCGGTTCGGTTCGATTTTTTTTATCAAAATCGAACTGAACCGAAATAACCGAAATTTTTGAAATTAAAAATCGAACCAAACCGAATTGAATAAAAAACCGAATCGAATTTTGAAATTAATTCGGTTCAGTCGGTGTTTTCAGTTTGAATCGAATACTGCTCACCCCTAGTAATGAAGGTTACGCTTGCAAATTATGGGAGACCTGTAAATAATAGTGAAACGGGTAACATCCTCCAAAATCCTGTTCCATAATGTAACAACTTATTTGGTGTGGGTAAGGTGTCTCTTTGATGTTCCATAATGACAGTAGTTTTGGATCAAGAGCCTTTTTCTTTCACTAGAGGAGGCACGTGCCCATGTTTAATAAGAGGAAAGTCGCTGTCATGCTAGCATTATAATTATTGTGAGAACCAGGGACATGCTAAGAAGACTTGCCGGAAGTTACATGATCGTCCCACCAGAAGTCGTGGGGGGAAACAAGGTACTTTAAAGCTCAAACTAATTTATCAGAAACTGTGAAGGAGCCCTCTAAGGAGATAGGGGTGTAAACGAACCGAGCCGAGCCGAGCTTTGAAGAGCTCAAGCTTGGTTCGTTAAAATTTTTTCGAGCTCGAGCCGAATTCGAGCTTTACTCATATCGAACTCGAGCCGAGTATTAAGAAGCTCAAGCTTGGCTCGTTTAGCAAACGAGCTTAGACGAGTCGAGCTTTTATCGAGCTGAGTCTCAAATAGTTCATGAATAATTTAATTTATTTAAATGTATAATGAGTTTTAGTTTAAAACTAATAAGTTTAAAACTAAAATAATTTTAGATAAATAAGTATATCTACAAATTAGCATGTAAACTTATAAAAATGAGTTTTTAAATCTTAATGATCTAAATATATGCAAGTTTAAGAGTGTAACTAAACTATATAGAGATGAATTTTAAAATATTTAGATTTGGCTCATGAAAGTATATGCAGGGTTTAGTTTATTTCTCTTATGATAGTAATTTCAGTTTACTTAACGAGACTGTTCACGAGCCTATTCGCGAGCCTGCTCATAAACTCAGAAACGAGTCGAGCTCACGAGCCTTAACGAGCCGAATACTATGGAGCTCAAGCTTGGCTCGTTTACCAAACGAGCCTAAAAATTAAGCTCAAGCTTGGCTCGTTTAGAAATCGAATCGAGCTCGGTCGAGCTTTTATCGAATCGAACCTCAAATAGCTCACGAACGGCTTGGCTCATTTACACCCCTATAAGGAGACAACTGTTATTGAGTTCCTTTCCTCTAATGAAATTCAGGGTCTCAAGTACCTCCGGTCTCATATTGACACCTCGTCCTTTTCTGGTGTCACATCAAACTTTGGCACAATTGAATGGTTTAAGGTCAGATTGGTTGCTAAAGGTTTCACCCAAACCTATAGAGTGGATTATCAAGAGACATTTGCCTCAGTTGCAAAAATGAACTCAATCAGAGTCTTTGTTATCTTGTGTAGCTAACTTAAACTAAGACTTATAACAATTTGATATGAAGAATGCATTCCTCCATGGAAATTTAGAGGAAGAGGCATTCATGGATATCTCTTGGATTTGCTGATGAGAAGACACAAGGAAAGGTGTGCAAATTAAAAAAGGTTTTGTATGGCTAAAACAATCTCCCAGAGCTTGGTGTGACAGGTTTAGCAAAGTCATGATATTCTTTAGTTACCAACAGAGTAATGTTGATCATACTTTATTTATTAAACATCACAAGAGTAAAATCACCCTTTTCTTATTATATAGGTTAATGATATAATGGTGATAAGTGACAAAGAGGAAATGACTCAATTAGAAAAGTTGTTGGTTCAAGAATTAAAATTAAAGATTTGGGAAAGCTTTAAGAGATTTTTATCTTTCAAAAAAAGTACATTCTGGATTTTTTAGAAGAAACTGATATGTTGGGGTGTAAATTAGTAAAATCTCTCGTTGAAAGTAATCATAAGATGCAAGTAAAAACTGGTGAGTTGGTGGATATTGGAAGATACCAGATATTGACAAGGAGCACTCAACTAGACATAGCCTATACTGTTATCTTAGTCAGTCAATTAATGCATGATCCTTGCGATTGAAATACCTAAAGTATGTGCTAGGGAAAGGGCTTTTTCACTTTAAACATGGTCATTTTCGAGTTGAAACTTTTAGAGATATAAATTGGACAGGATCTCTTGATGA
This sequence comes from Manihot esculenta, assembly GCF_001659605.2. Lineage (NCBI taxonomy): Eukaryota > Viridiplantae > Streptophyta > Magnoliopsida > Malpighiales > Euphorbiaceae > Manihot > Manihot esculenta. The sequence goes on from NC_035172.2 coordinate 5,893,189, forward strand.
CAGGAGATCAGCCTCCAGCTACTCAATATTGTTAAAGGTGACCCGAGGCTCGAGGCGCCTCTCACGGAGGCGCTCACCTTGCCTCGTGAGTCGCCAGGTTGAATATTTGTATTTTTAATTTTGACATTATTTTTCATGCAAAAAATAAATTATAAATAATTATAGTAATAAGAAATTATGGAAAAAATAGTTTTGAGTTTCTTAAAAATATTTTAATTTTTTGTTTTTGATGTGAAAATAATGCTGAATATATATATAGTAGTGATTGAAAATAATGAACACTCTTCACTCACTAACTAGTTGTAATTCAAAATTTGGTCATGTTTTAAATTGCAGATATGGCTGCATTTGTGGTCACAGTAATGAGTAAGGGAAATAGGCTTGTAACATCCATACCGTAGCAAAAAGCCAACTGCTACACGCAATTTTTAAATATTTTTTTATAAGATTCATGAAATGGATATATTTTGGTAGATACAAGTAGAATTAAGAGATGGAAGTGTATAATAAGCATAAATATATCAAATGAATGCATTAAATCTATCATTCTTAAACATCATTAACATTAATGAATTTATATTTAAAATAATTATGTAGATAGTAAATAACTAACCATATTATCACCATAATAAATTAATTTTTAATTATTGAAAATAAATTTCTTTTAAGAACTTAAAAAATATCTTTTTCAATTTTAAATCAACTTACCTTTTTAAGGAATATGTGGTACTATAACTAAGATAAGTACTAAATGCTCCATTAAGTTTTAAACTTACCATTAAACTAATATAGTAAGTTTAAATTTTTTATTTGATGTTATTCTCAAATTAATAACATATTTTAATAAAAACAGCAAATAATGAAAAGAAATAGCAAAAACAGAAAAAAAAAAAAAAAAGACTTACTATAAGAATCAATTGTGGAGTAGAGATATTTATGATGATTTTTAGCTTAAAAGGGGAGCTTTGTACAATTAAAATTTTTGAGAGAATATGATAAGAACAATTACTTTGGGTGGCTGAAATACTCAGAAATGTAAAGAAAGGAAGAAAACGGTGTGTGATGTCACTTTTAGCAAATATATTACTGGGTGACAACCGTTACTGTTACATAAAAATGATAATGGCCATTATACATACAATTCATGGGATGCCTTTAAATTTCAGAGGCAACGGGTAGCGGCCCCATGAAAACCTATAAATAACATTATATGATAACCATTATTTAAAATCATGATCATGACTTGGTGTTTAATGATTTTGACATGGCTAGACTCACCCTTTTTGGGGAAATAAAATCTTCCACACACCTTTGCAATTATTTTTTCCTAGACACCTCCCATTTTGGAAAAAAAGCTCTGGCATTTGTAGCTTAAAACACATTTTCCTTCTGTAAGTTTCTCCAATTACACATAGAATGTCATTTACTTTGACGTTGACATGGCTGGGGAATAGGCAGCTATTAGAGGCGATTTTTAATTTCTTAATCTCCTAATTTGAGTTAATGAATTGATCTACTTTCGTCTTCAACTTTGGCAGGACGTTGGTGCTAAGCTAGCAAACCATTCAGCAGTGACTTACAATGATATATCTCCTAAGGTATGTGGAGTGACAAATCCTCAAATGTAATCCTGATTCTTGTCTGTTCTTTTATAACATGGTCCAACATAATATTTCAGGGCCTTCAATTTATTGCTGAAGCTAAAGAGTTGGATACAGTTGACAAATCAATGCAAAACATGAAGAAAAATGAGATTGATATCGTACCTGGTGAAAAAATCAAAACCATGAAGACGAGAATACACAGGTCGTATCCAGTCGGGTTATCCTTGGCTCGGGACTTGATAAGTTCCGGCGTATAATTATTTTGATTCTCTGCTGCTGGTAAATATCTGGATTTTTCATTCTGAAACTGTTTGGGGTTTTGCATTCATTTCTATACATGCACTGCAAATGCAACTCAAGATTGTTTTGATTCAACATTCAGAAAATGTGTTCTAGATGTAGACTTGCTGTAGAAGATGTATCCTTGGCTGCCAAAGAAAGCACCCAGGGAGTGTTGTAGCTTCAAGTGAGTGTTGCACATTTGAAAATAAGAGAACAATCATTTGAATTGCCGCTGGATAATTTATGAGAATCTTGGCATGGAAAGCTGGATTGCCAAGGATTTTTCATTTTGCAGATAATATGTGAATAATATTCTCTTTACTGTTCTGGAATTATAGTTAAAAGGATATTCTTGCATTAGGACTTTGAAATATTGACACAAGATAGATGCAAAGGAAAAACCCTTGTAAGGAAACTTCAATACATTCGGAGTAAACAGAAAAATGATGATCCAGTTTGATTTGGTGCTGTTTCAATGTCTAAAATTTCTCTTTTCAAATTTTTTAATTCAGTTAAATTTGAAACTAAACTCACCGATTGCCTGCTTTTGAATTTCCGACTATGGTTGTTTATGTGCTAATATTTGTATATATTATTTATTAAATATTTAAAATTACACCTAAAATTCATGAGAACAGGCCAAAAATCTTTAAGTAATTAAAATTTTTAAATATTTACGGTGCATTATTATATTTAATTTAATTAAAGTATTTGTATATAATTATAATATATAAATTTTCATAACCATTCCGTCTTAACATATAAAAATTAATTTGCATTTTACTTGATATATCAAAAATTAAATTGCATATTATTATTATTATGGTAAAACTCTTTGAAAGAAAAAAATTTAAATGAATTTTTATAAGATTATTTAATATTTTTATTTTTTTAATATGAAAATTTTAAATTAAAAGTAAAAAATTTTCTTTTTAAATAAAAAAAATATTTAAAAATATATTAATTAAATTGAATTTTTGTGAGATTCTTGGTTTCAAATGTAGATAATACGCACGTGTCGGTAAAATTTTTGGCATCAAGGTTTTTTTTTTTTTTCTTTTTAATCAAAACCTGATAATTCCATTTAAGGGGTTTTAAAATTTAGAAAAATATCATAAAAGGCTATTAAAAGAAGGTTACTAAGGCCTAAAAAAATAATACAACAAAAAATAAAATAAAACAACAAAGGCTTAAGCCCAGAAGCCCAAACCCACAATAGCGAAACCCTAATGCTGAATTGGGAAGCTTCTGACTTGCCGCGAAAAATTTATGAAGCACAAAACAACAGTAAAACATAGGGAAAAAAAAAATCCACAATTTAGAGTAGAGCTTAGCAGCCAAAATCCAAAAGCACTATCTATACAACGTTTGTACCGAGGGAGGAAATACTAAGTAGATCTCCTTGATGTCGACGAGGATTAACTATCCAAGTTAGCAATAATGAATTCAGATCAATTTAAAGTTATTAAAATCTACAATAAATCTAATATATAAGTTATGATCTTGATAAAAATTTCAAAAAATTTAAAAATATTTATAAAAATGATCCATCAAGATTTCTGAAGAGAGAAAAGATCCTTCTCTCTCCGGAGCATGCAGGACCATCCTGTAAACATAGAGGAGCAAACGAAGCTTGGTCCCTGCATGCAAAAGATTTCATAAATAAACAATAAAAAGAGATAAGAGAAAAGAAAATCACTCTCCTATAAAAGGAGAAAAGATCTAAAAAAAAATGATTAAATGATAAAAAAGAGACAAACTCCCGGATAAAATGATCCAAAGAGAAAAATGATCTTCCTAGAAAGTTAAAAGAGAAAAAAAAATAATCTTTTAATTTTTATTTTAAATTATCAATAACATTTTATGTTATAATTAAATTTATTTATTTACTTTGAGAATGTCAGTGATGACATAATTTATTTATTTTGAGTTATAGTTAAAATTTATTTAATTTATTCTGGATAAATTTAAGATTAAGTTTTTCGCAACTAGAAAATTTAGTTTAAATTCTCTCCTATTCTTGTAATTAAGAGATTTTTAGATAATTTATAATTAATTAAGTTAAAATTTTCTTATTTATTTAAAATTAATTTAATTTATCCTAGTCTAAATTGGAATAGGACTTATAATCCAACTTTAACTAGGACTTAAACTTTTTAGGCTATAAATACACTATTAAAGAGGACTTATTTGATCATTCTTCTCAATATAAAGTTGAGGCTTTATTCAATTCCATTAAGAATCTGCAAATTTATCAAGGTTAGTATATTTTTATTTATATTTTATGCTATTATTGTATAAGGGTTTTCAATCGTAAGTTGATTATATATTTCATATTATTTTTAAAAATAATTTAATAAAGTGCAATATCGATTGAGATTGTATTAAAAAAATAATAGAAAATTAGTATACATAAAATTAACTATAAGCCTTTTTTTTAAAAAGAAAAAAAAAAGAAAAAAAAGGGAAAACTTTACCTCCCTAGAGAGCCCACGATCTAAATTTGAATAGTTAGCCCAATAACGAGTCAAGTTGGATAACTTGGGCCTGAATCCAGGTGAGGCGGCACAGTTCGACCAGAATACCTTTCCCTTGGCTACAAAAAGGCTAGGGCTGGAACTTGCAGGATCACTGATCAGATTTCCTTCAGCTTCTTTTGGTCTCCCTACGCTACCTCTCTCTAAGGTTGTTTTTTTACTTCTAATTCTTCTCTTGTTGTTGAATGATTTTCTGCTCAATTCATCGGAATAATATGCAACTTTAGGCAAAATTTTATAGATTTTGCTCCCATACGTGGTTTCGTATTTGATCGATTTATTGCTGATTATAGGACTATATGAAATTTTTGTTTGGATTGATTTTGCTTTCTCTTGGCTAATTTGTTATTCCTTTCTTGATATGGTACTTGTTCTAAATTTTGGTGGTTGATTGTTTGTTTGCTTGCAATTTTGGTTGTTGATTGTTTGTTTGCTTGTTTGTTTTTTTTTCAAAAAATATATAACTAAAAAGTGGAAAATTTTTATCAAGTAATTAGTTTCTTTTTTTTATTTTATTTTGTGTTCTGCCTGAAATTTGTTGTTTGCTCCAATCTAAAATTTTGTTTGTTTACTAACACCCACCCCCCCCCCCCCCCTAAAAAAAAAATCTTAGTTTGAAAAAAGTTAGGTTTTCAAATCACAGTTCTGTATATATAGCTAATAACTGATTTGGTGTTGTGACAGAAACATAAATCATGCCGAAGAATAAGGGAAAGGGAGGTAAGAATAGGAAGAGAGGAAAGAACGAAGCAGATGATGAGAAACGTGAACTCATCTTCAAGGAAGATGGACAGGAGTATGCCCAAGTTCTTCGCATGCTTGGCAATGGCCGTTGTGAAGCCATGTGTATTGATGGCTCCAAGCGCCTATGTCACATTCGAGGGAAGATGCACAAGAAGGTCTGGATTGCGGCTGGTGATATAATTCTTGTTGGGCTGCGTGACTACCAGGATGACAAAGCTGATGTTATCTTGAAGTATATGCCAGATGAAGCTAGGCTTCTGAAGGCCTATGGTGAACTTCCTGAGAATACACGTCTCAATGAAGGTATTGCTGGAGGTCTTGATGAGGAGGATGATGGTGCCGGTGATGATTACATCGAGTTCGAAGATGAAGATATTGATAAGATCTAGAGTTTGGGAACTGACTTTCTTTCTATCTTATGTTTATTTATGAAGAGAGATGTCCATGTGAGTGGCTAACGATATTAAAAGCCTAAGCAAGGGTTTGTGCTTTATAAGTTGAAATTGGGATGCTAAACTGATAATATTTCTTGTGATAGTTATCATTTTTATTGGTTCTCTTGTGTCCTTGATCTTGTGAATGTGGGCTTGCTTGGCTAATATTCTCTTATGTTGGTTTTAACCTTGTTCTTTCCCCACTGCAAATTTGCATAATTCGTTTTGCATTTGGTATTATCCTGATGTTAAGTAGAAGATAAGGCTGCAATTAGAATATCATTAAGCTTGGGTAGCCTTTTATTTTATGGCGAGCGCTGGCTTTCATTACCCGAGTATGTTTTCTTTGTGATTTTTCTTCTCTTGGTATTTTCATTCGTGTTGAAAATAGGTTTCCCAAGGTTTTGGTTGATTGTCAGCTTTCGTTGCTAGGTTGCCTTCAACAGATGAGGTCAGGGGTTTTCTTTTAGCAATTAGTAGATGTTTCTTGAATTACTGAACATAGGATCCGTATCTACACAATTCTTATAATGCAAGTCAAATGTGTTGATTTTGATTTGGACAAAAAAAATGTGTTGATTTTGCTAGCTTAAAATTATTATAGCAACATGTGCATTTGCGTGCAACCTTATGATTCTGGAAGGTTTTGTCGATTTGGTATAATAATTTAGAGCTGCATTTAAAAATCACACATGGGCTGATGCCTAAAACAGTTGCTAAGAAGAGGCAAATTTGCAGGTGATTTCTTTCTCTTTTTTTTTTTTTAACATGATTTTTTTCGCCTGTGCACTTCATCATGCTTTCTATCCTTTTGGCACTCTTTCTTGATTGCCTGTGTCGCATAGAATAATAAGGAAAAAGAAGAGTGGGGTAAAAGGAAAGTAATTTATCATGTAAATTGAAGACGAGCAGTCATATGATGGTATCATAACTAGTAGTTTTTAAGTCATCATTGTCGTTTGATGCAATCATTGATAAGCTATGAAACTGGAGAGTAACTTCATTAGACTCGCAGCTCTCTTTCCCTTCTGCCAAATCTCTTTCCTAGCTGAATCTCGGATTGATGCTTTGTGGTTCATATGGCTATGAATTTCAACCGAGTATTCTGAAATTTGGGTTGCCATCCCCCTCTCCAGCCAGCTCCAACCCATTTTTGGTTCTGTAGCATCAGATCTGATCAGTTTTCTTGAAAGTTTGAGAACACTTGCTAACCAAACAAATAAATTTTAGTATTTCTTAAGAACTTAAAAATTTCTTAAGAACTTAAAGTTGGTTAAGTTATTCCTAATTAAACAAGATCTGATATTGAGAACTCATTCTTTTTTTCGTTCCATTCTAGTAAAGTATGTCACCTTTCCACAATTTATCTGTTCTTGTTGGCTTAATAAATAGAAGAAGGCAGGATAGTTCGCAGTCTCACCTTTTATCTTCAAAGCCTGAGTTCTGACTTTGTGTAGTATCTGGTGATGAGCTGCTTCACTTTCCATTTTAACTGAGAACATCTACTGAATTCCCAGTCTGAACTTCGATTGATGTGCCTACACAATCTCTACTTTCACTTTCCATTTGCTAACTGGCTCCTTATCATCCGTTCATTTGATATTTTCACGTTTGACATCTAGCCTGTAACCATTTTCCACCTAGCAATCTCAAGCCAATATATCCTCAAATAAGCTGTAATATAATTATAAAAGAGAATAGTTTTATTAAAAAATTCAAGGGTTGGGTGAAGCAATGTCAGGAAAAATGTTAACTGTAGTATTGAATAATTTATTCAAACGTTTGTCATAGGTGGCTCTTGTGAAATATTTTCTTATATGTTTTTGATATGATATTTATGCATTTTCGATAAATTCAAGCTAATTATAAGTGTATCAAAAGATAAGAAGTGTTTGAGTGGGGAAGGGGTTGGGTTGGATGGGAGAATGCAGAAGTCCCTATGCAGATCAGATCCCAGTACTTCAACTATTAAATTTGACGAAACCAATCCTTTTATATTTGAGAACAATCTTTCATGAATAGAAACATATGTTATGTTTATAACACGTCTACATTTTCCACCAAAAACTGTTTGACAAAATGTCATAATCATCATAGTAGAAACCTTTCAACCAATGGCAAAACTTCTTATTCCATCTCTGTTTCATATTCATGCTCCCCATCTCGAATTAAATGGGTCAAAAGTTCATTTTCTGTTCATCGTTGAAGTTTGAGAAGAAGATTGAATTTGGTTAGTTGCTTCATAAATCAGCCTGTTGACAAGGATATGGATAGTTATAGTCTTAAGTTTAAAAAGGGTAATTTTAAGTATTCATAGATTTAGCTTGGTGGTAAGAGCATAATCTTAAGTTCTACTCACCCAGTTTTCACTAATGGAAAAATTATTAGTTTTCATTTAATATTTTAATTAGTTAAAACATTATTATTAATTAACAAATCTTTAATTGAATTGATTAGTTAGATTAGTTTTTTATTAACTAAAATGATAAATAATAACTTAATATTTAAAAATTATTAATTATTTAAAAACGTAAATATAAATATTAAAGAAAAAATTGAAAACAAAAAGTCGTTTATTTTAGAAAAATAAAATATATATAAGAAAATTGATTTTTTTTGTGTTGAAAATTTACTAAAAAGTCGATTATTACCTTTTTTAAAAAAAAATTTGATGAACTTTTACATAATTTTATTTATTAATTATAAATTTAATAAACTAATTACAAATTTTAATTTTTTATTAATATATCTTCCCTTTAATTAATTTGAAATATGAAATTAACTTTATCAAATAATACTTTTAATTATTTAATGTTTATGTTAAATTTATGTGAAATGGACTTTATTTTCTAAAAGATTTTTAATTTGATAAAAATAATTATTATTTATAAGAATGAATATTTATATTTAGTTTAAAATAATAAAAATAATGAAGTAAATAATGAAGTGAATAATTCAATGTGAATTTATTATTAATTTATTTAAAATAGAAGAATTCAATTGAATTTTATTATTTTAAAATATATTCTAAATAAATGATTTTTTTAATAATAAAAATGAATTGAATTTTATTAATAGAATTTAATTTTTTTTATAAAAATTACATTTTAAATAAAATGAAAAAGAATTTAATTTAATTAAATTTTTTAATTATAAATGAATGGTAAATGAGTAGAAACAAAATCAGCAAGGTCACTGTCTGGAGATGTCGATGGACACGAGACACCCGCATTGTCGTTGAAATGACAACGTGGAGGGTTATGCGGCTGCAATTGCTAGAGATGTCACCCCAACCCTCGCACTTGCATTGGTTTTAGTCGGTGTAGTTACAATAGATGAAAGTTACAATAGATGAAAATTTTAATGGAAAAAAGTTCAAATCAGCACTTCAACTTTTGATTAAAGTTCAAAAACTCCCGACCGCCGCACTTGGTTTGATTTAGGCGGTACAGTCCACAGTCACAATTCATGAAAATTTTAATGTCGATGGCTATCTATAAGGAAGAAAGAAGATGTCATCCCATTTTTAGGGTTTTTTATTTGTAAAAAATAATTTATGTATAAAAATATTTTTTCAAAAAATAATTTTTTTATTTTTTAATTATAATTTAAAATTTTAAATATTAATAAATTTATATATACTAATATTAATAAAATTATTAACATTCAAAAAATAATTAGATAATGTGTTGAAATTTATAAAATAATAATTACAAAATAATAAAGAAAAATTTTAATATATATATCAAAATCAATAAATTTAGTAATATTATTAAATAATCATATAATTAATTTTTTATATAGTTAAAAAAGTTATAAACAAATAGTTTATATCAGTATAAATTATTTTTAATATATTGAATTAAATTTTAAGATAATTAAAATAATTTATTTATTATTATTACTATTTTATGTACATCTCTTTATTTTTAAAATTTTTAATATAATATTTAATTTATAAATATTAATTATTTTCAACATAGTTTCATTTTGTTTATAGATGATGACATTATTAATATAAAAAATAATAATAATCGACACAAATTATTTTTATCGATAATATATAATTTCGACTAAAAAAATAAAACTATTAAATTTTATTATCGGTTCGATTAAATAATTTAAAAATAAATTCAACCAATTAAAAATTAATATTAGCTAATTTTAAATAAATATTATATTTTGTATTTTATATTTATTTCATTATTACAAATTTTATAACAATTTATTTTTTATAAAAAGTGAAATTATTATATTTAAATGGATACATTTAAATATTTATTTGAAAAAAAACAATCATACTGTTTATTTTTAATATTTAAAGAAAGTTTGAATTAATTAAAATTTTATATTATTTTATATTAATACTTATATTTTATTATTATTTATAATAGCAATAATTATTTAAAAATTATTTTATATAAAAATATAAATACATAAAAAAATAATGAATAACTAATACTAATATATATAAATATAATATTAATCTATATAAATATATGAAGGGGAGAGGCAATAATGAGATTTTAATATTTCTTTTTATTTTTATATTAATAAAAAATTATTTAAATTAATTTATTTTAAATTTATTATGTAAATTAATTTTAAAATGATTAAAAATTTTCTCTGTTATGTAAAATAGAAAAAGGAAAAAAAAACTAGAATTTATACTCACGATGTAGATAACAATAAGAATAAAAAAATTATTATTATTTAAAATAAATTTCAAAATTTATTTAAATTTAAAACAAATTAATTCAAATTCATTCCTATTTGATCATGAAATTGTTATTTAAATCAAAACCTTTATTTTTCATCGGTAAAAGATCAAGGCTCAGCAAACAAGGGAAAAATTAATTAAAGAAAGAAGAAGAAGAAGAAGAAGAACTAGAATTTCAACTTATGTGAAAGCAAAGGTGAAAACTAAGAGATGATTAAAGTTGCAGATATAATTCAGAGAAAGCGGAAAAATTAAGCGGAAGCAGACTCCCTCTCCACAGCTTTCTTCAAGAGACTATCTTCTTCCAACACCATCTGAATAGGCAAAAAGCCCATCCCATTAGCCATAGCCAGCATCATCTGCTTCGTCTCTTCCTTAAACTCCTCCAAATCTACTCCACCATTCAAATCATGATCAAACTGCTCAAACAGAGAGCTATAAACTCGAGCCAGTTCTTCTGGGTCTCTCTTCACATCTATTCCAAAGTGGGTCTCGAAAACCCTCAAACTCCGCAGCTCCTTCAACATTTCTGCGTAGGAAAGCAGACCATCTTGGTCGGTATCAAGATGAGCAAAACGATCACGTATTGATACAGTGAATGCTTCTTCGTCCTCCACGAAGTTCACAATGGTGGCACCGTCCAAAACTTCTACGCTCATTTTGATGGTATATGCTTGAGTTGAGATAAAAAAAAAAAGTGGAAGATCAAAGATTTAAAGAGGAAGGATTTGATTGTAATGATGAATCAGAAGCTGGGTTTGTGTTCATATATATAGTTGCAGGGAAGAACATGCCAAAAAAAAAAAATTATGCTGTAGCTTTTGGGTCCATCTTCTTTATTTTTCATCTCTATAATTGCCATTTGACTAGGTGTAAGGCTGGTTTCAAATTCGTCAAATTCTGGGTGACAGGTAAATAACTTTTTTTTTAAAAAAAAAAATAAAATATAAATTTTTATGTAGTTTGAATTATTTTTGTTTTGACAAAAAAAAAACGTTGAGGCGTGTGGTTCCCTTGTGAAAATTTCAATGGGCTAACAATGGCTAAACCATCAATTCTGAACCTTTTCTTTCTAAAACAACGAGACCCACAGACTAACCGAGAGGCGACTTCTTCCTCAGAATAACAATGGCTTCCTGTCTTTTGCTGCGCTTTCGGTGAAAAGTCGTCTCGTAGAATACTCTTGACCATATGAACAATTTGTTTTCTTTCTTATAAGAATTATAGCCCTTTTTATCAATGTGCTTGCAGATCAGCCGAACTAAATGATGTATTCAACGAACTTTACTTATAAAGTAAAGAAAGGAAAAAAAAAAAAATTATCATTCAATACAGTGTCGAACAAAAAAAATAAATCCCATAATAGAGTTGGGTGCATTATTTATAATAATTCAGTTTAATTTATTTTAAATAAATTTAAAAAAAATATTTAAATTTTAAATCTTATAGAGTTACACGGCCTTGTAACTGTAAACAGTGGATAGTGGCAGCAACTATTTAATATTTGAAAAAAAAAATTACAGAAAACTATCAAAAGAAATTCTTGGCTCTATTACTATCAAAACTTTATCTAAAATCAAAACAGTTTTTTTGATAATAAAAATTTATTTTTTCTATTTATTTTTTTGAGCTATTTTTGTTAGGTGTTAGCATTATTTTCTATGCAACTAGACAATATTACAAAAATAGATCTAAAATAGTAATAGTAAATTATTATTTTATATATTTTAATTATACCTAATAAAAATTTAAAAATCAATATATTTATTTACTCGATTAAATATATGACAATAATTTAATTATTTTTTAAAATGTATTTAAAATTATAATTTTATTGAATAAAAAATAAATTTTTATTAATTATTATATATTAATAAAAAAAGTGAATTTTTTTTAACCGATAAAAGGACGTTTGATCATAAAATCTGTGGATATATAAATATTTAAATTCAAATACACTGCAATTTTAAGTAACTCTTAAATTATAAAATATATGTATAGTTCATTAAATATACGTGATTACACATGAATAATCTAATATATGGTAAATTTTGATGTTTTATTTATATATTTTGATTCTGAAAAATTTATAAATTTTTTTATATTGGTATCAAAGTCAGGATCACCTTCGTAAATACTAATGCAATACATCCTAGTATAACGGCCATAATCTTTTATTTCCGTTTTTTTTTTTTAAATTATTAAATGTTTTTTTTATTTAAATTTATTTTCAATAGACATTTTTTTCTTACTTATAACTTACTCTATATTTTTCTGTAAAATGTGAAATTAATATCATCGATAAACTATTGAAATAAGATTTTTAACAATATATTATATATAATTTGTTGATATATATCGGCTGAAATATAAATTATCAAAATTGATACATTTTTAAATATAATCTGTTTGTTTTAAAATACTTTTAGAAACTGTTTCAATCACGGTAGAAGCTAGGTGAACTCCAAACTCTATGATAGATTAGTTTTTGACAAAATCTATCACCATAAAATGATTCGGAGCGCTTGAAAACCCCCTTACCAGAGAAGAAATGAGAAGCTTTAACGGCCTAGAGACCCACGTGCAGCTCTTGTGCATTGAGCGCGAGTCCAGACCTAATAGCCTGGACTCAGCAAGCCACAGGCACACTCACATTGGGCCTTTTAGAGCCCAAGCACGCATGCTGGGCTAGCTGGCTGAGGCATTCGCGCGTAGAGCCTGTAGAGCCCAAGAGCGCTCGTGCTGGGCCTGCGAATCCTAGGAGTATGCGCTGGTGCCCAGGCGTGCGGCCTGAATCTTTAGTAGGACTAGGCTTATTTTTTTTTTTTAAATAAAATGGAACTTCTGATCCAAAATTTATTTAAAAAAATTATTTGATGAGTGATATTTATAAAAAAAAAAAAATTGGATATGTTTTATATAATTATTTTTAAATAATTTTTAATTATTATTAAATAATTTTTTTAGCAAGTTTTTTTAGAAAATATTCAAAGTTTTTCTATTAATGTTGTCATGTCATTTTATTTTTATTTATTTATTTTTTTACCTTAATTTTTTTTTATATGTACAAGTTATTTGTGGTTGAGTAGGAGCGCTTCAACTCAGTGAAAAACTCAGGTAGATAGATGATTAGATAGATTATCTCTAAAATGGATTCTATAAATATTTAAGATGAGATAAACCGTCTGTAATTTATCATACATGTGAATGATAAGGTGCAATTGATTATTTAAAAAAAATATTTTTTACAAGACAGATATGTATTCTTTAATGATTGTATTGTCTAATTTCACTCTAAAAAGTATTTTTTAGATTTTATTTGGAAGAGGGTCACTGACTTTGTAATGGAATTTATTAATGAATATATCAAAGTGGATTGCAAATGGGACGATATCTCATTCGATGTGATTATAAGACTTATTAGTATAAATTAATTTTTTTAAAGTAAAACTACTTAAAGTTAATTGTAATCTGAAACAATTAGAAAATGGTCTATCTAGTTTACTAGAAAATTCGAATCTTGTGAATCATATTGTTTTAAATTGATTGGAGTTTTAAATATTCTAATTTTTTATATTTTTTTTTACGATGAACATTAATATAATATTTAATTTTTTATAATATTAAATAATATATTATTTTATTTTATAAATAGTTATTATTTATTTTTTTATATATATCATAATATTATTTTTGAGTTAGTGTTTCTAGATATCAATCATGAAATATAAAATTAAATAAATTATAAATAATTTAGTGAATTTTTTACTCTAAATCTAATGTAAAATAATTATTAATATAATTAATTATTATTAAGGTTAATATACGTATAAACTACGACATTATTCATGTGCCTAAATATCTCTAAATTAGATTTAGAATAATATCTTCTTCTAAATCTTTTTAGTGGATCTTAATAAGTGAAAAGTTAAATAAGAATAATTATAAAATCTAAAGAAAAGTTAAATAAGAATAATTATAAAATCTAAAGTATGAAAAATCAGTATGTGCTCGAGAAACTAAAAACTCTCGAGTCTTTTAATTTAGTTTTAGAAATATTACAACAGAGCAACACAATCCAATATAGACTAGATTATGAAGCATATGATGTTTGAAAAAAATAAATTTAACTGCTCAGAGCAGTATGCATGATGTTGTTATGCATGAGTTTATAAAATATGATTTAACAACACATATTATCTACACTAAAAGAGAGATTTAAAAAAATCTCACTCGTTAATCTTATAACTTACATTATATAATCAAACACTCATTGAAGAGTTTTCATCATGATATAAAAATACGTTGTAAGATTAATGAGTAATATATTGAATGAGCTAAAAGATACTCTTCATATTTCATTAACAAACAAAATGCCCAAACTATCATATGCTCTTTGTCAAACCACCTAGAATCACATAAAAAATGCTATTTGTCCGTAATATCCATATTAAGTACATGGAAGATATGCGCTTTTTAGAGCCACAGTATGTACGTCTGTGTTTAATTCTAATAAGTATAAAAGTGTACATAACCAACTCTAATTTCAAGAAATAAATAAAAAGTAGTGAAAATATCAAGGTGAAAACTAATAAGAGATGGAAAAAGTTAAGTCCAACAAAAAATAGCAAAAACTACTTTATTTAGCGGAATCAATGCTTAAATGGTCTGGCGGAACCACCTTGTGACCTAACTTGACGAATCTAACCTGACAAAAACTGCATTGTGACTTTATTTAGTGGGACCAATATTCGAATGGTCTGGCAAAACCTAACTTAGCAAAAACTGTCTCGTGATCTTTTATAAAAGATCTATTAATTAATTTTTTTACATAAAAATTATTTTAAATTTCATAACAGTTGAATTAATAAAATAATTAATTAATAAATTTATTAAAATATTAAAAATATTTTAATATATTTTATAATTTAAAAGATCAACCCTTGAATTTTCTTAGTTACATAAGAATTAAATAGTAATTGCTCCAATAATATATATAAAAGGGAAGATTGAGTGTGCTGAAGGAAGACAAAAAGAAGCAACCCAACGTGTGAAACAAAAAGGGGCCTGTTGTTGGCCCACGCTTGAATACAAAATCAACGGGAAACGCTCGTCGTGTTCTTCTTCTTCTTTCTTTCTTCTCGGGAACTCCTTTCTCTCTCCCTTTTTTTCTTCATATTTATTCTTCTCCTCTGTCTCCACTCCTACACATCCCTCCTCTCTCTCTCTCTCTGTCTCTCTCTCTCTTCAATCACTTTCTCACCTCCTGCATTCTCTACAGCAAATGGTAACCAAAAACAAGAAGAAGAAGAAGAGATTAACACCCCGCCTCCACTGCAACAGATATGTACAGTTTCTACAGTTCCTTTCATCATTCTAATGAATCATTCTCAGAGAGTTTCGTCTCCTGTGAGTTCTTCATCGGACCATAATATTTGGTGGCGTACATGGGAAAGCCAGGCATTTCTTACCCTACTTGATTTTGTTCTTATTCTTCCTGTTCTTGATCTCGTTTTCATGTTTCTTTTTCCTTTTTTTTTATGGGTTTTTAATTTAAATATGGAGGGATAAAGAGATATTTAATTACAAGAAATATATGTAAACTGTTTTTGTTAGAAATTGTCAATGCAGATTCATAGCCAATTAATAAGGTTTTGGCTGGTTGGTTTCCCAGGTCTCTCTCCTTGCATGTTATGTTATTTTCTTTTCTTTTCTTTTTCCAGTAATTTATTCAATGTGTCATTTTGTTTTCTCATAATAATAATAATAATAATAATAATAATAACAACAACAACATTTCTAATACAGTTTTGATTTCAGGACTATTTGTTTTGCACCAATCGAAATCTAAACTGAAAATCGATTTAATTTTTTAGATTTAAAATCAAATTTTGATATGATTTCTATATGGTTTTAAACATTTTTCTTCTGATTTAGTTTTATTATCGATTTTTATTTTAATTTTAATTTTAGTACCACTATAAATCTTATAATAAAATTTAAATTTAAACGAAATAATTAAATATTTCTAATATAATATATCAAATTATCGAATTTCACATTTAAATTTTATCAAACATTCATAATATTATATAATATTTTTATTTAAAATATATTAAGACACTGAGGCTTTATTAATTTATTTTATAAAAGATATTTTTTATAACTTTTAACGTTTAAAACACTCAAAAATTTTAATTAATAAAAAATATATATAGTTTATTTAAAATGAACTTTTATCATTCCTCTAAAATATTGTAAATTCTTTTAATTTTTTTATTATTTAGAGTAAAACTATATAATTTTTTCTAAAATTATGTAATATTTAAAATTATATAGTTTACTGGAATAATATATTTTTAAATCATTATAATTATTTTAATTAATTTATTATTAATTTATTAAATTATATTTTATTAATATATATAATTTTATTAACGATTATATATATATAAATAATAATAATAATAATTATAAATATATATAAAATTAATTTTAATAATTTATATTCTATTAATATAAATTTTATTAATATGAAAATAATGCATAATATAATCTATTTAAATAGAATGAAATATAATTAATAAATTAAATTACATTGAATTATACTTTTATAAATTTTTAATAATTAACTAATGTTTAAAACACATAATAATTATATATATATATATATATAAATTAATTTTTCATGCAAATTGAATATAGATTTAGGTCAATTTTAATATGATTCTTAAAAAAAATAAATAAATTTATTTCAATTCGATTTTTACATCATTAATTTTTTTTTATTTCAATTGAATATAATTTTTTAATTTAAAACTAAAAAACCGTAATAATTGTGGACATTGATTCATATTCATCAGCTTTTGACAAGACTAGTTGATTCCTTTTTTATATAAAAAAATAATTTGATGGATAAATTAAATAGAAAAGCTACAGTTTTTTTTTCTTTTTTACAATAAAAACTATATAAACAGTTTTAAAAAATTAATAATATATACATATTTCTTTTAAGTGTATTTATGATATATAAAAAAGATGAACAATAAATTAACAGTAAAAATTAGGTTTAATTGCTGTAGCAGAAACAATGAGATTTTTTTAAAACTTATATTAAAAATCACTATATCATGTAATCTCACAATTTTTTTTATTTCTATATTTATTATTTATTTTGTTTTTGTAGCCAATCATCATATTATAAAATTATTGTGCCTACAATGTTTATATTGTGAAATTTCTCGTGGGTTTAATTTAAAATAATTAACAAATATAGTTGTTAAATAATTATTAAATTCAGTTATTAGTAGATTCAAATATTAATTTTTGGTTTTTATTTTTGTTATTGATGGTTAATACTTAGCACTTGATCATAGCTAGCCTCTGCATAAAATAGATCCAAACAAAAGTGAATTAATTTCCTTAAAAATAATTAGAATATTATTTAATTTTCATAAAAATTTCTTAAGCATATATATCAACTGTGCAATCGGTCGGTTCGGTTTCAAATCGAACCGAATCGAAAAAACTGAAAATCGAATTATAAAAATATTAAAAATCGAAAAAATCAATTATAAAAATATAACCGAATCTAATCGAATCGATAAAAATCAATTCGGTTCGATTCAGTTTGGTTCGATTCAAATCGAAATCTGTAATTTTTTTTAATTTTATGCTTTTAATTTCAGTAGAATAATTTAATAAATATTTTACATAAATTTATCAATAAATATTGTTTGAATACATAATAATAATATTTAAAAAATTCATAAAAATTCATATAAAATTTAAAAATATATATAAAATCAATATTTCTATGCATAAAATTAGTTTTTCAGTTTTTCGGTTATTTAACACATTTAAACCGAACCAAACCGAAAATTGAATAAATTGAAAAATATTAACTGAATCCAACTGAATCTTTCGATTAACCGAACCATTAAACTAAAATTGATCAATTTGATTTAATTTTTCAGTTCAGACCGATTTATGCTTCCCCTATATATCATAATAGATATTGGAAGAGAATGGGGATAGGGTTGGAGAGGCTTCGATTATGTGGAAATAAAAAATTAATAAAATGTATAGTTATTTGGAAAATGTGTCGGAAGCAAATCTCATTTCAAAATTCTGCGCCTCGCATTGCGCCCGAGGCTTACTTGTTGACTTCTCTCATTTTAATTTTTATTATAAATTTCTTAATATATTCTAATTTCATTTTTGTTAAAATATATCACTTTTAAATAATTATTTAATATTTTCTATTTTATTGATTAAAAATATTTTTATTTTTAATTAATTATTAATAATTATAATTTTTCACTAATAAAATGAAGAGTATTGGATGTGGCTTAAAAATTCTAAAATTATATTTTATTGATTTGTAATAATTTTTTATTTAGACAAATTCAATGGTTCATAATTTTTAAATAATTTAAATCAACATTCATTGGTTATTTTTAAATAATAGTAAAAAAAATCTTGAATTATTCTTATTAAATAATAGATATTTCTCAAATTATAAAAAATAATTAATATATTTTAAATTAATTTCTTAAATTATTTATATTCTAAGGTTAAGTTTGATAATTAGAGTTAACGAAAATGCCACATAATCATAGTTGATATTAAAAATTAATATTTTAATATAATTTAAATATATAATTATTAAATGATCTCTAAATTTTATTAATTTTAACAATTATGCTATGCTAATAATACTATTAATAAATCAATAATTACAATTTACACCATCTAAAAATTAATTATTCTTATTATACTTATTTTAATATGATTGAAAATTAATAATGAGTCTAATTAATCGAAAATAATAAAAAAAATTAATTTATAAATATAATAAAATTATCTATTTTAAATTTATTAAAGAGATTATTCACTTTCACTCTAATCAAAGTTAACATAATAAATATAATTAATTTTTTAAGTTAAAAGAATCGCTGATACTTAATTTACTAGAATTAATGTTATTATAATACTTATAACTTATAACAATGTAAAAGGTTGCATTTGTCGATGTTAAAAAAATTAAAAAATAAGTTATCAAGTCTTAAAAATATATCATCCGAATTATAAATAAATTAAATTAAATTTAAGAATCAAATAAAATTAAAATATTGATTTGAGGTATATTTATTAAAAAGAAAGTTTAAGGTATAATGTTGAAATTGATAAAGTTTAAAATTTTTTTAATACGTATCAATTATATTAAAATATTAATTTTGGTACCGATTAAGATGATAATGTGATATTTTTGTTAGATTTAATAGTTAAATTTAATGATAGAATATAAATCAATTTATGCGGGTAATTTAGAGCATATTAGTTAATTTTATAGCTTGAGATATATTTATTAAAATACCAATAGTTTAAAAATTTTTTATCGATAAATCTTTATTTTTAATTAATAACAATATATGAAAAAGTTGAAGTTAGTAATTTAAATAAAAATAATAAGAAACAATGCGTACTTTGTAGCGAATGGGAAATTGAGAGCGATTAGAAAGAAGAAGCCGCAACAATGAATTTGCAGGGTTTTGCTCCTTTATCATCGTCTTTGTGCTTGTTTAAGGCTTTATTTGCATGTTCTTTTCTTTGTTTTCAATCTATCTCTGCCTTTGGGTAAAGGAATAGTTTGTTTATTTTCTTTTGAAAAGCTTTTCAGTGATAGTTCCCTTTTATCGTTAGCACAACTTTTTTTTTTTTTCGTCTTATTTGAATTTTCTTTTTCTATTTAGATGTGAACTTATATATAAAGGGATTCTGCTTGATCTGTTGTTGTATTGTCGAGAGTTCTGATTAGCTGTTGGGAGAATACTGTATCACTAGTCCGGCGATTACTGCTCCCATATATTATGAATGACTGAGCTCTGCCACGTCCTCTCTTCTTATGACCGATTGGATGATTATTTCTATTTTTTCAGTAGCCTTTACAGTTTGATTTTGTTTGCTTATGCTTTTCTCTCTCATACTTTCTTTCATATTTTTTGTGTTTGAATTCAATGTCATCTACGATGGTGAGTTGGTGGAGACAAGAGAGGAGTAGGATTTGATCGGTAGCTACATCAATGCGATGGCCACATTATTGGTCCTAATAAGGTCAGTGAAGCAGTGCCTTCTAAATTTATTATGTTTTTCATTTTAATTTTTAGTTGATTCGATCGAGTACAATTCTATTGAGTGTTTGGTTTAATTTATTCTAATCTTTCTATTAGTTCTTTTTTTTTTTCTATTTTTTCTTTATTTTATTTAAGTTTATGCCTCTTCTATTTTTCTTAAATCATCTTATGCATAGTTTAGTGTATATTAATCAAAATGCAATATACTATGTGATGACTGTTGACATCCAGACCGAGGTCGAACCCTATAGAAAGTGACAGGTCCAAAGCCCACTAGAGCGCATTAAGTAGGTCAATTCGTCAACATTCCGTCCAATCCGGCCTAAAACAAATTAGACTGCCTGAGGGTCCAGACCAGTCAGTCAGAAGGGAGTCTAACTTGTCTGATGTGATAGGAAATAGGAGAGAAAAAAAAAATAAAAGAGGAAAACGTGATCTCCAAACTAAGTTTGTACACTCGAAAATTCTATTTTCTCTGAATTTCAGAATATCACTATATATATATATATATATAATTAATGGCTTGCTTTAAAAAAATATTATAAAAATTCAAAAGATTTTTTTAAAATAAAATCAAATATTTCTTGATTTTTTATGAATAAAATAATGAACTTTAAATTTAAGTTCAAATAAGATCTAATTGAACAAAATATTCTTTTAATTTACATATTAAATTTTTTTTTCAATTAAAGATAGTAACTAATTTTAATATTTCAAATTATATAAAATAGTTAATTTATGCTTTAATTAGACTTTAAAACAAAATTTAAAATTTTATTTGACAAAGAAATTAAACTAAATTTACTTAGACTAAAGCTCATTTTAACTTTTTTGTTAAATAAAGAAAAAATTAATTGAATTGTGATAATATTTGGGTTAATTTTTTTTATATTATCAATAAAGAAAAAAAAATATAGGCACGTGTATGCGCAGTAAGAAAGGGCTCTAATCCATATGGGATTGTAGGGGGCGGGTGTTGAAAGACCAAATCCGCGGTGTAACAATCAAGGACAAATATATTTTAATAAGAGTGATTTATTAAATTTATATTTATATTTATATTTATCCAATAGAGGAAATCTCAAAATCTAAATTTGTGTTTTTTTGACCTAATCTCTCTTCTATGATTTTGGGAAAATGTAATTTAGACTTTGAATCTTCAACGACAACAATGCCTTTGAATTTTCTACTTTTTATTTTTTTATTTTATTTTAAAATTATTTTCTACCTTACATTACATCCCCTTCACACTTCACTCACAGAGAGGGGTGAGCATTCGGTCGGTTCGGTTCAAAATCGAACCGAACCGAATAAATCAAAAATTAAAATTTTAGTGTTTATAAAAATCGAACCGAATCAATTTTGGTCAGAAATTGAATCGAACCGAAACGGTCTGATTCGGTTCGATTTGATCGGTTTCGATTTTTAATAATTTTTTTATTTTTTACACTTTATTTTTAATATTTTAAAATTTAATTAAAATATTTTAATTTTAATATGATTTAATTTCTCTATATTATTGAAAAAAGATATTATTATCACTAATCGGTTCGATTCGATTTTTTCGGTTTTTTTCTGATTAAAACCGAACCGAACCGAAATAATCAAAATTTCTGAAATTAAAAATCGAACCGAACCGAAATATATAAAAAATCGAACCAAATTTTCAAATCAATTCGGTTCGGTCAATTTTTTCAATTTGAACCGAATATTGGTTGCTCCTACACTCACCCATTTAATTTCTCTATGTTATGTGGATTTTTTTTAATAATATATATTATTCCTTTAAAATTTTGTATAAATCTTTTACTATCATTACCTTAAGGATTACTAATTTTAAAAAAATGCAAACATATTATTTGGATTTATTAAGAATTTATTCAGCAATAATTTTTAAATACGTTTAATATATTCTCTCAATTTATGTTTTGTGTTACATTAATTTCTTGGTGTACTTTTGTTGTCCTATTTATTTAGAGATGATAAATGTGTGGGGGAATGGGTATTTATTTTGAATTTTTTTTTTCAATATAATAGAGATAATATTGCATTAAGCCAAAACTTATCTCTAACACCACAGCATCGAAGTTAGTAAAAGAAAAGTAGTACAATAAACATTAATTGATTATTTTTTTTAATTTTAAAAATATAATAAAAAATTTTAAATTTTTTTAAAATTATTTTTCTTTTTATTAAGTAAATAATTAAAATAATTGAAAATATTTTAGATTTTTTTAATTTTAAATAAATAAAAATAATAAAAGAATTTATTAATAAATTTTTTAAAATTTTAAAAATATTTTAATGCATTTTTAAAATATATTAAAACAATATTTTTACTTAATTTTAACACGAAAAATAATGACAATAGAGAGAAACGAGAAAAAAAGTATTTCTTAATTTTAAAAACCCTTATTTAACAAGCACACAGAATAATTTATATTTTATAAATAAGTTAATTATTTATGAAATTTTTTATTACCTCTTTGTTTTGTCCATTGTGAAGAGTAGAAGAAATAGTTACACCTTTATTAAGATCGCTTTAGATGCTAACTCGTAAATTGCCAACCATTTTATACTGCGATTGGTCACTCTGCAATAAAAATAACATGACGCGATTAGTATCTATGACAGTAACTCCGATACTAAAATCAGTAAACTGAAAAAAATGGCGAATATAAAGAATTATTTAAAATTCAATAGTAGTTGTATAAGAATGGATACTTTGACATATGTAATTATTAGCTTTTATACTATAAGAAGATGAAGTTAATTATTGCATCTCTTGAAAATCTTGTTAGTATTGACTAATTGATAAAGGATCCTGTGATTATAGGTGTAATGGGAATCTGCTAAATTACATTCTCTAATGGTAACTTCTCGTGGAGTCTCGCCCCATAGTTGAGAGGCGAATCTTGACGAAAAGCTGAGACCGAAAGTGTCCGGACCGTCTTTTCCCTCAATGGGACCGAGTATCCTCTGATCAGACTCTTGTCACGTGGCCCTATTTTCGAGTGCTAGTACATGGCCTATATTGGGTGATTATTATGCTATATCAGAAGTCCTCCTGCTGGTTTTTTATTGTTTAGATTCGAATGTGATAGTTGTTTTCACAATCTGGGGCACGTCGCCTGTTTAAATTAGCCTTCCATGCCCGCGTAACTTTGCCTGCTTCTGCCCATAAATAATGATTGTCCTATTTTGTAATTTTTATTTTTGATGAGAAATCTTTCTTGCTATATTCTTTATCATTATTTTTGCTAAATGCTTATATTCTCGGTACTCGATCATAACTCTCGTCCGACCATAGTCAAATAATAATTTAAATAATCTCTTTAAAAATTTGTTAAGAGGTTAAAACCCGACAATCACCTTGCAGTCTATGCTTTTTGCCATACACTAACTTTAAACTTTTTTAATGGGACTTACCCTCTGCCTTGTGATTCGCCTGGCAATTACCTGCCTTGTGGTGCTTTTTAGCAAAAACTTGCTTTTGTCTTTTGAGACTAGCACCCCAAGACTCGTCTAGTGGATACTCGCCTTGCGGCTTGGTATAAAAAAGCCTTAGAAACTTTTTTTTTTAAATGGGATTAACACTTGGTCTCAACTTGGTGAATACCTACCTTGTGACCTAGGCATAAGAATGCCTTAGAAGCTTTTTGTGAAACGAGACTAACACTTGATCTCGTCCCCTAGCGAATACCCACCTTATGGCCTGAGCATAAAAATACCTTAGAAACTTTTTGAGAAACGAGACTAGCACCCAGTCTCATAGCTTGGTGAATACTCGCCTTGTGGCTTGGGCATAAAAATGCCTTAGAAGCTTTTTATGAAACGGTACTAACACCCAATCTTATGGCCTGGCGAATACCTGCTTTGTACTCTGGACATAAAATGCCTTGGTTAGCGAGACTAATACCCGGCCATGTGGCCTGGACATGAAATGCCTTGTTTAGCGGGACTAATATCCGGATTATGGTCTGGTGGATACCTGCCTTATGGCTTTGGCATAGAATGCCTTGTTTAGTGGGATTAACACACAGATTATGACCTGGCGGAATCCACCTTGTGTTCTTGGCATAGAATGCCTTATTTAGCGGGACTAACACTTGTGTTATGGCATGACGGAACCCGCCTTATGGCCTTGGCATAGAATGTCTTGTTTAGCGAGACTAACACCCGGATTATAGTTTGGTGGACATCCGCCTTGTGGCATTGGCATAGAATGCCTTGTTTAGCAGGATTAACACCTGGATTATGGTCTGTCGGAACTCACCTTGTGGCCTTGGCATAGAATGCCTTGTTTAACATGACTAACACTCAGATTATGGTCTAGTGAAACTCGTCTTTTGGCTTTGGCATAGAATGTCTTGTTTAGCGGGACTAACACCCGGATTATGGCATGGCGGAATCCGCCTTGTGGCCTTAGCATAAAATGCCTTATTTAGCAAGACTAACACACGAATTATGGCTTCGCGGATACCCATCTTGTGGTCTTTTCTTGTCTCCTTCCTATTCTCGCTTCTCTGGCTTTTGGTTCTGCTTTTGACTCGTCCTTTTGTCTTCTCTCAACGCTCAAACTTCATCATCCAGCCTTATGTACTTCTGGACTTTGCCCACTAGCTGTTAGTATATAGCGGCTAGGCTCTTGATTAGAGGACCCATAAACTTGATGTTGCGCGTTCCTTTTTTCAATGGTTCACATACTATCTTATGATTTAATTCTTCTACCTATATTGCTTTTGTATTGAACCATGAGATAAAACTCCTTAAAGACTCGCCCTCTTCTTGGTGAATCTTTCGCAAGCTAAATGAGAGCTTTTTAGGAGGTATACAAGTAATAAACCTAAATTTAAATAACATAGCAAATTATATAAAGTTTTGAATTGAACCTGAGCTCAGATATTGGTACTATTTCTAAGCCAAACCTGTGAGTGTTGATAGAAATACTCGGCATAATATGAAATCGTTGACATCTTGAAGCTGCATGATTGTCCTAAAGATCGCCAGGTGACATATGCGATCTGTTGTTCCGTCGTATTTATCCAAACTTGAAAGTTTGAACTTAGCGGGAAATATTCCTGCCAATATCTCTTTTGAGAGGGGCGAGGCATCATCCAGCCTATAATCCTTCTTCTGCTCCTTCTGATACCTTTTAGAGCTCGTATTAGCTTCTAGTTGACGTACTTTGGAGCCTTATCTGACAATTCTTCATCCTTCAGCTTGGCCTTCCCTTTGGACTGCGCTTGGATTGCTTCTGTTTGAATTTTTGAAGTATCAATAGAGGCGTCCTCCCTTTCCCTAAGAGCCATAAATGAGGCCTCCTCCCGAGCCTTGTACTACTTAAGAGTGGTTTGCAGCCTTTTTATGTATTGAAGCATATGCTCATTATTTAGTTTGCTCAAATCATTCTCATTGACCATCGATGGGATGTTTGGTCCACTACCAGGAGTGGAGGAAATGATTACGCTCTTATTGATAGCAACTTTAGCAGTAGCTCGTGAATTATCAACAATTTTAGAGAATAGAAAAGGAAATGAAAGACCTATTTTAATCTAAATGAACAAAGAGAATTCAATGGAGTTTCCGGCAATAGAACTAAATAATGTAACTAAAACAAAGTTGTGCCGCAATTGGTCACTCTACAAGAAAGAGAGCATGAGTTGGTTGGCACCTATGACAGCTACTTCGATACTTAAGTCAGTAAACTAAAGAAAAAGGCAAATGTAAGAAATTGATTAGAATTCAAGAGTAGTTGTGCAAGAATATGTATCTTGGTCTTTACAATCATTAGTTTTTATACTATAAAAATATGGAGTTAATTATCGTATTTACTGAAAATCTGGTTGGTACCGACTAATTTTAGGTAATCCCGTGATTATAGGTGTAATGGAGATTTGCTGGATGACATTCTCTAACGGTAATTTCTCGTGGAGTCTCGTCTTATAATTGAGAGGAAAATTCTTGACGAAAAGCTGAGACCGGAAGTATTTAGGTTTTTTTTTTCCTCGGTGGAATTGAGTATCCTCTTACCAGACTTTTACCACGTAACTCTATTTTTTAGTATAGTACATGGTCTATATTGGGCGATTATTATGATATATCAAAGGTATCATTTTATCATAGAGAGGTTTTTCTTCCTAATCAATTTTATTTCTCTCTAAACTCTTAATTCAGAGTATTATTTATTGATTTAAGCGTCAAAATGGTGGTCGATAGATACCAACCACCTCATTTTTTATTAACTTGCAAATTCAATATTCGATTAACAAGTTAACAAAATCTTAGGAAACATCAATATCATACGCTTATTTTGCTTAGCAATGAGAGAAATATGTCCCTTTTTTATATATTAAAATTATTTAATATTTTTATTCTTAAATTTTGTAAAAATCTTTTAACATCTAAATGTGATTTAAAAGGGATTACTTATTTAATACCTGAATTTATGAAATCTATTATGATTAAACATAAATATTGTTATTATTATTATTTTAAATAGAAATTGAAGATTGGCACTCACAGGCTTAGCCTGATGGTAAGTGCATCCGAGTAAATCTGAGAGATCTCAGGTTCAATCCCCCACTCCCCATTTCAAAAAGAAAATAGAAATTGAAGATTGAGATATTAAAATTTGAGAGGTCTTATGTTTATTCAAATGCTATCATCAGATTAAATTTGTGAGTGCAAACACTAATATTATTTTTAAAATTCTCATTTACTATTGATTACATTTTAATCCGCTGGCTATGATTCAAATTTTATAAAACGGTAAAATTAACTTCAATAAAACGAGGGCAATTTGGTTATTTTACAAAAATTTAATTAAAGCCTCTGAAATTTAAAAATATAATTAATAATAAATTAAGTTTTTTATAAAATATTATTAATTTATATTTAATTATTATGATTTAATTTAAAATTTTAGAGGTTTGATCGGTTTTGATTTTTATTTCGAGTATTGAATGAATTAATTCTAAGTGGTATATAAATATGAAAAAATTACTTTTTAGTCCCTAAGGTTTAACGTAATTAACACTTCTGTCCCTCTATTTTGGCGATCCAACACTTAAGTCCCTCACTTTCTCTTCCGTCCAAATTCGCAGTCCTTCCGTCCATTTAAACCGTTTGATCAAAGAGTCAAAGGTGAGAGGTGATAATTTTTTCCAAAAATACCTTTCTCTCAATGTGAAATTCCTATTTTTTTTCTCTTTCATGTTTTCTCCGGTTGCAGAAGAAGAAGAAGAAGAAGAAGAAGAAGAAGAAGATGCATTTGGGTTTGGATTTTGTGATTTTGAAATAGCGGGATTTTTAGTGAGAGTTAATTTTATCAATTCACGTGTCCCAAACGGCTATTTTTAACAGAAGGACTACGAATTTGGACAGAAAAGAAAGTAAGGGACTTAAGTGTTGGGTTGCCAAAATAGAGAGACAGAAGTGTTAATTATGTTAAATCTCAGGGACTAAAAAGTAATTTTCCCTATAAATATATATACTTATTCTTATTATAATAAAATTTAGTAAGATATGTTGAATATTTAGTAACATTCAGCAAATTTTGTATATTTGCCAATAACTTGGCAAAAATTTTGATAATAAATAAAAAATAAAAAATAAAAATCCAACTTTACTTGAATTTTTTTAAAACAAATTTAATATTTTAAAAATTCATACATTAATTATAAGAATTTCCTCACTTGTATAAAGGGGTGCCCTTGTAGGATTGGTGGGCTTTGCCTTTGATTAGAGAAGAAAGAAATGCGTGTGCTTTAAGTTCTAAAGCCCCCTCAATAGGGGCCTAATATTTAAAGTAATAGTCCAGTTGGATTCCACCTCAGATCAGCTGCTCCAATTGAACATTGAAGTTATGTCCCGCACTGTTTTTGGCTACTTGGTTATGCCAATCGTTTGAAATCAATAATTTGAAAAAAAATTCAATTATTTGATTTTTTTTTTTAACAAAATAAATTCTTTTAAATTTATTTAAATTATCTGTTTTTTGAAAATTAATCATCTCAAACTAGAGAAATAGGAGATTTTGGTGGATGAATACGTGAACTTGAGTATTTCTTATAAATGATTTATTCCTGATATTTTAAAATTTAAAAAATAGAGTTTACGGTAATTGTATAAACAGAGGAAAAAAAAGAAATAAAAATAGAGGAACACTCTTTTCTCTTTTTATTCTTTTTTTTTTCCGTCTGTTAGTGACGCTTAGCGGTCTCTTTGCTATAGTGTCATATATTTCTGTCATGCAGGTCCATACGTACGGGAGTGTTAGACGCTCTTTTTATACTAGGCGGCTATTTAATTTCTTTCGGTGCACATACAGACAGAACTGCGAAGTTATTGGGCCTGCTATCCTTCTTCATGTTACGTCACCGGTCTAAATTTTTTTCCGAGAAATCTGGGCTCGTGAGTGATTCGGTCCGCTTAATGGGTCTAAATCTGGATTGAAGATGTTGGATTGGCCCGTCAAAGGAGCTACATATGAGTTTTGGATCAGTATTGTCTTCATAGGTTCAGCCTCATACTAGGACGTGTGAAGTCCCGCGACCAATTATTTAATTATTATCTTATAAATTATTTATTCCAAATTAAGTTATAGTATTTTGGTTTAATTTTGGTTTTGGTGACGTCATCATCAAAGAATCGCATCAGTACGTTCAATAATCGCCGTTAATAGAATGTGTTTTGCTGCATCCTGTCCTTGATGGTTGTTTAGCAATGCTCAATTGTTGGCTTTGGTATTTTCTTAGTGTAGTTTTGTTCTTTCTTTATTGATTTTGTTCTAGTGTCTTTTCCTGGATCTACTTGCTTGATCTGGTACCAAACTTTAGCGATTGACAACTACAGCAATTGATAATTTTTGGTGGCATTTATGCACACTTGCAGATGGATTGAGGTTAGGTGGTTGGATTGATTTTGGTTTAATTTGTTTATTTTCGATTTTGATTGATTATGAGTTTGATTTTTCTTTTTATTATTTTAGTCTTAATTTTTTATAATCCCATTATATAGCACAATGGGTTTTGCATAAAAACCCAGCATTGATAAAAAGCAGCTAAAATGTGTAATTTTTTAAAAAAAGAAAATTATGATATAATTGTAAGAAATATGAAATTAGATTTTTTTTTCAAATACTATCAATCTGATCATTAAGTGAATTGGGTCACATCACTGATTCGGCCCATTTTGATAACAACGGATGAAACAAAGTTCGATTAAGAATTCCTTAAAAAAACTTAATTTTAAAAATAAAAAATAAAAAGTGAGCAGAAGATGGTGGGGTCGTGGGCTCACGTAGCCTCTAAATTATGAACGGGCATCATTGATTTCCTTGCAATAGATGGCTGCCGTGTACACGTCCTCATTTTAATAGCTCACCTCCCTGCAAAGCTAAGTCAAATTTTCTTCTTTTATTATATTATTATAAAATACACCTACTCCTTTCCTACTTTTTTTTTAAAAAAATAATTTAAAATTGCCTTTAATACTCTTCTCAGATTTGATCGTTTCTTGAATGATATAAATTTAAGTAGTTTAATAATTTTTAGATTAAATATTTTATATTAGAAATTGTGAAAAATTAATTTAAATATGTAATAAAAATATTTAATTTAGCAAATCATTGAACTTAATAAAAAAAAGGGAAATAAGGTAATACATGGAGGTGTAATAAGTAGTAGACATAATTTGAATTGAGAGTTTTGGCAAATGGGTCATGCCTCTGTCTTTCTACACAAGTAAAGTAGCCTTTTTTTTTTTTCTTGAACAAGCAAAGTAATTTGATAGCACCTTCTCTAATAATTAGATCAATTTAATTTAAATTAATTTTTATTTAAAATTAATTTAATTTAATTTTTATAAATATTATAATTTTAAATTTCATTTATTTAATTTAATTTAATTTTAAATTAATTGTATGGGATCATTTATCAATAACTATCACTTGAATTGCTAAAGAAATCACTCTCACTAAGTCTCGTAAGCTTTGACTTCATTATATATATATATATATATATATATTTTAAATAAAAATTGTAATACCTTTGTCTTAGGAAACAAAAGAGTTTTTATTGATGGAGAAATAACATAAATAGAAAAGTTTTAGACATCTAATCATATTAATAGAGCATTTAAATTTAGATGTTTAATAAAAAAAATATGCACAGTATTTTATCGACACGTCTTATTTAACCTTTTTTTTAGAAAAATACATGTTGAATTTAATTATTAAAAAAATATATTAAGGCACTATGTTTAATAATTCAATGATATAAAATAAAAGATAAATTATTATTATTATTATTATTATTAGTATAGATTTATGATGTTTTATAAATAGTTACGAAGATAAAGTTAGTTATATTTTAACATATATTTTTAATTCAAAATATGAATTTAAATAATAATATTTTATATTAAAATATTTAAAAGGGAAAATTACTTTATAGTCCCTGAGGTTTAACGTAATTAACACTTCTGTCCCTCTATTTTGGCGACCCAACACTTAAGTCCCTCACTTTCTTTTCTGTCCAACTTCGTAGTCCTTCCGTCCAAAATAGCCGTTTGGGACACGTGAATTGACAAAATTAACCTTCTTCTTCTTCTTCCTCCTTTTTCTGCAACTTCTTCTTCTTCTTCTTCTTCTTTCTTCTTCTTCTTCTTCTTTCTTCTTCCTTCTTCTTCTTCTTCTTTCTTCTTCCTTCTTCTTCTTCTTCTTCTTCTTCTTCTTCTTCCTACTCTTTCTGCAGCAGCTTCTTCTTCTTCTTTCTTCTTCTTCTTCTTCTTCTTCTTCTTCTTCTTCTGCAACTGGAGAGAGAAAGCATGAAAGAGAAAAAAAAAAAGGAATTTCACATTAAGAGAAGGGTATTTCTGGAAAAAATTATCACCTCTCACTTTTGACTCTTTGACCAAACGGTTTAAATGGACGGAAGGACTACGAATTTGGACGGAAGAGAAAGTGAGGGACTTAAGTGTTGGGTCGCCAAAATAGAGGGACAGAAGTGTTAATTACGTTAAACCTCAGGGACTAAAAAGTAAATTTCCCTATTTAAAATGAGAGTGATATAACATAGTCCAAAATAGGCTCTATGTTGGCATTCGAAAATAGGATTACGTGGCAAGAGTCCACTAGATGATACTCAATTCTATTGAGAAAAAAAAAACCGGATACTTCAAGTCTCAACCCTTCGTTAAAACTCGCTCTCTCGACTATAGGGCGAGATACTATGGAAAGTTACTATTAGAAAAAGCAATTCAGCAGATCTCCATTACATCTATAATGGCGGAATCCTATATCCACTATCCGGTACTAGTCAGATTTCTAGAAAATGCGATAACCAACTCCATCTTCTTATAGTATGAATACAGATGAATATAGAGACCAAGTTATACAATTCTTACACAACTACTGTTAAGTTCAAAACATTATATTACACTCGCCCTTAGTTTCAGTTTACTAACTTCAGCATCGGCGAAGGCGCTAACCACCTCACATTCTCCTTCTTGCAGATTGACCAATCGTAGCACAACTCCATTTCAGCCACATAATTTGGTTCCATTACCGAGAAACATCTATTGAATTCTCTCTGTTCATTTGGATTAAAATCGGTCTCTTATTTCCTTTCTCTTAAAAAGAA
Source organism: Manihot esculenta (assembly GCF_001659605.2). Lineage (NCBI taxonomy): Eukaryota > Viridiplantae > Streptophyta > Magnoliopsida > Malpighiales > Euphorbiaceae > Manihot > Manihot esculenta. The sequence continues at coordinate 5,925,291 of NC_035172.2, forward strand.
ATCTTTCTTTTCTTCCTTTCTCGAAATAGCTGACAATTCATGAGCTGCTACCAACAAGGGCGCTATCATTTCCTCCACTCCTAGTAGTGGACAAAACATCCTATTAATAGTCAATGAAGCTGATTTGAGCAATCTAGACAATGAGCAGACGCTTCAATATATATAAAGGCTACAAACCACTCTAGATAACTATAAAACTCAGAAGGAGGCCTCCTTCATGGCTACTAGAATAAGGTAGGAAGCTTTAATCGACACTCTAAGGACTCAGACAGAGGTAATTCACACGCAGTCCAAAGGGAATGCAAAGCTGGAGGAAGAGGAGTCGTCGGACAAGACTCCAAAGGATGTCAACTAAAAGCTGGTATGAGTCATGCAAAGGTACCAGAAGGAGCAGGAGGAGGATTATGGGAAGGACGATGTCTCGTCCCTGTCAAAAGAGATCTTGGCAGAGACATTCCCCACCAAGTTCAAACTTTCAAGTTTGGACAAATACGATGAAATAATAGATCTCAAAAGTCACCTGGCGATCTTTAGAATAACAATGCAACTCCAATATGTCAACGATTTTATGTTATGCCCAGTATTTCCGTCAACACTCACAGGTTTGGCTTAGAAATGGTATCAACGTTTGAGCCCAGGTTCAATTTAGAACTTTACATAATTTGTTATGTTTTTTAAATTCAGATTTATTAGTTATATACTTCTTAAAAAGCTCTCCTCTGACTTGCGAAAGATTTTCCAAGAAGAGAGCGAGCCTTTAAAGAGCTTTATCTCATGTTTCAATACAGAAATAATACAGGTGGAAGAATTAAATTATGAGATAGTATGTGAATAGTATGTGAAGCGTTAAAAAAAGGAACGCACAACATTAAGTTTAAGGATTCCCTAATCAAGAACCCAGCCGCTACGTACCAACAACTAATGGACAAAGTCCAGAAGTACATCAGGCTGGATGATGAAGTTCAAACGTTGAGAGAGGACAAAAGGACGAGTCAAAATCAAAACAAAAAGCTAGAGAGGTGAGGATATGTGGAGACAAGAAAAAGACCACAAGGCAGGTATCCGCTAAGCCATAATTCGGGTGTTAGTTCCGTTAAACAAGACATTTTATGCCAAATACAAGGCGGATAATTACCAGGCTATAATCCGGGTGTTAGTCTTGCTAACGCTAAATAAGTTATTTTATGTTAGGCCATAAGGTGGGTATCCACCAAGGCATAATTCGAGTGTTAGTCTTGCTAAACAAAGCATTTTATACCAAGGCCACAAAGCGGGTGTCCGCAAAGCCATAATCTGGATGTCAGTCCCATTAAACAAGACACTTTATGCTAAGGCTACAAGGTGGGTATCCGTCAGGCCATAATTCGCATTTCAGTCTCGCTAAACAAGACATTTTATGCCAAGGCCACAAGGTTGGTATCTGTCAGACTATAATCCGGATATTAGTCCCACTAAACAAGATATTTTATGTCAAGACCACAAGGCGAGTATCCGCCAGGCCCTAATCCTGGTGTTAGTCTTGCTAAACAAGGCATTTTATGTTAGGCCACAAGGTGGGTATCTGCTAGGCCATAATTCAAGTCTTAGTCCTACTAAACAAGGTATTTTATGTCAAGACCACTAGGTGGGTCTCTGCGAAGCCATAATCCGGGTGTTAGTTCCGCTAAACAAGACATTTTATACCAAGAGCACAAGGCGGGTGTCTGCCAGACCATAATCCAGGTGTTAGTCCCGTTAAACAAGGCATTTTATGCTAAAGCCACAAGGCGAGTGTCCACCAGGCCATAATCCAGGTGTCAGTCCTACTAAACAAGATATTTTATACCAAGGCCACAAGGTGGGTATCCACTAGGCTATAATCCGGGTGTTAGTCCAGCTAAACAAGGTATTTTATACCAAGACCACGAGGCGGGTGTCCGCCAGGCTATAATCCGGGTATCAGTCCCGCTAAACAAAACATTTTATACCAAGACTACAAGGCAATTAAACGCCAGGCCAGTCTTCGGGTATTAGTCCCAAAAGACAAAAGTAAGTTTCTGCTAAAAAATGCCACAAGGCAGGTAACTGCCGAGCGAGTATTCGGGTGTTAGTTTCAAAACATAAAATCAAGTTTCTGCCAAAAAGTACCACAAGGTGGGTAACCGCCAGGCTAACGATCGGGTGTTAGTTTCGATTAATAAAATTCTTCAAGTTGTTATCATGATCGAGAGTTAGTCCCATTTTACAAAAAGTTTCTAAGGTATTTTATGTCCGGCCACAAGACAGGTATTCATGATGCTCCATAATCTGGGTATTAGTCTTACTAAATAAGACATTTTATGCTAAGGCTATAAGGCGGGTATCCGCCAGACTCCTAATTCGGGTGTTAGTCCCGCTAACTAATATATTTTATGTCAAGGCCACAAGGCGGGTATCCGCTAAGCCCCATAATTCGGGTGTTAGTCCTACTAAATAAGGCATTTTATGCCAAGAATACAAGGTGAATATCCATCAGACCCATAATCCGAGTGTTAGTCCCACTAAACAGAACATTTTATGCCAAGCCTACAAGGCGGGTATCCGCTAGGCCACGCAACCAGGTGTTAGTTTCGTTTCACAAAAATTTTCTAAGGCATTTTATGCCAAGTTCACGAGACGGGTATCCGTCAAACTATAATCCGGGTGTTAGTCCCGCTAAATAAGACATTTTATGCCAAGGCCATAAGGCGGGTATCCACCAGGCTATAATCTGAGTGTTAATCCTGCTAAATAAGACATTTTATACCAGGCCACAAGGCAGGTATCCGCCATACCCATAATTCGGGTGTTAGTCCCACTAAATAAGATATTTTATGCCATGCCACAAGACGAGTATCTGCTAGGCTCATAATTTGGGTGTTAATTTCGCTAAACAAGACATTTTATACAAGGCCACAAGGTGGGTATTCGTCAGGCTCATAATTTGGGTGTTAGTCCCGCCAAATAAGGCATTTTATGCCTAAGCCACAAGACGGGTATCCGCCAAACCCCTAATCAGGGTGTTAGTCCTGCTAAACAATGCGGGTATCTGTCTGGCCACGCAATCGGGTGTTAGTCTCATTTCACAAAAAGTTTATAAGACAATTTATGCCTAAGTCATAAGACGATTATTAGCCAGGCCACCGTCGCCAAGCCACATATCCAGGTAATAGTCCCATTTTATAATTTATCTGAGACATTTTATGCCCAGCTCTCAAGGCAGGTATCCGTCAAGCCACATGGTCGGGTATTGGTCCCGTTCTTCAAATATCCCAAGTTATTTATTTACAACCACTAGTTAGGTCAGTGACTGGGTGTTATATTTGGTCAACAAGTCTATTTTAGTCATTTTCTGACAAATGCAATGATTATCAAATTCTTTTTTGTCAGGTGTTAACCCCTTAGTAATCTTTTAGAAATTGCTATTTGGCTAATCGGACGAGGGTTATTGTCAAGTACAGAGCATGTAAATACTCGGTGAAAATAATGGCAAGATATGAGTGAAAATATTTTTCATTAAAATAATGGAAGGTCAATCTAAACAGGCTACGTGCCCTAGATCGTGAAAACAAATATCATTTTCGAATCTAAAGAATCGAATACCAGTGGAGGACTTTTCATATAACACAATAATCGTCCAAAGTAGGCCATGTGTTGACACTTGAAAATAGGACCATGTGGTAAGGATTCAGATGATATTCAGTTCCACTAAGGAAAAAGAAGAGCGGGACACTTCAGGTTTCAATCCTTCGTCAAGACTCGCCCTCTCAACTATAGGGCGAGACTTTACGGAAAATTACCGTTAGAGAACACAATCCATAGATCCTCATTGCACCTATAATCGCAGGATCCTATATCCACTAGCCGGTACTAGCCTGATTTTCAGGAGATACAATAACTAACTCCATCTTCTTACAGTATAAAAGCTGACGAATATAGAAATAAAAGTACACACTTTTTATACAACTACAATTAAGTTCAAAATATTATATTATACTCGTTCTTATCTTCATTTTACTGATTTAAGCATCAATATTAGTGTCAACCACCTCATTTTTTTTAAATTAACCAATCGCAACATAATTTTATTTCAAACACATTAAAAAGTTTTATAATAATAAATATATCTTTATATTAATAAATAAAATTGACATATAAATTATAAATATAAAATTATACTAAGTTCAAATAATACATCAATAAAATAAATTATTGACATAATGAGTTATCCATATCATAATTTAATAAAATACATATTTTTTATTTTTAATTATCATCTGTAAATATTTATTAATTATTTTATTTTAATATTTATACACACACGGCGAAGAAGTGTAAAGTATTTATTGCCTGTTAAATGCGCAATGCAATTAGTGATTTGAGTTCTTTGAAAAGCAACTATTAATTTATTTTAAAGTAAATTAATTTAATTTATCAATTACTCGGCCGATTTTGAAAATAAAATGATTTTAAATTTAAATTGAACAGTTTTTAATTCGATTTCTAATTAAATCGGTCTGAGCGACTGGTCTGATTCGATTCTAAAACAATCCAAAAGATTTAAGTTTGATTTTTTGTTATTTCCGTGCAAAATTAACAGCTAACCACCGGCTAATGAAATCCACGCGTGTGAAAGCGATGACACAGGGGAGACACAGTGGCGCCAAGTACTACGGTGTCGTATTTTTTGTCGTGGGGTTTGGACAGGATTCGCACGTGATAGGTTTCCAATTTCGCCCGCTAGAGCACTGGAGTCTAGAGATGCCCATTTCAGGTAATGATTGAGTAGGTTTAGAGTGGGGTCCCACATCACAGGAGGATTTTCAACTAAAACGCGTCGGGAGTTTTCAGTATGACAAAATTGCCCTTGTGGAGAAATATCTTTTGCCTTAAATCACGCATTGACGAAAGGGTGGTTAAGTGATACTAACAATTTTATTTAAATTCAATTTTGTATTTTAATTTTATAATGGCTCAAATTTAAATAAGTTTTTTCCATTGAAGTTAGAAATTACTGCCAACTAAACATTAAAGAATTTTTTGAAATGGAAAACATTAAAGAATTAAACATTAAACAACATAATTTATTTTATTTAATATGGTAAAATAGATCTTTTAAAAAAATGAGAATATAATTTTAAAGTCTAAATTTGAATTTCTTTTTGCTATTTTTTTAAATGGTAAACATGTTATATATATATTTTTTGCTTTATTCATTTTTAATATTTTTGGTAAGAAAAATAATTTTATTATTATTAGATCTTTTATTTTTTACTAAAATAAAAGTAAATAAAATAATAAGGTAAAAATATTCTTCACATTCTTTCATTTATTTCTTTTTGAATAAAATGAAAATCTTAATTTTAAAAATTAAAAATATTATATTTCATTAATAATTAATAAATATGACTTGCGAAATTGAGCTATAAACATTTTTTCGTACTTTTGAAAAGTAGAAAATAAAAAAAAATGTATATCCCCATTTTCTCAAATATATATTTTTTAAAAATAATTTTTACTTTAATTCAAACATAATTTTTTTACTTATCAAAGATATAAAATTTCTATTATTGATATTTTCAAGATATGTAGTCTTAATGAAAAATTTTAAATTTTAAAATTAAACTTTTCATTTTATTTTTAAAAAAATAAATAAAGAATACGGAATATTTTTTCCTTTATTTTTTTTATTAAAAAAAATAAAATACATAGTGATACTACATAACTCAATCATTACCAAAAACGGATGTAACAAATCTCGAGTCTGTTAAATCGGGTGCAAACTAAAAATGACTATTTAGAGTGTTAGAGGTTATTCATTCGGGATTTTATAAGCGGATCAAAATAAATGATCACGTTATTTTTTATTTTTAAAATATTTATAATTTAAATTTTTTTTATTAATAATAATTAATGATATATTTTTTCATATGTTATATTTTTTAGTGAAAAAGAACAATAGAATTGTTTTATTCAAAAAGATAAGGATCATTCATTGTAGATCATAATTCGAACGTTGGACCGTAAAAATAAACAAACTTATAAAAGACCACAAAGCCATTCGAACATGGATCCCGTATAACAAGATATCTCATAACATGTTATAAGACAGTCGCCAAGCCATAATCCGGACGTTGGACCATGAAAACAAATGAATTCATAATAAGCCACAAGGTTATCCGGACATGGGTTTCGCATAATAAGCCATAAGGCCATCCAAAAATGGGTCTTGCATAATCAAGGCAACTCATAAATAAGGTTGTAATTCGAAAATTCATCAGGACAGAAGATGGGGTATTAGTCTCACTAAATATGATCATAAGTTGGGAATATGTCGGGCTAAAAAACTAGGTGTTAGCCCCACTGAAAAAGGCATTTTGATGCTGTGCCACAAGGTGAGTATACGCCAAGCCGATCAATCTGGTGTTAGTCCTGCTTCGCGATAAGTTTCAAAGACATTTGATGCCCAGGTCGTAAGGCGGGTATGAGCCAGGCCACGTAACCAAGAGCATTGGTCTCATTTTACAAAAAGAGAATTACAGGCATGTGTCACTGCTTTTACAATCAATTTCGAAAAATCTAAAATTTTTTGCAAAGGAGGAAGGCTCATTGTGGGCGAATGAGACTTTTTGACGATTGCCAAGTGAGCAAATAAAGTTTGCAATAAACTTGTCAATGCTAGAAAAATACTTGGCTTGTCAGGGTTAGAAAAATGTCCAAAAACTCGATAGAGCCATAAAAGACCAAGGAGCTCACAAAGGCTAGAAAATGCATGGAAACTCGTCAGGGCCGGAAAAATGCCTAAAAGCTCGAGCGAAGTCCGCAATAACTAGAAAATGCTTGGACGTTCGTCAGGGCTGGAAAATGCATGACATTCCGTCAGGGCTAGAAAAGGCCATGGAATTTAACAGGGCTAGAGACTGCATGGAAGCTCGCGTGAAGTCAGCAAGGAGGAAAGTTACTAGAAGTTCGTCAGGGCTGATCGAGGCAAGAAATTCTCAGAAGACAACTACTCCAGATTATGAAAATAACTGTCACCTTTGATTCTAAAAAATTGAAGACCAATGAGGGACCTCTGATGTTACACTATAACTACCCAAAGTAGGCAATGACCTGTCACTATAAGACAAAGTCATGTGAGAAGGATCTGATAAACTAATATGTGGTCCCACTCGTAGAAAAGAAGGTTCAGACAATCATAGTATTCGGAACCGAGAGAAGAAGACTCGAGCGCTTCATGTCGGTCTCAGGTCGGACTTGCCCTCTCAATTACTAGGCGAGGATCCACAAAGAAGTTACTGTTAACTGTTACAATCCAATAGATCCTCTTTACGTCTGCAATCACAAAATTTCTAATCAATTAGCTGATCAAGATTCCTTACAAACGAGTCGGCCATATTATTACTGGATTATCAAGAAATACTATATTTATTCACACCTTCTTACAGTATAAAACGAAACGATTATAGAGGCAAATACATACTTTTCTCTCACACTACTCTTAAATTCTAAATATTATACTACTTGCATTTCTCTTTAACTTACTGATTTGAGTATTTGAGTAAGTGTCCACCTTATGTTCTCTTTTTTACGGGTGTAACTAATTGTAGCACAATTTTATTTTGGACACATCATTATTTTGATTTTAAGTATCACATGATAACTTATTTTTCTTATAAAAAATATTGCAAATATATAAAATAAAAAATTGTACTTATTTACAATTTTAAGAAAAATAGTGACGAAACCGCAAAGTTATATGGTTATGGTTTCATGAACTGGATTGAAACAACTTAATAAGAGGCCAATTATAGATCTCCAATTGGTTGATTTGCTTCAGACTATAATGCTTCCTTTTTTTTTAAAAAAAAATAACTTATACTTAAAAATATTTTTAGTAAAATAAAAAATATTTTTTACGAAAATATTTTAAATAAAATAATTAAAATTTTTAATTAAAAAATATTTTAAAAAAATAGTTTTCATAAAATAAATAAAGTCTAGAATTAAATAAATAATATATTATAAATTAAAATTCTATAAATATGTGTACTTAGAATGTATAAAATGTTAATATCTTTATAAAAAAATAAATTAAAATCAAATTGAAATAGAAACTGAACTAAACTGATTTGAAATAGTAATAAAATCATTTTGAACAAAAAGCGTTTCGAATTATAAAGCTGGAAGAAGCGGCAATTTTAGCCAGACCGCGGTGGAATTGCGCTGTGCAGTGCGAGGAATGGTAACTTTGTTTCAAAGTTGGATAATCTTTCATTTTCAATTAACTATTTTTAGTGTTTTTGCTTATCCGTTATCCTATGAAATAAAAAATTACACTTTGAAAAAGTTTCTTTTTTTATTAATTGTTTATTAAAAAGGGAATTTTAAATATTATTTCTAAAATGATGATAAACAAAGGTTATTGTCCAGCAAAAGTAACATTAAAGGGCAATTTAGGAATAATAAAAGAAATGCAAAAATAGCAAATAGTCTCTCTCTATCTTTACCATTACCAACGTCTCTCATCAATTATGCACTCAAGTCTAATTCTATAACTTTTCAAAATGAATTTGCATTATAGTATTTTAAATTGAAAAAAGAAAATTAAACTTTATTATAAAAAAAGTAAAAAATTATTTATGAGAAGTATGTAAAAGAAAATTATAGATTAGTCCCTCAAAAACAGATAAATTTTTTTCAGTTTCGTCCCTTGAAGTTTACCACTTCATTTGTCCTTCGCCAGAGAAGTACACCTCAGACAGCCTATATTCCCGTCGGGTCCTCCATTTTCTTCAAGCTGTAAGCTCCCCAAAACGTGGGACTTTTCTCCTTATCATCCATTTGTTTGTAAGATCTTTTGTTCTTCTAGATTCACGAATAGCCAAAATTCGATAATCAATTCTCTCTTTTTTCTCTTTGTATATGCATTTCCAGGAATCTCTCTCTTTTTTTTTCTTCTTTTTTTTTTTTTCCTGGATTTTGCTCTTCATTGAGTTTTCCCCTTTAAATAAACTTTTTTCCTTCTCTGGGACTCTCTTGTTGTCTCAATATTCCATTTCTTTGTTCATGGGCCTGTCTGAAAAGGTAAAAGATTTACTGGTGTTGTTAATTTTTCCTTCTATTTTGTGGGTGCTTCTTGTTTAGATTTTTAAGCTTTTGGGAATGGCATAAAGGAAGGATCTTTCATAGCCATTTTCAAATGTATTATATTTACCTTTTTCTTTGATAATTTTTGTTTGGGAGTCTTCTTTTATCAAATACTTAAATACCCATTTGAGGCTAGTTCAATTCCAAGCTGCTAGGCTTCGAAACTTGACCATTTCGCATATTTCCAAGCCAGTAGCCTTTTTTATTTGACAAAAATCCTTTCTTTTTGTTTCCATTTCTCTCTTTATTTTCATCTCTTGATCTATCCCAACACCCCCATAAAAAGAAAATCTAGATATGTACAAAACACATCCCAAAAGAGAAGTTTCTTTCGAATTCCAGTCTCAAATCCCAGTCTTGAGGCCAAGCATTCATGCAAGAAGGGCAAGTATAACAGTCAAATTCCAAGACCTTTATGGATTCACTGTAGAAGGCAATGTGGATGATGTTAATGTATTGAATGAGGTTAGAGAGAAGGTGAGACAACAAGGGAGACTTTGGTGGGCATTAGAGGCTAGCAAAGGTGCTAATTGGTATTTGCAGCCTCAGGTTACTTCAATTGTTGAAGGGATTCCGTTGAAATCCTCTCTTAAATTGTCTAATTTAACTAATGCAATCACTTTGAAGAAGCTTATAAGAAAGGGAATACCTCCTGTACTTAGGCCTAAGGTTTGGTTTTCGCTCTCCGGAGCTGCAAAGAAGAAGTCTACGGTGCCTGAGAGCTATTACAATGATATGACTAAGGCTGTTGAAGGGAAGGTTACACCTGCTACGAGGCAGATTGATCATGTGAGTTTGCTTTTTGGTTTTTTTGCATAATGTTGTGGCGGTGGTTTGGTTTTGTTTAGATTAATGATCTAATTTTGGTGCATTGCCGTGTGCAGTTTTTCTTTTTCTTGCCCTTCTCTTATCTTTTCTTTTCTTTTCTTTTCCCTTAGCTGGTTGTTATTGATGACTTATTGCTTAGATTTGATGGTTTTATGGGTTTGATTGTACATTTAAGTGCATTAGCTTTTGTATTGCAGCGATGATCATGTTCTGAAATTTTTGGTTTATTCTGATTGAGTTTGATGGTTGTAGATTTAGCAGTTACAAGAGCTTTCTGCAGGTTTAAGTTTCTTTTGGAAAGATGGGGATTTGCTCTTCTTTAGATTAGTATCAGTTTACATTCATCCTAGATGAAATTAAAATGAACAACTTTGCATTTACTTAATTAGATTAAATAAGTTTATCTTGCTTTCTCTTTGTAATTAGGTTTAGCAGCAGGTTATTTAAGTTATAAAAGTTGCTTAATGATGATGCTGAATGCTTATGATAGGGCGAATAATCACACAGGATTCACTGGCTATTATCTGGTCGTAGATCCGCCAATCAGGAATGTGTATTTAGCATCTTTTTCATTTCATTTCCTATTTTAGAGGAGTAAATTTTCAACAGATCTCAGTTTTCCTGCTTAAATATGAAGAAATGAGATGGGTTGCTATATGTACTATTTTGATGCCTTTTTCTCTAATCCTAGGCATTACTCCTGGTTCTGAGCTCTATTGATTAGGGAAAGAGGAACTGTTTCCCTAAGAGACTGGAACTGAAGTACAAAGAAAGAAGAGTGTTTACAGGAGAGGAAATCAACAAAATTCGAGATGGGAAAAAACATGATCATAAGTGTTACTGCAATAGGAAAGAATAAAGAATACTAGCCCAAAGACCTGTTAAAAACAGAGAGGCTCTTTTCCTGTTCTTAGAAGACCGTTTTGTTTTTCCCCATCCTAACCAACCAATAAACAGCCCAAGGAAAGATGTCACAATTTTCTTATGCAGTGTGTTTGTTTATGTATGCAATACTGCTATAATTATAAAAGATGAAACATATTAGATTGGTTAACTAATTGTTGCTTTGTTTATTTTGATGCTTTTATGTAATCTAGTCTTCTCAATAAAATACATGCGGGCACGCCCACGCATGCATATATATTTTCCCTTTCCAACTATTTTCTCCTTCAGGTTTGTCTGTGTTGCCATCAGATTGCTTTGGCTTTGTTTGATTCTATCTTCTTCTATTCTTGTAGGATCTGCCAAGAACCTTTCCTGGTCACCCATGGTTGGACACTCCAGAGGGTCATGCTGCACTCCGACGTGTTCTCGTTGCTTATTCTTTCCGTGATTCTGATGTTGGGTATTGCCAGGTGGGTAATTATGGTGTTAAAATTATGTGGTGATGATGTACATTTATGAAATGCTAAGAACTATGAGCATACAACAGATAATAGCATGATCTTGCTGCTTAATTGTTCCACATGGCTTTGGAAAATGGCAACAGATCAAGATGGATCTTGATACAAATTGCATATTTGAAGTTTTAATTTTGATTCAAACTTCATGTCATATATCATGGTTTCATTTCAAAAGACGCCTTTTTCTAATACTTATGTAACAACCAATTCCCACATCAGTGGGAGACTAGAGATTTTATAGGATATATAATAGCTAGCTCAAGACTACCAAATAATTTGGGTTAACCATTTTGAGCTAAATGGAAATGGGTCCAAAATTTATTTAGTCTAACTTTAGATGGACGGTTACAATTGGCATTAGAGCCTCTCTAGTAATCGTGTGGAGCTAGTTTGAAAAATGGGTCCAAAAGTTATTTCGACTAAAATTAGTCGGATTATTACATAGCACTATATGCTAAATGTCTTGAGATTGCAGAATACAAGTTTTGTTCTATTGTCATTATGCTTCCTTAGCTATCCAACATTGGATCCATCTAAATCCATGGCTGATTTTTAAAGCATGGATAGGTTTTTTTACCATTGTAGAATTGATTCCAGAATATTTATCATCTCAAAATTTCTGTACTTGCATATCCTAATCAGAACTATCGCTTCAATTTGTGGCTAATTGTAAGAAAATGTAACACATTTTTTGAATTTAGAAATTTTAAGGGATGCATCATCACCTACTAAGATTCTGTTTCCGATATGTAATTTTGCGTAATTGAATTTGAGGGGAAAAATGGTTCCTACTAGCTACTAATTCCTCCATTGTTTTCTAGGAGCTATCACTCATGACTTACTCTTATCCCGTTGCGATTTTTCTTTAATAAATAAGGAATCTACTTTTATATTGAGTACTGTAATTATCCTTTGTGCAGGGTTTAAATTATGTTGCAGCCCTGCTATTGCTTGTGATGAAAACAGAGGAAGATGTGTTTTGGATGCTTGCTGTCCTTCTGGAAAATGTCTTAGTTAATGATTGCTACACAAATAACTTGTCAGGATGTCATGTTGAACAAAGGGTTTTCAAGGATTTGCTTGTTAAAGAGTGCCCAAGGTATTTTCCGTTCAGCGACTTTTGCTTTTCATTAAATATTTGGACTTTGGAGTTTGTATAAAATTGGAAAAGAAAATTGCAGGATAGCTGCTCATTTGGAAGAACTGGAGTTTAATGTGTCCCTTGTTGCCACCGAATGGTTCTTGTGTCTTTTCTCGAAGAGCTTGCCTTCAGAGGTTAGAAAAGTGCCAATCCCCCTTCCCTCCACACCCAATCCCTTTCCTCTGCATCTTGTTTTGATCGAGTTGAGCTATTCTTCGATAACTAACGTTATCATCTGTGTGTTTTCTGCGCAGACAACTCTGCGAGTGTGGGATGTTCTTTTCTTCGAGGGAGCAAAGGTTCTATTTCATGTAGCTTTGGCTATATTTAAGGTGCAATGCTGCTGTCTTTAAGTTCTTCATATTGCATGAATTTTTGTAATCAAGCTTGTGAGTTCCTTGAATATCTGTAATTACAGAAGTATAAGAAAATAAAAGTTGTAACTTTCAATTGCAGATGAAGGAAGTAGAGCTGCTTCTAACTCATCATGTCGGCGATGTAATTAGCATATTACAGAAAACCACCCATCATCTCTTTGATCCGGACGAATTATTGACGGTAAAGCAACTTACTACTTGATTTTCTTTTCTTTTGATCACATAGATTTGTAGATTGAAACATGTAAAACACAAATCTTGCAGGTGGCATTTGATAAAATAGGTTCAATGACAACGAACGCGATATCGAAGCAAAGAAAAAAGCAGCAACCGGCAGTAATGGCAGAGCTGGATCAAAGATTGAGAAGACTAAACTCATTGAGTATGGATGAGAAATAACTGTTATTATTACAGTTTGATCAAAGTTGTTACAGTTAAAGACATTCCAAATAACTGTTATCCAGTTATGTCTGTGGTAGGAGAAGGGGGACACAGTAAAGAGAGTCTGCTGCTTTCAAGGATGTACTATGTTGTTAAATGTAAATTATGGATTGTTGCAACATATGGAATTAAATTAAATATGTAAGTCAGGGCATCACTGGCTTTTTACTACCTTGCAAATTTGGTTTCTGATGTGAGTTGTTCATCTCCAGAAATTTCTAGGACTTGTTTTATTTGGCAACTTTCTTTCTTTCTTTCTCTAACTTGCTGTATTTTTAGCTATAAGCAGTGCCACCATTAGGGTTGTGCACAGTTTGTGAGAATTTCGATCGAACAAGAACTGGAAGGATCAAATTCTATTGATCTAAATTAATGTTTGCTATTTTATTTGAATTCTTATTTTTACCAAGTATTTTGCCTGAAAAATACCTAAATTATCTTAATTTGTAGTGAAAAGTCTGATTTTACCTAATTTTTTTAAATATATTTTTGTAATTTTAGTAAAATTATATATAGATATTTATAAGTATTAAGATATATATATATAATTTAATTTAATTTTAATTATAAATGTGTATAATTTAATATAAATATAATTTTTTTATTGGAAAGAGGCACAAAAGCCAAGTATGAATTGCATAAAAACTAGCATATTATTTTTATATTTTTCTTAAATTATAATATAAAATTAGCAAGTAAATATTATTTGGAATAAGTATTGAAATATTTTAATAAATAAAAATTAAAAAATAAAAAGTGTTAAAAATTAATAATATGAGATTATAGATAAAAATTAATGAAAATTTAAGTATTTTTTAAATAAAAATTAATTGGTAATTTTTTCTAATTATTATAATATTTTATTTGGTTAAAAATAAATTTTAACACCTTCTAAAATCTTGAAATTTGTTAGCTGAGTTACCTAAATTAAATAATAGCTAAATAATTTTTGAAAAAAATTTGTTTTCAAAAACAGTAGAGAATTCTAAGGTCTCCTTTCGGTTCACCAATCCTACCTACCGAGGAGATAATTGTAGATTTCATTATCATACTGTTTTATCCAAAATATTAACAGGTGCTACATATGATCGTCTGGAGAAAGAAAACAAAGAGAGGATCATTGATCTGGGACCATCCACCATGCCTGAGGCTATCTGAAAGTAATGTATCATGGATTCTTGTCTGGTCTGATAACGTCAAAACAACAGAAAGTGAAGCGATACAGCATCTAAGCAACAGAAATGACAGAAACCAGAAAATGAAATGAAATGATTGGCTTATATACAAGTGAGGAACTGTAACTGTGCTTCTTGGGCGGCAGGAACAAGAATGAAACTGAACTTTGAGGAATCAAATGTCAAGTCTTTGATTTGTAATATGATTCTATTAATTCTGGAGAGAATTGAAAATGTTCTTTCAAAAAATTTCATTTTTAAATTAAAATTCTTCGTGATATAAATATTAGAAAAATTTTATAATTTTTTACGTGAAATATATTATTTTTTCCGTTCTCATGTCTTATTTAAATAAGTTATTATTTCATTAAGAGTGTCATTACTCATTCTCTTTTACAAGCTAGTATTAACCTTATGTATTATTTAATGATCACAAATTTAATGTTTAGTTTCCTTAATTATTAATTTGTTCTTAGCCTTTAAACTTTATTTCAATGATTTGCTAAAAAAAGTTGGATTCTCATTATTAATAAGTCTAACTAACGAGTCTTATCCCTAAACCTGTTGATATACCTTCTATTAAATTTCTCTCGAGTCTTCTAGAAAATGGATCTATCAGGTTATTACAAAACTTAACATAAATAATTGTTATTATTCCATCAGTAATTAGTTGCCTTATATATTCATGTCTTAAGTCTATATGTTTAGATTTATCATTATATATTTTACTATATGCTCTAGATATGGTTGCTTGACTATATATTACGGTGTAAGGAAATAGCTGGCATCGGTTGTGACCACAACTCTATATCCAATAATAAATTTCTCAGCCATTCTGCTTCTTTACCTGTTATACCAATAGCTATGAACTCAGATTCCCTAGTAGAATGTATTATACATGTCTATTTCTTTAATATCCAAGAAACAACACCACCTACTAGAGTAAAAAAACTCATCCACAGGTAGATTTATTCTTATCAATACTAGTCATTCAACTTGCATCAGTATAACCTTCTAAGACAATAGAAAACTTATTATAAAACAATCTGTAATTCATAGTTTTCCTTAAATAACCAAGTACTCTTGCAATTGCTTTTCAATATTCTATACTAGAATTACTAGTATATCTTGACAATTTATATACTGCAAAAGCAATATCAAGTCTAGTACAATGCATAACATATCACACCTAACATGTTAGTACCAATAATTAACATACAATCTACATAAAGATATATAATAACTTTAAAATCATATGTAAATTTAAAATAAAGACATTTATCTGCACTATTATGCTAAAAACCATATTTTAAAATTACATAATTAAACTTTTCATGCCATTGTTTGGGTACTTGTTTTAATCCATACAATAATTTAACTAATTTGTAAACTTTATTTTCATTTTTTGGTAGAACAAAACCTTCAGGTTGTTTTATATAGACTTCCTCATCCAAGTCACCATTCAAGAATGCAGTTTTAATATGCATTTGATGAACATATAAGTTATATATCGATACTAAAGCCAAAAGAATTCTAATGGAAGTGATTCTAGCCACCGGTGCATAGATATCAGAATAATATATTTCTTTCTTTTATTTAATATCTTTTGCTACCGGTCTTACTTTAAAAGTTTAGATTGAACCATTTGTATTATACTTTCTTCTGAAAACTCATTTACGGCCAATTAGTTTAAAACCATGTGGTAAATCTGCTAGAAGCCAAATATTATTATATTTTAATGAATCCATTTAATCATTAATAGTCTCCTTCCAAAAAGAGGCATCCTTTTGACTATATTGCTTCTTAAAACGTTTTAGAATCATCCTCTATATTTAATAAAATAGAAATTTTATTAAATATTTCAATTCTATTACCTTCAACTAGAAAAACAATAGATTGTGAGGATATAAAATCAAAACATTCTTTAAAAATTCTAACACATCGACTTCTCCTAATTTCATTAGGATTATTATTATTATTATTATTTTGAATGGTGCTTAAATTTGGTTTCAAAACAGTTCTTAGTTTAATAAAAGAATTATTATTAAATCATTGATTGAAATCTGAATCATTGCGAAATTTATTTTTAATAAATTCAATATCTCTCGATTCTATAATCACATTAGAACCAAAATTTAATATTCTATAAATTTTAAAATTTTCTGCATACCTAATAAAAACTCCTTTAAAGACTCTAGAACCCAATTTCATTTTTTTTGAATTAAGATAATTTAGATTTGGTTTTCTATTCTTTCATTTTTTATAGGGAGAAATTATAAATTATATAAAATATATATTTATATATATACACACTGGCATTTTTTCTATTTTTTGAGTTGTATATATCACTATTTCACTGTGTCGAATTTATCTAAGATCTTATTTGTAATAAATTTTTTAGTAATTTTTCTTTTGATGTAAATAAGAAAATAATCAAATACAAGCTTTAATAGAGAGTATTGAAATGGAAACTTTTTAAATATCTGAGTGAATGATTAATTGTTAAGTGAATGAAGAGACAACTTAATAGATAGAAAACTTCCAATTGATAAGAAAAATCACTAAAATTATTATGTAATTTTTTCTCTTTTAAGTGGAAAAATTAACAATTATTTAATAAAGTATTCTCTATTTAAAAAGAAAGATGAAATAGTTGATTAAATTATTAAAGAATATAAAATAATTTTGTCAAAATATTTATTAAAACTAAGTTGAAGAAATAGTATATATATATATATATATATATAAAATCCTTTGAAGCTTGGGGGACAGGCCACTGGCCATACCCTTGCTAAGCCCATTGTGATGATGGCGGCCACGGTGACGGTGGTAGCCGGTTACTGTTGGTGATGATGGTGGCTGTAGTTAGGCTGTATTAAAGGTATTAGTTGTTAGACACTGATGGAACAGACAGTGACAACGATTTCTAAATAGTGGTGACTGTAATTGCTAAAAAATAAATAAAATAAATAAAAGTTAAAAGTCATAATTATATAATTTTCATATATAATAATAATAATTTTATTATTAAAATATAATTAATTATATTATATAATAAAAAATTACTATTTAATATTTCCAAACGGATGAAATTTATTAATTAATTTATTAATTTTAAAAAATATATTAAAATATTTTTAAAATATTAAAAAATTTACTGATTAATCATTTTATTAATTTTAACCATTAAATATTAAAAAAACTTAACATGTTAATTTAATTTTTATAAAATTAAAAAATTAACTAATAAATTTTATTTATATTATAAAAACTAAATAATAAGATATTTAATATCTAAAATTATTTTTTTTGTCAATCCAAACATAATGTAAAGGAAATATATTATAGAAAATGGATATAAAAAGTTAAAAGGGTACAAATAAATGAGTATAGTAAGAAAGAGAAAGAAAAATAGAAAATAAAAAATATTTTCTATTTATTATTTTTTAAAAAATAAAAAGAAAATTTATTTATTTTTTGTCTGAAGAGTAAAATAATTATATTTCATAAATTTATTATTATCTCTTTTATATTTTTGTTATTTTATTGTTATATAGGGATAATGTAATGTTGAAATAAAGGATACTTGTAGGACAAATATTTAAGATTTTTGAAGTGATATTATTTTAATTATTATATATATTTTATAATAAATTAATATTTATATTTATTTTATTAATAAAATAAACTATTAGTAATAATTAAAATAATTATAAAATGATTATCAAATATATTCTGTAGTTAAACTAAAAGGTGCTAAATAGAACATGACTAGTATCTATCCCTACTTCCCATTTTCATGGTAAAACAATTACGGAAAGAAAATCTTCCTTCAATTTTTATATATAAACACATAATTTTCAAAATGATATCCGAAAGGAAAATCTGGGTTCAAAGCTCCCAGCTTTGGAACCTGAAAACTAAACCCCTTCAACAAAAATGGTGATTGCTTTAAAATCTGTATTATAAACTTCCCATAAGAAGAAAATCTTTACCCAGAAATGTCCCCAACACCACAACGCCCTTCTGGATGGACCCTCGACGCAGACCTCGACGAAATCGACCTTGACCCCTCCGATTTCACCTCCTCTCTCCCGCTCAAGAAAGTTCCAAACGGCGATGTTTTCGAGGCCTCTCGTGCCGGCGACGTCGACCGCCTTAGCTACTTGCTGGAATCAGGCGTCAATGTCAACGCCCGTGACCAGTGGGACTCCGTCGCGTTATACTATGCTTGCTTGGCCGGCCACCTTGACGCCGCGCGGATGTTGCTCGAAAGTGGAGCTATATGCTCCGAGCATACTTTTGATGGGGATAGATGTCACTATGCTGCCTTGAATTTGAAGGTTAGGAAGCTTTTGAAAGCTTTTGAGGCCAGACCGCCCCCTTTGGGGCCGTTGCAGGCAGCTCTAAGAGAGACTTTCTTGGGTTGTGCTGCCAATAAGGCCTATTTGGAGCAGGCTGCGCTGGGTGGTTTTCATGTTTCAGGTCGGTGCCTTTTTTCCCCTTCCAATTTTTTGGGTTGTCACTTGCAGTAGCTGAAAGAAAGTTGCATTCTTTAATTGGCTATTGCTGGTGCTTTTATATTAATTTTTTTTGGTGATCCAATCACTAATGGATTGCTGTATCGATACCTATTGGTAATCGTGAACTGAATCAAGTGTCTGGATAGTGTACTTATCAGGGGTTGAAGTGTTCAATTGGAAGAATGCTATTGTTTTGGAATTCTGTTGTAATCATCTGAACCATATTGGTGAAAAATGGCTGTTCTTTATTCTTGTATTTTGACTTTTGAACTATAAATGGTCTGGATTAAAGAATCATTGGGTGTAAGCTAGTGCCATTTATATGAAAGTGTGATAATCATATTGAAATTAAGGACTTTCTTTCTTTCTCTATAGTTTTTCTTTCCAGTTAATTACTTTGTTTTTTGTTTTTTGGGTTTTGCAGCAAGTGGGTTCAATATAACATCATGGATTTTTAGATTTATTGGGTCTGTTCTAGTCACAGGAACGTCTGGAGTTAAAAGTGGTTTGAATTTTTGTGGGGTGATTCTGGAATGAATATTTGGGACTAGTGATCTGATGCATAAAATCTAAACCGAAAAAGAGTTTTGGTATGAGTATAGGATGGGGAACGCAATCTACTTCATAAAATTTGTAGGAGATATGAGGTTGGATTGTTGGTTTGCTAACTTTGTGATTGAATTGACTTAAGTGGAAAAGGCTTAGACAAACTATAACAATGGCATTTTTGTGTGATATGGATTGCCCTTTTTCACTGATAGGGATGAATCCATGTGATATTATAGCAAGAATTTATGCAATATTTTTTCTTCTCTTTTATTTTTTCTTTTGTGAAGTAGAGATGACATTTTTTTTGGCAAGTAGCGACGATGGCAATCTTCAGATTTTGCCAAAATGCTGTTGCCATTTTCAAACCTCTGTGAAAGTTTCTTATGCATATTATCGCAAAATAATGAATACTTATAAACTCTATTTTTGCTGGAATAATCTAGAATGTTATGGTTGATGCGTTGTGTGTTTTCAATGGCCAGACAGCTTCTTGTGGTTGTGCATTTCTTTTCTTCGTAGGACAATATGGATGGTGACATTTGATGTGTTACATTATTGAGTAGGTGTTTCATCCAGTGAGATGTCCAATTCCAACTGCTTGAGTCCAGATGTTGTATTTTTTGTTCAAGCTAGGCCTATTGAAGCTCACAGAGTCATATTAAGTGCTCGGTCACCATTTTTTAAGAGAAAGTTTGAAACTGATTGGAGAGATCGATCCGAAGTGAGATTTGCAAGGGAAAAATTGTCTTATGCTGCACTTTACAGCCTTATTCACTTCTTCTATTCTGACAGACTAGACATTGCAGTTGACGACATGGAAGATCTTGTAAGAATATGCAAAGTGTGCAAATGTGAATCCTTACAAAGAATTCTTGAGAAAGAACTGATTCATCAAAAATATGCCGAGTACAAAGCATTGAGAGATGTGGATAATTCACAGAAACGGTTTATCTTACAGGGCTCATCACTTCCTGAGGAAGACCGACTTCCCACTGCATTGCATCATATCCTTCATACTTCCCTAGCAAAATCCACTTTGGAGTGGAATCTGGATGGCAGTGTTGATAGTTTAATATATTCCACTGGTGCAATACAGATGAGTGATTCTGATGACCTTGCTGATGTTTGTATAAGAGTGGATAAGAAAATTTTTCGCTGCCATCAAGTGCTTTTAGCATCGAGGTCAGAGTACTTTAGAGCAAGGTTGTCCCGGATGAAGGATTTTCATGAAGGGAAGGATGAATTGCTTGTCGATTCTCTTCCATGTCTTGAAGAACATGATTTAAACGTGGAGACATTGGAGAAAATGCTGGAATATATGTAAGTTTTTTCTGTTTTGCAAAGATTTCTAGCGAACTAAAATAAGGTTTGGGATATTATTTAGTTATTCTCAAGTATAATCTTCTGGTTGTAGCATTATCATCCCTCATTTCAGTGTTTCTTCGACCTACAAATTCTGTTGATGTGTTTTTTTTTTGGGTCAAAGATTCTGTTGATGTGTTGACGAGAAATGTTGACTAATCAGTTCTCCTAAGATGTGAATGTGATGCATATCAATCATCTCTGACTTCAGTTGTTCTGTAAACCTTTGATTTCAGTGATCAGATATGTTGCTTAATCAACATTCTCCTAAGTCCTAATACGCAATGTATAATCAACCATCTTTTGAATCATTAACAGTTATATGCAATTCAATTGGTAATTATCAAAACTATACTTAATTATTTGAGGACTTATTTTGAACCTTGGTTGGTTCAGGTATACTGATAGTTTGAAGGATATAGACCCAGATCAGGTATCTTATACTTCAATTAAAATGACTTGTCACGTGAGTTAAATATGTGTACAATACCCACTGTATTGTTTGCGCAGGCGGAGGAAATGTTTGATGCTGCTTCGAGATATCTTTTATTTCCTCTTAAGCGTGCTGTAGCTGATGTACTTTTGCCACATCTGGAGACGGTTTCACCTGCAGAACTGTGTCATTGGCTTATATTGTCAGACATGTGAGTTGCTTCTGTCGACCTTGATATCTCTTAAATATTTTGGTTAACTTCTTTACCTGAAAGTATTTGAGATTGATTCGAGTGAATATTATTCAAGTTAGCATCTGACATGTTATTTGCATGTATCCAGAGATGCTTCTTGTTGTTGAGACATTCATAACAAGTTTAGGACTCATAAACGATGCTCCTTGTCATGGTTGATTGCCATAGAGACCCCTGAAAATGTTATAATTTTTGAACGTCTGCCATTAGTTAGGCCATCATCTAGGGCTAATCTGAGCTTCTACTTTTTGTTATAAGGAAATGCAAAGAAACAAATTTTTTTGGTAGATGGTTAAAAGATAGCCCTGTTGATTGAACTATAGAATACCTTCTGATTGCTCAACTAGTTTATGTGTATGAAGTTGTTGATGGTGAATTGACGATATCGTGCAGGTATGGCGTCCTGAAAATCCGGGAATACTGTCTGGATACGGTGGCTTGTAACTTTGAGACTTTTGCTGATACTCGGGAGTTCCGAGCAATTCTTCTGACACTCCCTCCACCGTCTGGTGATTCTTCGCTTCGCACCACAGTTCCAAGTGCTCCAGGAGCAATTCTAAATACAGACCAAGGAAATCTTCTGGATGATTTGCGAGAGAAATGGCTTGAAGCTGAAGCTGCTGAGCTTGATAAAAGAGATGAGAGTGCATTACTTTTTGACAAGCGCCTTGAGATGCTGATGCTTGTGGCTGAGAAAGAGAAATCTAATGAATCAACTGATGCTATTGAAGACTGTTCTGGATGATTTTTGTATCTCGTTTTCGTTACCATTACACAAACTTAGATGGGAATGACAAAAGAAGAAGAAGAAGAAGAAGAAAGGAGGTGTTCAGACATTTCTTTTTAGATGGATACATAAATAAATGTTGTACGAGTTATAGAAGTTCTGTATTTATAGATGTAGACAGACCAGAAAAAGGCCAAGTGAGTTGAGGGTTTGCAGTTCTTGCTGCTCAAACACCTGTGTCTTTGGATTTTTTTTTTTTTTTTTCTCTTTATAGTGAAAAATGAATTCTGTAACTAACAAAAAGCCTGGGAGTTTCTTCATTCAATTGTTTTCTGGTGCTTCTATCAATGAATTTCTTGCTTTGCCAAAGGAAATGAAATAAAGATACCAATTTCCTTTTATTTGTTTATTTAATTTTGTTTTTCAAGATGAACTACATTAATCAACCGAAAAATACCACTCTCATTGTATAATGAAAGTGTGTTTCTAATTGCATGTGACGCCCAATACTTCATCATCAATTGTTTGTGAATTGGTATGCCAATGCTTGGTTTTTATCTAATAAGCTAAATGACTACAATGTGGTCTTGCTTGGATGAAAAATGAAAATACATCAATGGTTGAACTGATTACAGAAATGCCTTTATTGATCCAATCAGCAAGACAAGTATTGAAGCAAACGCATCATCCTGCCATGGCAGCCAAGTTTTTGTCTGACATCTATCAACACCTTCCTTTCATCAACAAAGAATGAACATAAAAAGCTCTAACAAAGAATGAACATAAAAAGCTCTCCCCATCAAATTATTCAGCACAATGAATGCAATTTTCTGTCAAAAAATAAGCCAAAGAGCATCAAGTTCTGCTTATAAAATGATAATATACATTACTTTTTTTCTTCTGTGGTTTTATGGGCACGTTATAGATAAAGCTTCTTTCTGGGTAATTATCTGTTAACTTCAACCAGATTCTACTTATATGAGTACTAAACTGCTGCATTGCGAACCTAAGAATCGGAACCAGCGTCGGAAGCAGCATCATCCATAGTAACATCCCCTTCTATAGATGATGTCTCTATGATGTCTTCAGCAACAACAGATGATTCTGATTCTACAGTTTGATGCTGCAGGCTCCAATACATTATGCTTGCAGTCAAAACAAGTATCATCTTCTGGTTTACCTGTCAAGGTCATGCAAGTAGTTTATGGTTAGAAGTGCCGAACCAACAAAGAATTTGAAAAAAAAGGGTCACTTAAAATGCAAAATAGTCATCAATCTGTGGGTGTCAACTCAACAATATCTGTCAACTATGTCTAGTCAAAGTTTAGCAATTATAATTTGTTAATTTATTTAGTTGGTATTACAATTTATGTGGTATTCATGGGTCAAAATTTGGACATTGCATTACCCCTCTGGTCCATACACTAGAATTAGAGGATTCATAAGAAAGGAAAATACCTCCCATTCCAGCATAAATATGATATTTCTTCATACAAGCAAGGGCAATTACAAGTGTAAATATCTTAATTTTAGAATAAAAAACTACCTCCATGATATCCTCAGGTAGTAAGAAAATGGAGCATCCAAGTTTCCGAGCAACACTAATTATATAAGTAGCATTCATCTTTTTATCCTCATCTGCAAAAGTCATTTAGAAAAAAAAAAATGAGGCTTTCAATTAAAGCTTCATGTAGGCTGCATCAAATAATCATATATATATGTTCAAATTAATGCTCCTCCGAAAGCCAAATAGCCGAAGCTCAGAATATTCCATTTTTTATTTGCAAGCTTTTGAATAAATAAAGATCCTAAAAAATGAAAAATAATAATGACACACCATTTTCTCCCTTTGTAACAACTGTCCAATTAACTACCCTTGGCTCCACAGCACTAAGAAGATCAAGAAAGAAAATTCCATTTGAAAGGCTCTTGTCCTAAAAGCAAAAAGTCAAAAATCAAACACCTAACCATATGCTAAAATCTAACTAACTGTAAACAGTTACTTTTTTCATTAATTACCTTGAAGTTCTCCATTTGAGATGTTTTACCTACTTTCTTCACTTTGTTGTTCGCCCAGTTTAAAATGTCATTATCTGTGATTTCTTCAGAGTGAGAGGAGTGAGATCTCAAGTTTTGGAGAAGCTGAAGCATGGTAAACCTCATTAATTGCCATAAAAATGCTGTGGATGAGAAAAAAGGTCAAAAGTCAAATACTTCCAATATTGAATCAAAAGCAGCAAATTTTAAACAAAAATATCATTAAATTATAGAGAAAGAGAAACAAAAATTGATGGAGATTATTCTTAGAGCAATTCAAAAATACATCCACAAATGTGCTTATTGAAGTGCATCAGTTACTATTGAACTGAATACTAATTAGTAAAACTAACAGATAGAGCATTAATCTAGACATAAACGAGGCATCCAAAATGAAAGAGCCTTATAACTATTTTATTTTCATAGAAACATAGGCAAATACAACATCCTAGCATTGATGTAGATTTGATTCAAATTAGAAGCAACACCAAGAAAAATTGCAAAAGTTTTGATGGAGCATATGAATTCAAACCACAAATGCTCAAATAGCATAGGCTGCAAAAGATATCCAATAACTTAAAGACAGAAACATTAATCAATGAAAGTGGCTACAAATTGATAATATCGAACAATCATACTTTTAAATGATATATAAAATTAAAGCAAGCTAACCTAATATAAGCTTCTTATTTCCTTGAACAATGTCATTCCCAGCAACATTCACTAGGGAGAAAAGCAATTCTTTCCCTATTTGTACTGCTTGGTTGCAATTTTCAACTTTTCTAAATGGCATCTTTATAGGAGGCTTAGTTGTCTGCTTCCAGTTAACTGAGCCAGGTGAAACTTTGTCCAGCACTTCTAAAAGAACCCATCTGCAATTGCAAGTGATAAATGTGAATTAAGAGTTGAAAAGCTTTATAATGCTTGCGAGAAACATGAAAAAACTCACCCATTTCTGACATCCTCAAAAACGTTATTAACATAAGTAACAATTCCAAGACTATTAATCCAAAGTCGGAAGCATCTCTCCTCTCGAGATGTTTGAGTATCATCCTCCATCATCTCAGCAAATGACTTCTTTTTAGCGTCAGCTGTCAATCCATTCCTGCAATGCAAGACAAATCACTAGTACAAATAAGAAATAATTTACTCATGCATGGCATGCACCGCAAAAACCAAAATTTTCATTTTTCAATTCACCAAAATTAGAAATATGAGCAATGCAAATGAAAGAGAAATACTATATAGACTCAGTTTACAATGTGACTGATTTTTTACATCAACCACAATTCAATAATTATAAATAAATTGCGTATTTATCCATGATTATACTAATATTTAATGATTTTAATTTATATACTTAATCAATAACACAGACGAGATAGACTAAGTTCATCTTGGAATTTCTCATTTGAGGGCAGAAGCTGGCATTTCATATGTTATAGTTAGGCCATGTATTTAAGACTCCAAAAAAACAACTAAAAGAAGTTCTCATCATTTATGGTAATTTTTCTTTCAAGTAATTTACAATGTAATTCATGAGATTTGACAAAATCTACAACTTAATCTATAAGAAACACTTTAATTCTGAATTTTCATTTCGTTAACAAATAGTCCTTTTGTCAAATTCACCTTTAGTCAATTATAATTAAAGAAGCCAAACTAAAATGAAGATCAGAATTTTTACAAATATTAAAACTATAGGGACTAAATTGTTATAAATATTAAAACTATAAGGATTAAACTGTTATAAAAATTAAAGTTGAAGGAATTGTTATAGTACAATAGTAAATTTTAATAGGTTTATTTTGTTAACAAAATGAAATCTCAAGACTTAATTGTTTCTCAATAAAAAAGCAGGAACAAAATTATAGATTCTATTAAATCTCAAAGACTATTGTAAATTACTTTATACTTGCACTAACAGGGCAGTAAGTGCATTTAGTTTGTTCAACAACCCAATCTCCTATCCCTTTATGTTCGGGCCAAAAAAAAAAGAACTACACTTAAAAAAGTTCTTCTCCTTTTACCAAGCCATAAAATAGATGTATTAGTTAGGAGATACGCTTAAAGTTGAACTCCATAACAGCATTGTTCATGCTCACATATGCTTGTAGTTGTACACACAAATGATTCACATTTGACACCATCCCTTGACCCTTGCCTACGCTTTTGTTGAGCAAAAGGTTCGGTGCTCCTATTATAATTCTAACAACCACAGAATCATCATATAAAATTAAAGTAAATATGGATAAAGGTAAATAATTGTTCACTGAAGAAGCTCGCCAGTATTATAGCACCCAACAAATGATTGCATCTTACAAATGTAGAAAATCTGCCCTGCAATATGCTTGTATTAAGAAACAGATGATCATATTACAGATTATATAATAGATATTTAATAATAAATTAATTATATATTACTCAAAAACATATTTAACATACATATTGGACTCCTGAAGTGTTGATGGCAGATATTTGCAAATGAAGACTCAAAAGGAGAAGAAAAAAAAAAAAAAGAAAAGATAGAATAAATGCAAGGAAAACCACATAAAATGTATTCTTCTTCTCTCACCTGTGCTGAAATATATGAGCCACAAATGCAAGATTAAGATTTGGGGAGCCCTCAACAATATCGTTAGCAGTAAGATATCTTTTACAATCAAGTTTCTCTGCTTGCTCAAGCACTATGTTTGCTCTCTGCTTGGGATCACTAGAAGCCACGTCATCAGAGGTATTGAGTTCTGGTGCTAGAGTTTTAAGCAGGTAAACATAGGCCTCTCCATCCTGAAAATGTTCAAAGTCACAATCACAAAAGAGGAAAAGATTCAACTAAAAAATGTAAAAGCATGGTAGAAAATGCAGTTGTAGGTACCATTAATATATGTTAATGATACTAAACTTAAAGCTATTATATGCCATATACTTCTTGAAGAAAACAAAAAAGTGAACATATTTAAAAAAAAAAAAATCTAAAAATCCACTCAAACATGCTGGTTCATTTATTAAGTTATGTCGGCTTAAAGCCACCATGTCAATAACACTATAAATCTAGACATTCAGAATTTTTACATTAATTAATCAGAAAACATTCTTACCTTCACATCAGAAGAGAAGTTTGTAACCTGTTTACCATAACCAGCTTTCTTCAGATGAAAATTCATCCATTTCAGCAACAATTTTTCAGGTGCTAAACCCATGAGCTCCTCTACCTCCTGCAATTTATTATATAGTAAGCAAACACAAGGTATAGCATATGTAGACCTTGTAAACCACCTCCATGTTGTCAAAGCAAATAAAGAAAGCAAAACTAAACCTTGCTGTTATCCACCAATCCCACAAGTTCAGGTGTTTTCTTTAAATCAAGATCTGCTAACAGTTGAATCTGAAGTTGTCACCATATAGAAATACACAGGATATAAAGGTAAGCAGAAATATTCAAACTCTTCAGATCTTGTAACTTAAACTGAGACTATGACCATCACAAAATATTCAATATCATACTCAGTAATATGCAATTACAAGGAGAAATAAATTAGAGTTGAATACCTTAATGATTTGGGAAATCAGTCCAAGTACCAAATGAGGCTGCAAAACAAAAAATAGTCAGTTCAAAGGTTATAAAAGCAAATAGACCAATACTTACCCTCAATCACATCTTCCCCTCGTGGTCAGTGATGGATGCACCATTTATATTTAGGTGGCACCAAAGTATACACTTAACAATTAAAATCAAGCTTTTAATTTTATATATAAAATCTAGGGAAAAATAAACTCATACTCGATCTACTTACGGTTCCAAATTAAAATTTCAGGGGGCGGCAGCCTCTGCTAGTCCCCCTTAGGTTCGTCACTACTCGTGGTCCATTTGATTGCATTTACAAATAGTAACCTTCAATAAATTGCAAAAAACAACAACAACAAAAGATATCTGAACTAATAGTAATAGTTGGAAGAAAGCAACTTACTCTGGCTTCAACAAGGTCTTGCGTTCCAATATTAACAACAGTGCATCCAATAGCCTTTGAAGAATTAAGGCAGAGGGTGTGATTCTCATTTCTTTCCCATGGGTTAAGGACTTTTTTTTTGTTAATAGCTCGCTCATCTATGGTCCCAGGAACAGCCACATTGATAAGCTTGCTGCATACAGCATCAATAAACACATAATACATCTTCCAAAAAGTAAAGCAAAACTACAGAATTCCCAAATGAACATGGGATATGTACCAAAGAAGAACTCCATCTTTCACAAGATCAAATAAAGCATTTGTAGCCGCATCTACTGGAAGATATTTACTTAAGAATGGATCTTCTCCCAAATAGTTATTAATGTGTGTAACATAAGAAGCCTTCTCAGATTCATTAATGTTATGGTGAAAAGTTGTTGTTGATGCTTTGAGAAATGAACAAGAAGATTTCAGTTTTCTTCCACCTGCTTTTGCAGGTACTCGTGCTTGCACATTCAAATACGCCTGTCAATTAACAAATCCATATATATACATATACACACGATGTTAACAATAATTAAAATTCTCTTTCAACTTTAGCAGTGCTTTGATTTAACCACAAAATAATCCCAATTGGGAAATAGAATGAAAGCCATACAAAGACTTACTCGGAGGAAGGTTTCAAAATCAAGTTCTTCGTTTGGGTTTGAATAAGACTCCCCCAATATAGTCTTAATCTCATCCGCATTAAAAACCTCTGAGAAACCCTTCAATTTTACAAAAACAGGAGGCAGCTCCCCAACTGTGACATGACCTGTTTGAGTCCCTATAGCTACATACTAAAACCAAGCAAAATCCATTTAGACATTGCTAATTAATGAAGAACTTAAATGAAATTTTAACCACAACCCAAATAAAAAAAAAAAAAAAAAAGAAGTGATGTTTACATTGGATTTAAGGGTACGTAGCTCGACTTGGGTGAATTGGCTTTGAAGCCATGGATCAGATACAAGTACTCCCACAAAAGTAGACATCTTTGTCTTCTTTCGAGCAAATTACCTTGGGTCACCAAAACCAAAACAGGTGGCCCATCATTTTATATACACATCAAATGCGTAAGCAAATTAGAATTTGAACATGTAAGATTCATATTGAACAAAGAAGCAGTACCAAAATTCAAAAAATTGGATCTATTAAAGCAAAATTAAGAGAAAAAAAAAAGCCCCAA
Organism: Manihot esculenta; assembly: GCF_001659605.2. Taxonomy (NCBI): domain Eukaryota; kingdom Viridiplantae; phylum Streptophyta; class Magnoliopsida; order Malpighiales; family Euphorbiaceae; genus Manihot; species Manihot esculenta. The sequence goes on from NC_035172.2 coordinate 5,954,862, forward strand.
TTGAAAGACAGTAGTGTGCATATATGTGACTTAATGATTTGTTTGAAACTATTTATTTAAAAAGAAAATAATTTATAGAAATTCTCAAAGAATTATGAATGGTTTATTTTTGTAAATAACTTTGTAAATAAAAAATTAAAGTTTTTTATTCTAAATAAGAAAATCCATTGAGAAAAAAACAATCAAATGGAATTTTTTCGAAAATGAAGAGAACTCGAATGCATGCTCACATAATCCTACATTAGTGAGAAATGAAATAGTAATATAAAATGATAATAGTGACAAATCAAAATAGCAATGCAAAATGAGAGGAGAATCAACGAAAAGAAATGCAAGCCATAAGAGAAAGCAAATTGTGGAATAACAAATCAAGAAATAAGAGGGATCAAACGAACCTCAATAGAAATTCAGAAATTGTTCATAATTTGGATTCGTTTTCGAGAGAAAGAAAGAAAGAGAGAAGAGAAAGTGAAAATCTGGAGATATAAAATGGAGGAATGGATTGAATGACAAGGAGTGAAAAGCGTGTTGCCTCTAAGACCCGCGAACGCAGGAAGTATACGTAAATGAAACATAAGGAAAATTTGTTAAATTATTTTAATATTTTAATATTTTATATTTTTTGAGTAAAAAAATATTTTATGTTTTTCTAGTTATCAAATTATAAATAATTAAATATTTTGTCTAGATGAAAATTATGAGTTCTACAAAATTTAAGTAAAAAATATAAAAATATATGATCTGCATTCCTTTTTTCATTTTAGGATAAATAATATTTTTATTATCGTGTTATTAATAAATAACAATAATAAAATAAGTAATATATAATTATTAATTAATAAATAAATAAATAAAATAGCATGTAATTTCAATTATTTTTATTTTGAATATATGCTTTAACTTATAATATATAATTACTAATTAAAAAAATAAACAAAATAGTATATAATTTCAGTCATTTTTATTTTGAATATGTAGTTGAACTTATATTGAATTAATATATCGTTATATGATTATATTAATATTTATGATAATATTTAAAAATTATAATTATTTATTAACGATATGATAGTATTTCTTAATATAAATTAAAATATAAATTTTAAAATAAAAAATCTATAAAATCACATTCTACTTTCCTTAAAACTTAATTTATTAAAAAATATGGAAAAAATTATAAAAAATTATCTAGTTTAATAGATTTTATCTTCAAAACTTATAATTTAATTTGCTTGAAAATAATAAGATATTATCTTATTAACAAATGATTCTAATTTTTATGTCACAAAATGCTGACGATTCAAAATTAAATCACAAATTTAAAATTAAAAATGAATACAAATGCATGATATTTTTAAAATTTATCTCATAAAAATATTAATTAATAATTATATCTTCCATGATATGTTTAAGTCGAAGTATAAATGAATTAAATCGTTCGTGAACTATTCGAAATTTAATTTGATAAAAACTCGATTGAATTCGACTTGATTTCTAAACGAGTTAAGTTCAAACTTATTTTTTAAGCTGTTTAGTAAACGAATCAAACTTGAATTCTATAATATTTGGTTTTTCGTGAGTTCGATTCATTTCTGAGTTCATAAATAGATTCGTGAATAGACTCGTGAACAGTCTCATTAAATAAGTTGAGATTATTATCATAAGAGAAATAAACTCAAACCCTACATATATTTTTATGAGTCAAATCTAAATTTTTTAAAATTCAGTTCTATATAGTTTAGTTATATTCTTAAACTTGCATATGTTTGCATCATTAAGATTTAAAAACTCATCTTTATAAGTTTACGAGCCAATTTATAGATATATTTATTTAACTAAAATTATTTTAATTTTAAATTTATTAATTTTAAACTAAAACTCATTATACATATAAATAAATTGAATTACTAGACTTGTCTAAGTTTGATATACATGTAACCGATTCAACTCGTGAACTATTTAAGATTAAATTCGATAAAAATTCGACTTGTCTAAATTTATTTGCTAAACAAGTTAAGTTTGAATTTTTTAATACTCGGTTCGAATTCAAAATGAGTAAAACTCGAGTTTGAAAAAATTTTAACGAACCAAGTTGAACTCTTCAGAACTCTGCTCGACTCGGTTGATTTACATCTCTTTTTTAAGTACTATTTTGATATAAATAAAGTTAAATAATTTTAAAATTTATTTTTGATTTAATTTAAAATAATAATATAATAATTTTAAATTATTATAAATTAAAATAGCAATATAAAAAGAAAAAGTCATGTCTACTCACTAAATTTACAGTTGATGAAAAATAAAATTATTTAGACATTTTATATCTAATATTTTTATAAAAAAAAAACGTAAAATACTTTCCATATGTGAATGGATATAATAAGTTAACGGAAAAGAATGACCAAATATAAATATTTAATTAATTTGAAAAATAAATAGCTTTATTAAAAAAATTAATTAATTATGTCAATTAAAACAATCTGAATTCCCAACGACCTGTACATAATTTGCTTAGCAATTAAGGTTGACAGTTTTCTTTCTTTTATTTTTTTTTTCAATTCACAATTTTCTTAGCAATTAAGATTGAAAATTTATTAGTCAAAACAAAAAATTTGAAAATTTATTTATTTATAAATTTATTTTCATATATTTTTTTTAAAAAAAAGAGTTATGTTCAACTTTTAATTTCTGCAATGTGGGGTAATTTGCCATTTCTAGTTAAGCTCTGAAAAATTGTTTTTGAAAATCATATTTTTATATTTTTTAATATTTAAACATTCAGAAAATTTAATTAATAAAAAATATTTTAGTGGTTAAAAAAATAATCTACGAAATTAATACAGTAATCAATAAAAAATATGAATAATTTTTATTTTTAAATTAAAATTAATTTTGAATTTCTTTTAATTTTGTTGTAATAATAATAATGTACTGCCTCTCTGTAAACAGCTCTATAATTTTTTAATAAAATTTTGAATTTTAATGAAAATTTTAAATAATTTTCACCTTTTAAATATTTTCCTTTTCTTATTTTATTAGTGTTATTAAGATAACTACAAAAAAAAAAATCAATGAATTCTGACACTATAAATAAAAAATTATTAATTAAAAAAATTGAAATTATTTTTATCTATATTATTAATGCAATCAAAGTGAATAATTATAAAAGACGAAGATTCAATGAATTCAATAATTATTTAAAAGTATTTTGAAATTTTTTTTCCAACATTTCAATTTAAATTATATGATGGAAAAATAAATTTAACGATATTTTTACTTCTTAATTATTTTTATTATTATCACTTAAAATTGTGTAATTTTTATATTGTTATGCGGAAATATTATATTAGTTAATGATGAAATAATAAGAATTAATCGTAAAAAAATTTTATATTTTATAATTTTTTATAATCTTATCATGTACTTTTAAAATTAATTAATTTAACTAATTTAAATTTAAATTTTTAATTTTTTAAAAATTGCATCTAACCATTAAAATTTCTATTACCCTAATAATAGAAATACCACATTATTATCACATTACCATCACATCATCACAATATAATATAAAATAATTATTTTATAATTATTTATAATTTTATTCTATGCTTTAAAAATAGTTAATTTAATTTTTTATTTTTAAAATTTTCATTAATTACACTGAACCATCAGAAAAATTATTAATATTTTATTATATCATTAATAAAAATACCATATAATCATGTTAAATACTATAAAATTAACTAAAAGGTGAAATTTAATTTCAAATAATATAACAGTATTAAAATATTAAATTTTATCTTTTAATTTAAATTTAACTATTATTAAAAAATTAAATAAGACCGTCGCTCATCTATTTTTTTTTTATCTTTGGATTATTTAATCTTATTTGATATTTTAATAATAATTTATAAACAAATTTGAATTAAAAAATAAAATTTAATAAAACTTTTATTAATTTTAATAATTATTTTATAAACATAAATACTATATACATATAAATATCTTACATTATATTATAATTATGGAGTAATAATATGAAAATATAACAATAACATGACATTTTCAAATTAAATAAAATGTAATATTTCTATTAAAATGTAATATTTCTGGATTAATAGTTATTTTAATAATTTAGTATAATTAATGAAAATTTGAAAAATATAAAATTAAATTAATTATTTTTAAAATATAAAATAAAATTATAAAAAATTAAAAAGTATATAATTTTTTTAATAATTATTTTATGCTATATTAGGACAATGTAGCGGCCACGGCGGATTTTAATATGTCAATAATGTGATATTTATGTTAATGAATTAATACAAAATTTAAATTAAAAATATAAGATTAAATTAATTATTTTAAAATATAAGGTAAAATTATAAAAAAAATATAAAGTATAGAATTTTTTAAATTAATTTAAATAATAATAATATTAAAGGTGATTTATTATTTTTCTTTATGTAATTATATTATATTTTGATATATATTTTTATTTATTTATTGTTTCATTTTATTGCTATTTATTTAATATTATTTAATTATTCTTTAACATTTTTATTATTTATTAATTATTACAAATAATTGCTGAATCATTATATATATAAATAAAGTTATTTGAAAAGTTATTTTTATTAATATTGTTCGATTGACTTCTATTTTTTTTTCAATCACATTTACCGATATATTCACTTTTCTATTTGTTTTTATAATTTTTCTTAAGATCATTAACAAAAAATAAAAACTTTTTTTAATATATATATAATTAAAATTATTTTAAAAAAATTTATAAATAGATTCCAGACGTATAAACGTGAATTTTATTTAATATTTTCATAAAAAGACTCGCTGAGTTGTATTTTGAATCTATGATGAATTGCACGATCTGATGGATGCCACAACATGAATCGCCACTTCATGCTGACCACTCGAATAGGCAGAAGCGAAGGTAGCAAAGAAGCTTCTCCTGCAACAACATCCATTGTTGGCCATAAAAAGCTTATGAAGAGCAAAGGAAATGTAACCAAAAGTTTTCAAGGCAACACAATTGAAGAAGAACCGATGCTTGAGGCTAAGAAACATGTGCAACCACTAAACCAGAGTTGAAATGAAGAAGGAGTGACATTATCTTCAGCCACATCAAGCAACCGACACTCAGGTTAAGAGAGGCTTCAACAAATTGCAAAGATGCTAGCTAATGTGGAGTAAGTGTGCTCTTCAATAACTCGCACCTTCTGAAATTATGCTTCGCAAGCTACTATTAATAACCTTAAACAAAAGGGTATACATTTGAGAGGAACTCTAACATGTCATAGAAACATAACCAATGGCAGCCTTTAAATCTGGCCTAAATAATAATCACAATTGCAAAAACTAACTATTTCTGCCCGACCCAAAAACGAGGAGAGTAAATCCATAGCTAAGTTAGGGAAGACCTGCCCCAACTTGAAGTGATAGGATAAGACCAACTAAGGCAGAGAGAAGGTCTAAAGCCTAAAAAATGAAAAGGTCAAAAGAGAGTTTTCTTCTTGTAAGAAATCAATCGTTTATCCGTACGGCAAAGAGAAGGTCTAAAGCCTAAAAAATAAGAGGTCAAAAGAGAGTTTTCTCTTTGTAAGAAATCAATCGTATACAATCGTTTGTCCGTATGTTACGTTACGTGCATATTAAAATTTTTTATATTATTATTGTATTATATTTTTTATAAAATAATATATATATATTTTTTAATAAATTTACTCATCATCTTAAAAGACGTAAAATATTTGTTTTAAAATTTTAAATTGAAAGCACGTACACATTTAGTCTAGTGATAAGTACATATGAGTAAATACGAGAGATTTCATATTCTACTCATCCAATCTCTAAATTTTCATTTTAAAAAAAATTTTAAATTCAAAATAATAATAAGCATAAATTCATGCACCAATAAACAATAAAAAAAAATAAAGATTTTAACATTTATTGAGAAATGGAGAGTAGAACATAAGACTCTGAGATTTATTTAGATGCACTTTACCACCAGACTAAACCCGTGAGTTCATTTAAAATTAGTTTTATCACATCATTATAAATAGAGTTACATATTAAAAAAGTGGCTCATTGAATAAAATAAACTAAATTTTTTTACAAAATTACATTTATATATATTAACATTTCAATTTTAGACAATAAATTATAACTTTAACATTAATCATGATTTTAGTCACAAATTAAAATTAATTTTGACCAAAATTCAATTTGACTACTTCTCATCCTACATGGCCATATATATATATATAAATTATATATTTTTATTTATTTGACACAACAATTCAAACCTTTTAGCGAAATTATATTTATATCCCAACCTTTATATTTCAATATTTAAATTTTGAATAGTGTAAGTATCATTGTTAAGACACTTAAAAGATCAGCAGTTGCATATTTGACCGAGGGACTGATATACGAGAAAAAGCTAACTTGATTAGTGCTTTCTTTGCAAGTGCAAGGGAATGATAAAACCTAAATGAATAGAGTGGCAACAGTGAGAAATAATGGGTGAGAGAAATTAGTTCGAAGAATAAGTTAATTAGGAAAAGATAGAATATGACATAATAGAGTTTATCTGGAGCCAATCATGATTTTTTCAAGTAATCAAGTGGATTTCAAATGATTTTGATGTTTGATTGCTAAGAAAGTGAAGGAAAATCAAATTTTGATAAATTATGAGTTTCAATTCATTTAAAGATTTTAAGATAAAGTATTTTGGAGGTTTTAAATAATGTTTAACTATGATTTAATCATAATCAATATCAAAGTTGTAGTGTAATTGTCCAAAATTTAAAGGTTAGGATATAAATATGAGTTTGCAAAAGAGTTTGAATTATTTTGTTCAATAAGTTTAAAATATAATTAATTAAAAAATAAGAAAAAAAAAGCCAAGTGGGATAAATTATGTGGCAAATTTGAGTTTTGATAAAAAATAATTTGAGTTCATGATTAAAATTGTGATCAATATCAAAATTAGGATTTAATTATCCAAAATTAAAAGGTTAAAAAATAAATATAAATTTGTTGAAAATATTTAGATTATTTTATTCAATAGCCTAAAAAATTCAATGCATAAAATTTTCTACAAAGTGAAAATTTTTAGTTAATATGCATTATAATTGATACTAATATAGGAATCACTAAAGACACAGAAGTCTGAATGAATCCCTTTGCGATCCAGTTTAGGCTAAAAAAGACCCTCAAAGCCCATTCCAGTTCTACTGGGACTCGGGTTTCCTTATCCTATTGGGACTTAATCATAGAATTCAAATCCTACCGGATATTTCTACCGATAAGCTGTTTAAAAGAGCAACCTCTTGGTAAGTGATCGATCTAATTTTTTCTCTAAATTGGCCTTGGGTCCTTTATTGACTTAGATGAGAGGTTTTGCCTACCAAGTCACCCGGTATCTCTTGTTATTTTGCAAATCCATCATCCGAAGAAAGAATCAAAGCAGCATCATTGGCGTAGTAAACAAAAAGTTTCTCATAGAAATACAAATTTCATGATTGTTTGTCTCATGTTTTTTCTTTTTTTAGTCAATTCTTGACATCTTCACCCTTAATCCTAACAATAGATAACAGTAGTACCACCAAAGTAGTCAACAATGGAAACCTTGCCAATATAGATTTATGTCCTGGAGATGAGTTCTTAACACGGGAACAACTTCTGGAGAAATTGAAGATGTTGACAGAACTTCTGAAAAAAGAGATGGGGATGCTATCCCACAAGGATCCCATGGCATTCATATTAGGAAAAATAAAGAGGATGCATGGGAGAGGACATCGGAGAGTCGGGAAACCATCGAAATGAAGTCTAAAACCCAAAAAAAGTGGACATTTGGATGTAAGATCGACGGATGTGGTAATAAGATTTCAAAAGGAGCAGCTGAAAGATAACTTCAAAATTGGAGATATTTCTCCCTTCTCTGTTGAGATTTTAGCAGAATCTTTTCCAAATAATTTTAAGCTACACTCCTTGGACAAGTATGATGGGAAGACTGACCCACCTAGCCATCTGGCAAACTTCCGCACAACCATGTTTCTACAGAATATCAATGACATAGTTCTTTGCAGGGTCTTTCCATCTACTCTCATTAGACTAGCTCAAAAGTGGTACTAACGCCTCCCAGCTAATTCCACTCATAATTTTAAGGACCTAGTTTACGCCTTTAAACAACAATTCATCACATGTATTCCCTTCAAAAAGTTATCATCTAGCCTTCAAAAGATAAGACAGGGAGAGGAGGAGTCCCTTAGAAGCCAAGTAGATAGATTCAATATGGAGACCATCCAAGTAGATAACCTGAACCATGAAACAGCCAATGAAGCCATAAAAAAAGGGATGTCGTAACACAAGATTTATGGAGTCTTTGATCAAGAATCCAGCAACAGATTACCACTAGATGATGGAAAGAGCCCAAAAGTACATACGTTTAGATGATGAGAAGCAAGCCCAGAAAGCATAAAGGAAAGAGGAGACGAAGTTCGGGGATAGAAAGGGGACATCTGGAGATAGGGGAAGGGGGGTACCCAATGATAGGGGAAGAAAAAGGTTTTGAAGTTACACCCCCTTGACTGAAAGTAGGTCTCGCGTCCTCATTTGGATTTAGAAGAATGATGAGCATATCAAGTACCTTCGGAGAATGAACCCTAATACTTCAAATGGAAGAGACAAAAGTAAGTTCTGTCAATTCCATGACGGCTATAGCCATACAACAGATGAATGTTGAAACCTAAAAGATGAAATCAAAAAGCTCGTAAAGAAGGGAGCTTTGAATAAGTTCACCCATCAAAGCAAAGATGGAAGGGCAAGTTATGAAAGAAGAAGAGTCAAGAAAGCTCCCAAAGAAAAAGACAGAAATGAGGAAGATGACCTTGAGACCCTGGGGATAATTAATATGATTCTTGGTGGTCCTGAGTTACAAAGAGATGAACGAAAGAGGGGAAGACAAAAAGAAGCAAACATTATGGCAATAAAAGCATTATCCCGACATTCAATAAACTTCGAGTCAGAGGCAAACAATAAAGTCTCATCCCCTCACTCTAACCCCTTAGTAATTTCAGCTAGGATGGATATGTTCGTAGTAAAACGAATTTTGATTGATATAGGGTTTAGACAAGAACATGATAATGTTAGAAGTGTTCAATAAGCATGGTTTAGACAAGAAGAAGGACCTGTCACGGGTTCCCTATCCTTTGATGGGATTGGGAAATAAATAAATTCTAGTATTGGGAATCATGAACCTAACCATATTCCTTGGGAACAAGTAGTTCAAATGGGAGATCAATGCAGGATTTGCAGTAGTTGACATCCCTCTATCATACAAAATGATACTAGGATGACCCATCTTGAACAACCATTGAGTAATCATTTATATGGAGTATTTGTGCCTAAAACTTCCTACCATTGGAGGTATAGCAGTTGTAAATGGGAATTGGAAATCGACCCAAGAATGTTACAAGCAATCCACTAAGATGATTTGCTAGACTTCTCTACCTATAGATCTTCTGGAGAAACCTAAGCAGACTTTTTCTCTAGAACCAGTGGATGAGGTGACTACGAAGGAGTTAGAAGAATATAAACTAATCAGATTAGGCTCTGCATTGGAAGGGGAGAATCGTGCCAAAGTCCTAGAAGTTCTAAAAAGTCGCATATCAACTTTTGTTTGGAAACTAGAAGATGTAACAAGGATAGATCCCATAATCATTACTCACAAGCTCAATGAAGACCCATCTGCCAAACCAGTAAATCAAAAGAAACATAATTTTGCCCCTGAAAGGTAGATAATAATCATTGAAGAGTTGTGAAAACCGAAAGAAGCTAACCTGATCCAAGAAATCCAATACCCAACCTGGGGTAGCAAACGTAGTACTGGTCAAAAAAGCAAACAGAAAATGGAGGATGTGCGTCGACTTCATAAATTTAAATAGGACATGTCCAAAGGACCTTTATCCTCTCCCCTTCATTAACAAACTAGTCGATGCAACTGCTAGACATGCTGTTTGTTCCCTAGTTGATGCAATTTTAGGATATCATCAAATTATGATGGAAGGGTTAGATGCCGAAAAGATAGCCTTTATTACTGACGAAGGAGTCTATTGTTACAAAGTCATGCCTTTCGGTCTCAAAAATGCAGGGGCCACGTACCAGCGTCTGGTGAACGGATATTGAAAGAGCATATAGGAAAAACAGTGGAAGTATATATCGACAATATGTTATCAAAAGCAGGAAGGTGGAGGATCATGTAGGAGATATCATGGTAGCATTTGACATCCTAGATCGAGCAAGAATGAAGCTCAATCTCGAGAAGTATACTTTTGGAGTCAAAGCTAGAAAGTTTCTGGATTTTATGATATTTGAAAAAAGAATTGAAGCTAACTCGGAGAAAATCAAAGCCATCCTAGATATGCAATCTCCAAAAACAATTAAGAAAGTACAAATGTTAAATGGGAGAATAACAGCATTGAGTAGATTCATGTCTTACTCTGCAAGAAGATGCCTCCATTTGTATTGAGCCTTGAAAGTCAGGAAGCAATTTCGATGGGAAGAAGATTGCCAAAAGGCTTTCGAGAAGCTAAAAACTTTACTTTCCTCACCAGCACTTCTTGATACACCTAGGGAAGAAGAAATACTGTACTTATACATTTCAGTAACATCGAAAACTATAAGTTCAGTCTTCGTACAAGAGCAGAAGGGGGAACAGTTTTCGATATACTATGCCAACTACGTATTAAAAGGAGCCGAAAATAATTATCCAGTTTTGGAGAAGCTAGCTTATGCCGTATTAGTGGCATCCAAGGAATTGTGACCTTAGTTTAAGCCCACACAATCGAAGTAAAAAGCAATTATCCTCTAAAGCTAGCTTATGCCGTATTAGGGGCATCCAAGAAGTTGTGACCTTAGTTTGAAGCCCATACAATTGAAGTAAAAAGCAATTATCCCTTAAGGAAACTACTCCACAGGCTTAATTTAGCTGGACGATTAACAAAATGTGTAGTCTAATTGAGCGCATATAATATCAAGTATGCACCTAGGATAGCTTTAAAGGCACAAGCATTGGCAAACTTCATAGCCGAACTTACTCCCACAGTACCCTTAGAGAAAGAAAAGAAAGAAAAATGGAAGATGTGGGTTGATAGTGCTTCAAGATTCATCAGTTCAGGAATAGGCATACTATGGTTTAAATTCACCATCACAAATAATGTTGCTGAATACGAGGCCTTACTGATGACTCTAAGAATCATAAAATAGTTGAAAACAACCAAGATTGAGATATTTTGTGACTCATAACTGGTGTTAAATCAGTGTTAGGTAGAGGTGACTAATAAACATCCAATGTTAAAAGTATTTATTCTCTAAAAAAACTTGGGTGTTTTCAATTTATTAGCTCTGCACACTAATAGACATATCCAATTGACAAAAGAACATATGATTCACTATAATTTTAGGAGAAAATATATAAAAGAAAAATATTTTATTTTTTTCATTTTCATTTCAAAAGTTTGAGGTTGAATTTGTATTAAAATAATATATCATAATATTATATTGTTAATAAATAATAATAATTTTTAAACATTATAAATATACTAATATAATAAACAAAATATACTTATAAATTAATATTTTTAAGAAAAAATATAAAAAAAATAGTCTGTAAATATTTTCATTTTAAATTTGTGATTTAATTTATATTAAAATTATATTGTTATAATTTTTATATTAGTATTTTTCTAACCGCAGCATCTGGAAATTATACTGTTCCAAGCAAGGCAACTTGCAGCTAAAGGTAGAAGATAAACCGTCAATAAAGTGTTAACAAGCATGTAGAGTCTTAAATGTTTTTGAAGTTTGCTTGGCAGTGACCTTTCCTCATCCCTTTTGTTTTAGTGCTCTCCGATAATCCGTTGCGAAACTCGTGAAATTATTTGTGGTGATATAATGAATGGTCATGATTTTCCCCTCAAATTTGTGCATTATCTCAACAAGATAAGACACCACCTTTAATGTTATATGCTCTTTCCTCTTCACGTTTAATAGAACAAATCTAAGAGAAAGAGAGGAAAAAAAATCACTATTTCATATACTACAGTCATCAGCTGTGGTTGGTTTCGCTTCAAAATTTTTATCGCCGGATTGAGAATTGATTTGATTCAACACTTTTGGATTCAATTTATAAGCTATTGTCGATAAGTACTTTTTCTCAAAAAAAAAAAAAAAAAATCAAATGCATCCCAAGTTTGATTATGTATACTTGAAGAAGAGAAGATATTAATTAAGAGTTACTAGTCACTAACGGCAAAAATTTGTGCAATTTCCAAGGATTAATCATATTACTAACATAATCAAAATTGAGGTACATAATTTTTTCAGTAGAGGGTTCAGTTGTAGTTTTTGGCAAACCTCATGGGCCAAGCTGTAATTTTCCATTTTAAATGTGCCTTGGATTGCTGGTTAAGTAACAATCTTGTTAATAATTTGAGGGCAACTCATTAAAGAAAATACCAATAAATTATTGAATTGTAAAGATTTCAGTCTCTCATGAACTTTTCTAGCAATCATTGTTAGAGACATCCACAGGCCATTGTGTGTTGTAAAGTGCCAAACTTTGCTGTAAGCAATTTCTTCTCCTGGAATGCTCAGAAAAGTCATGGCAATGTCTTAAGACTCTATTTTATTTTATTTTGAGAAAATAATTTATCTTTTTTACTTCTGTTACAACATAAAAAAAAGAATTAATAAAAAAATAGTTTGAGTAGAAATTCATATTATTTTAACAGTACTCACATTCACTTACATATAATTCAGTAACAAATATAATAAAAAAATAGTTTGAAATCAAAGCAGATGAAAGAAATATGGCTAGATATATCATCTCAACATAACTTACACTCTCAACAATGAAATTTCCATTTACAAGAACAACACAAGCACTCCTGAAACTGCAAAAATCAGCTGAATCCATACACCAGAGTTGATGATTCTATGTCCAGAGCTTGGTGGAGCAATTCCAGGAGAATGTCCTGCAGTTGATTCAGATGATGGAGAGTCAGCAGCAGGGCTAATCTCAGAAGCTGGAGCTGGTGCTGGTGCAGAACTTGGAGGTATATCAGTGCCAAAAATGGCCTCAGGCAGAAGCACCTTATCAACTTGGTAGATTGCGACAGGATCAGTTGAATGTACACTGCTGCTAACTTTAGTTTTAGACCATCCTGAATCAAGATGCACAGTTCCAGATTCATCTGTAAAGTTTAAAGCAAATTGACCAGAACCAGCAAATGTGCTAACTGGGCTTGATTCGCTAAGGTTCTTGAAATCTGCGAGCGAATAATAACGTGGCAAGGCGTGGAAGAGAATGAGTTGCTTGAGCTGGTCTTGAGTGAGATTTGATAAGGAAGGCTTCTTAAGAGATGAAAAGGCAGTGTCTTTGGGGACAAAGATGGTGATGCCTTGTTCTGTGTTGTTGGCTTGGTTTTGAAAGGTGTCAATTACTTTGGTGGATTCAAGGTAATTGAGGAATGTATGGAATGGGCCTGCCACAGAGAGTAAATCTGTGAGATTCACATAAGGAGATATTGGGGCTGGTGCTGGCGCTGGAGATGGAGTTGGTGGCAGGATTGGTGCTGGAGGACTAGTGGCTTGAGCATTTGCTGATGAATTGACTAGAAACAATAGTGTGCTGCTAAACATAAAAATCATGGAGAACTTCATGGTTTTCAGCAAGTTTATGTAATGATTTGTAGAACACTCTCCAAATTCCTGCAAGACTCAAATGCCATTAGTGATTATATATATATCTCAGGTTATCAACAAAGCTAATAGAGGCAAAACCCATTAATGGAGGAAAATAAAAATCCCTAATTTGAGCAGAAATTTTTCATTTTGCAAACAAAGATAGCATTTTCTAATCTGTACAAGTACCATGGAAATCCAGAACACAATGACCCTAACTATTAAGCAAAAACCAGAACTTGATAAGCTATCACCAGCAAAAATGGGGTCAAAAAATAAAGAATGCTTTCTTTTTTGTTTTGCAAGGCTCATATAATTCTAAATTTGTTTAATATAGAAAGCTTGAAAGAGGATCTAAGAGCAATGTCGCAATGGAAGATTACAGTTCAATATGAAGGCCATGAATCTAAACAGAGATCAAAATCTCATTTCTATGTCATTGCAAACCTCTCTTTTTCCTCACTAGAGGCAAGACAAAACAACTTTATTATTGCCCCCAAAAACAATAATAAAATAAAAATAATAAAAAACCACAGCCACACAAATGGATTGTATCAAAACAAAGCAAGAAAGCAGATCTAGACCAGCTCATCCAAAAGCAACAGCTCTTGTGAAACAACATGACAACCAAATATCTTAACCAGTAAATAGAAATGGGGAACACCCATTAGCATCAAAAAGCATCCCCACAAGAAAAAAATGAGAGCAAAAGTTGAAGTACACTGACCTGACCAAGAGGAATTCAGAGAGAAATGGGAGAAGGTGGTGGGGGATGCCAAAATTGCAAATGCAAAGTAATGCAATGGAGGATGAGAAGAAGATGGTGAGGGAGGCTATATAAAGATAGATGATTTATTAGCACTAAAAGATGACAATAGAGTGAGAGTGTGGGGATGGTGAACCAGCTGGAAATGGCCAAATGGGTATTAGAAATTACTAAAAATACAATGATAATACAAATAAATTAGGATGGGAGTGGTTGTTTTCACTTCCAATATCTTTCTTAGAGGGCAAAACAACATATGCTTTGTTGGAAATTCTCCAAAAGCCAAAAGGAGGTCCCATGTTGGTTGATCTTTCTTTATCAATTTTCAACTTATTAATTCTTTTTTAATCCTTCCACCACTCCCACCCTTGCACTCTACCCCATCATTTGCCATATCCATCCTGAATTCTCATCAAAGCTTCTCATATACTGAGAATTTTGCCTTTGAAGTTTTTTTTTTTCTATAACATCAGTTATCTCTAATTCAATAGATTAAAATTAAATTTTATTGGCAAAAATACTCTCATCAAATATTTATTTTATTTATAAAAATTAAATTTTCGATGACATTGAAAATTAAGTGTTTCACCTTACCTATTTCTTGCTAAAAGATATTAAAATAATAATTTTTCAATTTTCAATAATATTATTTATCTTTTATTTTTAAAGTTTATTTATTATTATAATTAAATAAGAAAAATACAAATAAAATTTTTTATAACATTAAAATATAAAATTAATATTTTATTATTAAAAATTGAAAATTGTTATTTGAATATTTTTTGGCCAAACATGATAAATTAGTTAAAAAAAACTTAATTTTGAATAAAATTAACATCACTCTAAAATTCAGGCAAAAATGAAATTTATTCTTATTTATATTTGTGCGCTGATTTGTATAGAAATTTATTAATTATTTAATGTAAAGTTAAAATTAAATAATATTGCTGATGTAAATTAAAATTTAGTAACCAGAGAAATTATAAATCAAATTAAGTTTTTAGGAAAAAAATTTTATTAGACGGAAAACTAATAATTTTACAAGAATTTAATTTAATTTATTTTTTATTAAATTTTTATTTAAAATAAAATAAAATAATTTTTTAATTTAAAATTTTTTATTTGAAAATAAATAGAAATTATACATAATTGTATAAGAATTAATTTAAATTCTTTTCATATAAATTGTAACAAACAAAATTATTAAGTTTTTGGTGTTAGAAATTTGACTAATGAAACATCTCAACGATAATTTTTAAAGATATTTAAAATATAAAATTAAAAATAAAATTACATTGCCTATTAAAATCAAAATAAAAAAATAATAAAAAAAAAAATATTACATGAGCCCTAAAAACTTATGATAAACATGGGAAGAAAAGTAAGGAGTATTCAAAATCTCGCATTAAATAACTAGTGTAGAATTACTATAAGATCCCTAAATTTTAATAAATTCATTAGTTCATCCTTCTTTCAAAACCATTTAATTAAAATATTCCTAAAAAACTATTAATCCGTCTATTACAGAAACCATTAATTAATCTGTTTTAATCTTGATTAGAAGAATTAAATAGTTTAAATATTTAAAATTATAAAAATTAAATAATATATAAAATTAAAATTATAAAAAATAAATAGTATAAACAATAAGGGGGCTAACACTTTTTTTAATAAAATGATTTAAAAATGAAATTTTATAAAATATAAAAATATTTTAATTAAGTGATTTTAAAATAAAAATGAATTATTAAATTTTTTAAAATTTAAGAACTTAGTAATAATTTATACTAATAAATTTTATATTTGAAAAGCAATTTTTAAAGATAAAAGTATATTTTTAAAATATTAGAAACCTTTAAAATTTTTATTTTTTTACAATTAAATTAATAAATTCTTTAATCTTGTTTTATAAATTTTTAATTGTAAATTTTCCGCAATACCCTTAACACTAGTTAATGAGAAATGATAATCCTCGGTGATATTTATAGTGTAAAATTTTAGTGACATGAAATATTAATAAGGGTAAAATAGTAAGAAAATTTACTTGTTCCTACAATTTTTTTAAAAAATTCAGGTTGATTGGAATAAAATTATTTCTAAATATAGTTTATTTTATAAAAAAATAAATAAATTCTAATAAAATCATGCTTGATTTTATTTTTTTTAATAATAAAAATTTTATGAATTAAAAAGAAATGTATTCTTCTTGGTTCAAACAGAAATTTGGTAGAAAATAATTACATTGAATTTGGGCTATGGATTAAAAATTTTAAATTTATAAATTTTTATTCTAAACTTTTAATTTTAAATAAAAAACTCTAATTTTTAAATTTATTATAATTGTAGTAATTTTTTAAATTTATTTTAACTATATTTAAATTAACTCAACACACACAGCTATATAAATAATTTGAATTAAACTTTTGTTAAAATTTTAAATTTTTAATTATCTAAAATTCTCGATTAAAAATTTTATTTAAGTATAAAAAATTAAATATTTTAATTATATAATTTAAAAATTTTATATAATTAAGAGTTTAAAATTTTAATTAAATTTAATTTTAATTAATTAAATTACTTATATGTAAATTAACTTAAATCTGATTAAAATTATTTTAAAAAATTACTAGATAAATTTTAAAATTAAAATTTTTTAATCAAAATTAAAAATTTAGACTGTAAACATAAAAATTTACAAAATTGTTATTTATTTAATAAATAGATCATTAATTTTTATAAAATTTTCTATTTCAAATAAAAAAAAATGTTTCAATGAGTTGAATGTGATAGTTGTACATATATGAATGTTTATACAAATTTTTTTAATATTTTATTTGGTATGACTCATTTTAATAAAAAATAATTTAAATGAATTTTTATAAAATTATATATAATTTTAATTTAATGAAAATATTCTTTTATTTTAAATAAGAATATGATTAAA
Source organism: Manihot esculenta (assembly GCF_001659605.2). NCBI lineage: Eukaryota > Viridiplantae > Streptophyta > Magnoliopsida > Malpighiales > Euphorbiaceae > Manihot > Manihot esculenta. The sequence continues at coordinate 5,972,339 of NC_035172.2, forward strand.
AAATATTATAATAAAAAAATTAATTAAATTAAATTAATTTTTTATAAAATTATGGAAATCAAACAGACGAGTAGGAGTAGAGGTGAGAAAAAAGGAAAGGAAGATGAAGAAATTCAACAAGGGTCAAACGAGTGATGGGGCCCACCATGTATTTGGGCCAACCAGAATTCGGCTGTACTGTCTGGTTGGTGCCACCCGTATCCCAACCCAAACATCCCCTACCCCTGGCCCCACAACCGCACATGCTACCGATCTCTCGCTTTTTGAGCTTTTGTATCTAATACGACACCGTTTTACTTTTCCTTCTCTCCGACACTTCCTGTAATCCATCATATAATATAAATTATTAATATTTAATACAGAATACAACATATATACACACACTAATAATGAGATTTTAATGTTTTCCATTCAAATTTAATTTTGTATAAAAATAATGAGACAAGAACTAAATGGATAACAATTAGTATATTATTTTATTATGTGTAATCTTCTTCATACAAAAATTTTTACACGCGTGTAAATATATATATATACACAAATTTTAATATTTATAAAAATTGAATCGAATTAAATATAAATAGAAATTTAATTAAATTAAATTGATTCAATTCAATTTGATTTGATCAGTAAAGTTTATTAATATATTTTTTATTTTTTATATTTTATTTTTAATTTTATAAAATTTAATTGAAATATTTCAATAGTAATTATGGTATAATCTCTTTGTATTATAAAAAATAATATACTATTATTACTAATCAATTCGATTCAATTTTTTAATATTTTATAATTAAAATCAAATCGAATTAAAATAATTAAAATTTTAAAATTAAAAATTAAATTTAAATATATAAAAATTCAAACTAAATTAATTCGATTTGATATTTTTTTTAATTTAAATCGAATACTATAAAACAAGAGGCTAAGAAAAATAGTCATTATTATTGTAGTTAAAGCTAAATTAGTAGTTAGGATATTGATCTGTTTTGTCACATGACTCTTGTTTTAATCAAAACTAATAATGTATGTCATTATCAACACGATTAGCTTGCTTTTTGCTTAAACTTCTCTAATAATAATGTATGTTTACATATTTTAATAGATAATAATTTTATTATTGATATTTTAAATGTTTAGTGATTATTTTTTTAATAATTTGATTATTAATTTCGTTGCTATTTTTTTTTATTTTTTCAATGATTAGACAATTTCAATGGCTGAGCAAAAGTGGCTCACAATACTATATCACAAGCTTGTATTAGTCATAAACTAACAAGATGATTAAGAAATTAATCAAAACCCTAATGCAGTGCTTAAACGCATTATACCTCACTTGGTAGATTCAGTTTCAAATTCTCCTCGTCCTATCCGTTACTCAAAGAAAAAGGAAAAAAAGAGGTTACGTGCCAACAGCTGTAGAAGTTTCTGTCTATGCAAGAAAGGGCAATGGGGATTGGATCCTTGTTAAAATGTGAAGAGAGAGGTGAAGATTATTCTATGGATGAATGTGAAACACAGCAGGAGACAGATGGATGGTGATGAAGAAGAAGAAGAAGGAAGATGGAAGGTTAACGTCAAGCTTGCGTGACAGATAATATTATTGCAATTTCAAGTTGATGCGTTCCATGTTTTACTCATTATTTGGTGTAATTCTTTCCTTCCATTGCTGTCTCTTGACTTCTCCTTCCCTGTACTGTAGTATATTCACCGACAATGCTTTCTGATTTCTTTTTCAATAATTTTTATGTTTAGAATGAAAAAATTCAATTATTTTTAATTTGAAAAACTTTCATTTTAAAGGAAATAGAAATTTTATATAATTTTGTAAGAATTCATTTGAAGTTTTTTATTACAAAATAAATTATACCAAACGAGGGATAACTAGTCGTACTGACAGAAGAGGAAAAAGACAAACGCTATAGAACAAGAAACAAGCGTTCAAGGAGAAACAACAAAAAGAATTTAAGAATAGGTTGGCTAAGAGTATGTCTGAACTAACTTCAGCATTTAACATCATCAAAAGAATTGAAACAAACAAGGAATTAAAATATAATCAAACCCGTTACCTACATTGCTTTCTAAAATCTTCAATAAGTCCTAATATGCCATTGATTTGCTACCAACTAAATAAATGGAGCCTAGCCTGCTCATCAACAATCCAGATGACTCCACTCCTGCTCAGGATTTGGACATGCTGAATTTGATGACTTGGAAACACAGGCTAAGCTCTCCATTTATTAAAAGCATTACCAATTGAATTTCTCCTTCTCCATTGTAGTGGTTAAAATTAACTCTGGAAATGATAATTAAGCAAACTCACGAACGCGGAGAGTTGCTGAGAGATTTCAGATTGCTGCAGAGTTTTTCAAGTAGCAGCCCATTCTTTTCGGATGTCGAAGGTGTAGTTGATCTCCAGGTAGCACTTGTTATCATCATCAAGAAACTGAGGAAAGCCAAGTAAAAAATATGGTTAATCCAAAATGGTGATACACTTTGGAAAGCGAGCAATTATAGGTCTACATCAAGAAATAAGAACACAGTTCAGCAGGGACCAATACCTCGGCAAAATATGGTAGATGATTGAACAGCAGCATGAACAGTTTATTGAATGATAGACCACATATGTACTATAAAGAATGATGTTATTTGTCTACTAAACAAGATAACATCTGATTCCTTGATGTTACAACTTAAGATGGAAAACATGTTAATGTTAGAGACCAGGGAAATATGAGTTTAGAAACAACAAAAGTCTCATGTTGCCTTTACCACTCTGCATAACTTAGTCTAAACTATTACATTGAGATAACATCAGATTGATTGATTCAAAAATAGATCTGTAAGAGTGAGCTGGATCTTATTAACCAACTACAGGCTAAAATTTCTTGGGTTTGATCGGGGAAACTGACCTTTGATCTTGCAGAATATGATCCTCTGGCAAACATTCCTGATGGAGTGGTCTCTTCTGGCATCATATGAGTGTAGGACTCTGGCTGAGGACTGAAGGTCCCAAGCATCTCTTTTGAGCTATCCACTGAATTAAAATCCCATTATAAGGAAGATAAACAGAGTATCTGAAACATAAACTCTAGCATGAAATAGAATTCAGACAGCTTACCCTTGACACCAGTTTTCCAGACAGTGTTGATGTATTTGAGGCCAGAAACTATGTTGTTGTGAACTTGGAAAGAGAACATCAGGTTGTAATGGCTACCTTCTTTCAGAGTAAACCATATTCCCTCAGGTTTTCCATCCTCAGGAACAGACAGGACAATGTCAGGTCTGCCTGGGCTGATGATTGACAGACTAAGAATTTTCACATCTGGTTCAAGAGTTTCTGCAATAAATCATTGGGAAAACCAAATTTAGAAGATTTATAAGGAGAAGAAACAGCACCCTCCATTTTGAGATTTTCTCCAGCACAAATGTCCCAAATCCTTTTAGTGCATGAATAAGTTAAAGTCAAACAAAAACAATCAACCACAGATCACAGTCTTAGGAGTTGTATTCCTAATCTTAATTAACTCTTTTATTATTTACTATATTTTTGCAACTGTTGTTAAAAAGAAGTTGCACAGTGACAAACCATCTCTGTTATGCTATGAACATGATAGCCTGAACACGCGACTGGGGTTTATATCTGTGCTTATGGTCCTGTAAATACTTGATTCTGCACATACCAGTTAAGCAATTGCCTGTGGCAAATTGAACCAACTTCAGAAAATCTTCAGCCATACAATCTTAGCCATTGTGACAAGCAAAAAGGTGAAGCTTGCTGCTCGGTTTCAGATAAAGGAAACTGGCAATTTGTACACATTCTTGCTTCCAATATTGAGAGATTATAGATATCAAAACTACATTGCTTCTAATTTGGAATTCCCTTCTCAGTAAACCAATACTATTTAGCTTCTAGAATTTGCAAGTACCTTGAGTAATGGCTTAAATTAGGTCGCCGACCTAATTAAACATCATTAATTTCAATGTCAAACAGAGGAGAAGAACAATATAATTCTGTCATTTGTGAAGGCCCTTATCAAAGTTGTATAAAAATTGGAAATATATAGAAAGTGAAATTGCATAAGAATTGAAAGAATTTAACCCATTAAAAAAAAATTGCAGTCAGCAATAAATAGGAACTTTGCATACACAAGAGAGAAGAGGTTTAGGAAATATAGGGTGAATTTGAAGACCTTTCAAAAACCCAATTCAAATAGAACAATGAAATTTTGATAAGGGAGAAAAAAAATTGCTGCAGATACCTCCAATATTTTCAAAATCAACAGTTCCTAGAAGCTGTTCCTTCCATTTCCTGAGGCTCTCATCATCCTGAGCATTTAGAATTCATTAGCATATTAATATTGTATGGAATTAAATCAAAATGTGTAACGCAGCAAGAGAATACAAACCTTGTCCTTCTCAAGTTGTTCTTTGAGGGTGCACTGAGGACCAAGCTGAATCTTGTTGCCTTCTTCATCATCTTCATCGTCATGATCAGTTGCATCCATGGAACTCTCACTCATCTGCCTCTTATATTTGTGTGATGAATCATCACCACCTTCTTGATGGGATGTTTCAGTTTCCAAATTCCCAGTTTTCTCCGCAGAACCCTCATTTTCGTTTCCATCAAGCCCCATGTTGGTACTCGAACTAGCCACAGCTCCAGCAGCCAAAGACATCAAATCATCAACATTAACGAAAACTGACCCAAATCACACCCACAAACATACACACAAAAGGGTTTGTTATCTGCAGAGAAAAAGATTAAAGAAGAAAGATACCCATTGTAAAGGAAGAAAAGGGAATACAGAATCTGTCTTGAAAAGAAAGATAAGAAAAGAAAAGGTGACAAATTATCCTTTTTGTCGACAGATTAGATAAAAGACCCACAAGCAAAAGAAGACAAAACAAAAGAGAAGCTGGGTTCGTCTTTCGTAGAAGCTCTTAGTGATGGGTTGTTGAAGGAAGTTGAAATCTTTGGAGAGAGTATGAGATCATGAGCAGTTATGGAGGAGTGGTGATCCGAAATATACACATTGAAGAAGCAGAGTCGCTGCCGAAGATTGTGGGGGTGGCCTTTGACCCCTTTTTTTATAGAAATTTTAAGGATCATATTGAGATTGGTAGAGAGAAAAGAAGCTTGAAGAATGGATGAAACTGGTGGTTTCATAATCACAAGTGGTCCTTTTTGTTTATGATCATAGTCAATTCAATGATGCCAAATTGCCCATGAATGAAGTTGTGGTCCATTTCTCCTAACTTTTGTGGCAATTTTTCAAAAAATTTATTTCTTTTGTATTGCATGGGAGTGGATTTGCCTATTTGGTTTCTTTAAGGTTTCATTCGATATTCAATCACTAAGTTTCAAATTTAAATAATATAGAGTTGGAAGATTAAATATGACAAATTATATAATATATTTCATGTGTTAAAAAATTTAAATAATTTGACTTTATAGTCTTTCTTTTGTAAGATCTAATCTTAGTGTTCTTCCTTTGAAAAATTTAACATCGGTGATGATATACTCTTTTAGAATGTCTGACCTTATTGATCTTCCTTTTAAAAGGTCTGACTTTAGTGGTTTTTCTTTTAAAATGTCTGACCTTAGTAGTTTTTCTTTTAAAAGATATGACCTTACTGTTTTTTTTTTAAGTCTGATCTTGCTGGTCTACCCTTTTGGCTTTGCCTTTTCGACCTGATCTTAGTGGTCTACCCTTCCGACTTGACCTTAGTGGTCTGCCATTCCGACCTGACTTTAGTAGTTTGCCCTTTCAAGTCTAGCCCTTCCGACCTGACCTTAGTGGTCTACCCTTCCGAGTCTTGCGCTTCTGACTTGATCTTAGTGGTCTACCCCTTGGTGGTTTTTCTTTTGAAATGTCTAATTTCAATTGTCTTCCTTTTAAAATGTCTGACTTTGGCATTATGCTCTTTTAGAATATCTAACATTGGTGGTCTTCCTTTTGAAATGTCTAATTTTAATGTTTTTCCTTTGAAATGTGTGATTTTGGTAGTATGCTCTTTTAGATGGCCTAACCTTAGTAGTCTTCCTTTTGGAAGGTCTAACTTTAGTATTCTTCCTTTGTAAAGTTTGACCTTAGTGGTATGCTCTTTTGGAAGGTCAGATCTTGGTGATCTTCTTTTTAAAATGTCTGACCTTGGTAGTCTTCCTTTTGAAAGAGTCTGATTTTGTTGGTCTTCCTTTTGGAAGGTCTGTCTTGGTGGTCTACACTTCTGGCCTTACCCTTCCGATCTGACCTTAATAGTCTGCTCTTCTAGGTTTTGAGCTTCCGATCTGACCTTAGTGGTCTGCCCTTCTAAGTCTGACCTTAATGATTTGTCCTTTCGTTTAGACTTTAGTGGTCTGCCTTTTAAGATTTTGCCCTTCTGATTTGACCTTAGTGGTCTGCCCTTCTGGGTCTGACCTTAATGATTTGTCCTTTCGATTAGACTTTAGTGGTCTGCCTTTTAAGGTTTTGCCCTTCCAATCTGACATTAATGGTCTGCCCTTCCGATCTGACATTAATGGTCTGCCCTTCTAGGTATTACTTTAGTAAGACCTTCCTTTTTAAGGTCTTTCTGTTTTAGGAAAATCTTTCCTTTTAGGGTCTTCCTTTTTTAGAAAGGAACCAACAGTACCGCAATATGGCATTGTAATATCTCATAAGAAAGTGATGTCATTTTGTGAGGATGGGAGTACGCTGGCAAGTACAGTGGCACGCAGATAAGAAGTCAATAACTGCAAGTATTGAAAAGAGGAGAAAATCATGCAAAAAAAATGAGATCACACAGAACAATATAGATGCAATTTCATAGCAAAAAGCAATAAATATAGCTAGATAAAAAAATAATAAAGAAATAATATGTTTTGAAAAGAAAAAAAATTATGCATATACTATTTATATATATATATATATAGTTGAGTCATTGCTACAAACACGAAAATAGAAAAGCGTTAAAGCCATGTATGATCTTTAGGATCTCATATCAAATAACTTTATTTAATTTTTATTGATTCGTATAGAAAATAAGAAAAAAATTTGCTATAAAATCGAATTATACGGATTGAAATTAATATTCTACTATTTCGATTTGGTTATCATTCTTTATTAAGAATTAAATAAAAAACCATTAAATCAAGCCAAATTGAAAGTTGGTTTTATATTTATATTTTATCTTTGAGTTGTATAATATATTTTCAACAAAATTGGATATATGTGTATTGTTAAAATTATATATACTAATTTTTTTTATTAACGTGCAATGCACGTTATTATACTCTTTTTTATTAAGGTTTAAAAAGAAAATAAATATAATTAATAATATATTTTTTACTTTAAATAAGTATAATAAATCATAATTATCAAAATAAAATATATGTAATTTCTATTTAAATAAGTATAAAAATTAATAGTATGTATTCAATTATATACTTATATAGATAGCTTTTATATTATCTATTATGGTATATTAATTATTAACTTTATTTTAATATAATAAAAGTTAAATTTTAAATTTTTTATTTTATATAAAATATTTAATTTTTTTTTAAATAAAAATTGGGATTGAAAAAATAAAATTTAAGATCTCTCAAATTTATTTAGATATACTTACTACTAGATTAAGTTTGTGAGTATAAAATATTTAATTTTAAATTTAGTTATTTATAATTTGAAATATATATCTAATTTTTTTATTATCAATTATTTTATTTATAATTATTTTTAACTATAACAAAAGATTGTTATTTGTAAAGTTTTATTCATTTTAAAAATAGTAATACCGGTTGAATTTGATATTCCTTTTTAATATTATTATAATTTTAATTATTATAAATAAAATTAATATATTAAAATTATTTTAAAATAATAAAATAATAATATTAAAAAAATTATATATATATATATATTTAATTTATCAAATAAAATATTAATCACTAAAAATTATTAGAGAACAAAAAAATTATAGTTAAAAGTGTTTCAAGATTCGACCGCCGAACTTTCAAGATTCAGCCGCCGAAGGTGGTTCCTCCAGTCGCCTATAAGAGGTCTTCAACCCAAAAATGAGAGCTTTCTCTCCATTTTCGGGTAGAGGTAGGTCTATGCCCTTCCTTTGATGATTTTACTGAGATTTCTTCAAATTTCACCAAGAATTCATGAGCTTCCTCTTGTTTTTGAAGATTTGAGTTCAAATCTAGAGTTTTAAATCTTGGAGACCTCCGGAGATCGTTTTCCCTCATCTCCAAGTTGGGTTGTTGTCACCTTTGTGTCTCCAAGAGATAAGTTTAAATATTTGCTTTTTTTTATGTTTTCTATAAGTTTTCAGCAAGTTTTAAAAGGGGTTAAGGGCTGTTAATGTATGAAATTGTTAAACCTAAAGTTTTAAGGTTTGGGTTAGGATTGATGATGATTGTTCCTCTTCTGTTGTATGATGGGGATTATGCTATTTTTTATATCCCTTATGCATGTTGAGTGAGTATGAATGTTTATGAGTTGTTGGGTGTGAGGATCGGAGTGTTTGGTGGCTGTGTACATAGGGCAGAATCGGGTTTTGCCTTGCTGGAGAACCCAAGTTCGGCCGCCGAACCTGCTTGTGGAGGCAGCCTTTTGGCCGCCTAACCCGCCTCCGAAGGTTCCAACCTTCGGATCTGTGTGGGGTTTAGGCCACTGAACCTGCCCCCGAAAGTCATTGACTTTCGAATCTGTGTGGAGTTTAGGCCGCCGAACCTGCCCCCGAAAGTTGCTGATTTTCGGATCTGTGAGGGACTTTCGGCTGCCGAACTTGCCACCGAAAGTGCCCTGCCCAGCCTTCTTCTGCTTGTTTTGTATGCATGTTTTGGTATGTTTTAGGAGGTTTTTTGGGGAGTTGTTTAGAGTCTTGTAAAGGTTATGTTTGGTCTCTCATTTGAGTCCATCTGTGTAGGATCGGATTTGGGAGATCATAGAAGCGTGCAGTGAGATAGCTGCATCGGTCTTAGACGAGCGTCAGCCAGAGGTGAGTAGAACTGAACTAATCTATTATTTTAAAAGTAATCAATCTTTTTAAGCATGCTCATGCATCACGAATGCTATGTATATGTATTAGGATGCTTGCATTAGAATTCATGAATATGATGCATTGCATAATTTACTGTTGTTGTGGATGGATGTTGGATGACCCACTAGCTCTCGAGTATGATATGTTATGATGTATATGGAAGTCCAGGTCGAGACTCATTCTACGCCCCTGTGAATATGTAAGTATGTAAGAGAAAGTCCAGGTTGAGACCCATTCTATGCCCCTGACACTATGGGTTTATTATGTTATGTTATGTTATGTTTAAGAGGAAGTTCTGAGGAGCACCTGTCGCGGGCCGGGTACTATTGGAATTTGTAGAGGGTTACTGGCGACAAATCCATCTTGATGTGAATTGTTTGTGTTGTGACGCATTTCATTTGATCATATGTTTATTAAACTGTTTTTATGTTCTGCTCACTAGGCTCTTGTAGCTTATCCCTTTCCCCTAACTCCAGGTTTGCAGGATCAGAGTTAGCTCGGAAAAGTCGCTGAGTTGCTGGTATAGTCCTTTGTAATAATATAGATGTAGACATGTATTATTTTATGGTTTTAGAAGTGTGCTTTGCCTTAGTCTTTGTCCTTGTAATCCCTGTTTACATAATCCTTATGTAAAAGTTTTAGTTTCGAGTTATGTTTGAACTAAGCTTGAGGCATGTGATGTTTACCATGCTAGAGCATTTGATGAGAGCTCTAGTATGAGTTTATGTTTTCAATTTGATACATGCACAGGTCGAGTCTTGGTTCATGGAATGTTTATGTTTTTGTCATATCGTGTGATTATGTATAGGATTTTGTCAGGTACACAGGATGTATAGTAGGCTTGCTACGGGCTCCGACGACCTTAAGTCGATCTGAACCCTAGTGCTGGTAGCGGTTCGGTTCCCGGGTCGTTACATAATTTTATTTTAAGTTTCCTTCTGTGGTCCCTTTGTGGCTCGATACTCTCGCCCTTTCCTCTTCCTTAAACCTAACTTCTTCTTTCTCCTTCCCCATGGAAGAAGATATGCGTCAATTGACTATCGATGAAAAAGAAGATGTTATTGTCCCTATTAAGAGTTTCAGAGATATTCCGATCGTCACTTATGATTTCTGTATGGTGGGGATATTTCTCACATACAATCCAATCAATTTTCAGAATATGCAGACCTCTTTGGCAGATTTATGGCATCCTTTAGAGGGGTATCTAGTATGAAATTAGAGATAAAAAGATATCTGTTTCGGTTACAGGTTGTTACAGGTTTTTCTTCCTCTCAACAGGATGCCTCTAACAACACCCCTACGAATGTTAATTTGACAGGCAACAGTGAAGCGATTCATCCCTTCAAAGGTCGGGATAGCCGAAAGCAATAATCGTCCTGTGTTGGAACTGCCGAGGACTCGGCAATCCTCGGACAATTAATGCATTGAAGTATTTGGTTACTAATTACAAGTCGGATATTTTATTTTTGATGGAAATAAAAACTCTTAGTTTTCGTATGAAATTTTTTCGTAATTTTTTCGTAATTTTTTATATTTTGATGGTTGCTTCTCAGTCAATAAACAAATATTGGGAGGAGGTTTTTTGTTAATGTGGAAGAGTCATGTGTCTGTTTCTGTGGTTGACTTTTCTTTAAATTTTATTGATTCTGTTGTTTATGAAGATAATGTTCAATGGAGATTTACTAGTTATTATGGATTTCCGAAATCGCAACGACGACATTAGTCTAGGAACCTTATTCGAGATTTATCTCGTAAAAGCTCTCTTCCGTGGCTTTGTTCGGGTGACTTTAGTGATTCATGCTCGAGAGATGAGAAAGAAGGAGGAGCATTTTTGCCAAATTTTCTTATGCAGGGGTTTGATTTTGAATGATTATAAATCTTTGTTAGACCCTATAACTGATATTTTTGTTAGATGAATTTGTCGTAATACTACTCTAACTGCTCATACTTTGGTTGAAGAATCTATTAGATATAATTGTCTTTTTATTTGTGATGATATCTCTCTTTATTTGATGAAATTTTATTAATGCTATCAGTGGTTTTGCTTTCAAAAAATATATATACATAATGTTTTAATTTAATTAATTTTTTAACATTATTTTAGGTTATAATAAATTTTTTTAATAGAATTAAATGTTGATATAAATTGTTAATAGTTTTCTTTAAATATTAACATACATTTTTAGTTTAAATAAAATACTAATATAATTATTTAATTAAATTAAAGATTTTAAATAAAAATAAAAACTTATAAGAGTATTGTTAATAATGTCAATATTTCGCACCCCCTTCTCACAGTTATATATATATATAAACCTAATCGATCCTTAGTTATAAGTGTATTTATATTAACTAGTTTGCATACATGTAATTTTAGTTTTTAAATAATATTTTTAATTCAATTATACAATAGACGAATCTATAAAAATTTACAAAAATAAAAATTTTATTGAATAAAATTTTAAATTATCATCATCAAATGCCAACATAACATTTTCTCTATTCATTAAGTAAAATTTTAGAAATTTCATTATTATTGTAATTTGAATCTCTCTATAAAACTAACAGTATTTTATTTAATTAATCTATATTAAAAAATAAAAAATAATAGTATATATTTAATAAAAATAATCTAAATGTTGTATTTATTTTGTATCTGTAATTATGATATATTATTTTGTACTTTTATTATATATATATATATATATTAATTTCATACAAATAATTACAAATAAAATATCTTTAAATTGAAAATATTAATATCAAAATTCAATTATCAGAAATTAATTCAAAATAAAATAAAATATAAAAAATTTAAACTATACATACCTATTATTTTATTACTTATTATTTAGCATATTTATCTATTTGAACAGTGTAAAATTAATTATAATATAAAATTTTCATGATATAATAATTTACGATAATATATTGTGTTTATTAATTTAAATTTTTCATAAACATTAATATATTTAATATTAAATAATTTTACTACATCATAGATTTTTTTAAAAAATATATATAAATTTCTTAACTGCAATAACAAACATTACTGGTAATATTTTTATTTTTGAAAATAAAATATATATCAATAATCTTTTTAAAATGGAAAAAAATACTTTTATATTATAAAGGATTATAATCTTTCAATAATCTACTATACTTTCATTTACATATTGCATAATTAAGAAAAGATAATGCCATATATTTATTATTAATAATTTTTTAAAAATTTTATGAATATTTTAATATATTTTTTAAAATTAAAATATTAATTAAATTTTTTTTTCATAATATAAAGTTTATATAGTAAAATTTTCAATTTAAAAACATTAAATTTCCACTCTTTCATTCTTTATTTATATATACAGAAAAAAATTCTCTCCCATCACCATCCTTCCAAGTCCATGATAAAGCAACGCTTGACCCACCTCATTTTAGGCATCCAGGAGTCCAATAATGACATGGAAACAGCAGAGTCTGACGTGGTCGGTGATCTGCATGACACATGTCATAGCTCCATTGGAGAAATAGGACTGTGGGATCCACGGGTGTGGGCCAACTCCACCGCCCAAGAGAAAACCTAAAATGGAGAAATTTGTCAAAGCTTTTTCAACTTTACAGACTAGGCATAGGTCCTGGGGCAAACAGAACAGAGCTCAGGACGCTGCCTCCCTGCTTGCCCACCTGGAATCATTGTTCTCCGCTTCCTGCTTATGTCATATTCTCCGATGATTTTTTATTTTTTAATTTTGCGTTTCTCTTTCTTTGCAGGTAAAATAAGCCCATCTCAAATTCAGATTTGGGTAATCATGCGATTTGAGAAACATTATAGAAAAAAGGTGATCAACTCCAATTGTGTGATAATTTTGTAGATGTGGCAATTAAGGTCGGTTTGGCTTTTATAAGAAATTAGAATTAACCAATTTCATAATTATATCATTCATGACTATTGATTATAATATCTGACAAATCCTGTAATGATTTTTAACCCATTTCAGTATGATTTACTCATCCCATTCTTTATGGCTGCTTCAATATACAGAGTTCATGACATGTGAATCTGAATTTAAATATTAATTTCTCTGTTTAATTAATAATTAATAATCCATTTCATATAATTTTTTTAAATTAATTAATTAATTAAAGAAGAAAATAAGAAGCTGGGAACATGATAATAATAAAGGTCACCTACATTACCGACTGCACAAAGCACATAAGCACAAAAAACCAAAAGAAAGATGATGGCTTAGCTGAAAATGGCCCTCCATTATTTACCCTTTTCGATCAAAAACAAATATCTAGGGTAATTTAAAAAGATAAACTACAGCTTATTTGAAAAAAAAAAAATTAATTCACTATTCTTAAAATGTTGATCTATTCCTATTGATTTTGATTTCAGAGAGATGTGAGGTCAAATCCCAAGATTCCTCTTCCTTAGGTAGAGTTCCCACCTCTCTCCCTCTCACATGAAGCTTACTGGCCTCTACTCCTCTCTCTATATAAGCCACTCTCAGTTACCCTCTCTCTGCACCAAATACACTCTAAGCTCTCTCTTCACTTCCTCTTTGCTTCTCGCCATTTACTTTTAGTTTCTATTTCATTTTCTCTTGCTTTCTATGGCTACTGTTGAGGTCACCCATCATTCTTTTCTTCTTAATTTTTCATTCAGATTCTTGATTTTCAGTATTATTCTAATTGCTGATCATTTAATATATTTTTCAGGTGGTATCAGCACAGACTGCACTTCCAGAGGAGAAAGCTGAGGAAGTCAAGGTTCCAGAGGCAGCACCAGTTGCTGATGAAAAACCAGAAGAAGAGCCAAAGGAAGCAGAGGCGGTTGATCAGGTATCTGAAGAACCAGTAGCACCAGAGTCTGATGCTCCGGCGGAAGCAGTGGTGGAAACTAAAGAGGTGGTAGAGGTTGAAGAAGCAAAGGATGTGAAAGAAGAGCCAGAAGTAGAGAAAACTGCGGAAGAGGAGACTCCCGAGGAAGAAACATCTCAGGAGGAACCAGCACCAGAGACCGTTGTTGAGGAGGCTCCCAAAGAGACAACTGAGCCTGCAACTGATGCAGAAGCACCGGCACCGGAAGCTCCGGTTGAAGCTCCGAAGGAGGAAGAAGGCGGTGAGAAGAAGAAGCCTGAAGCAGAAGAAGCTGCAGTTGAGAAGCCTGAGTAAAGAGTCGAAGGGTACGGTGGTTTTCTTGAAAGCTTGTTTAGTGGGTAAGCTAGGGTTGGTCATTGCATGCCATTCTGTAATATTCCTCTTCTAGCTTGTGGTTTAATAAGAGTACTAGTTTCTTTTTAGGGTAATGGGTCTCGGTATTGGGATGTCCCACTTGGGTTGAACCCAATGAGAAGTCGCCACATGGCAGACATGCATTTGCTACAGTGTAGGATATGTTTTGGGTAGTCTATTGCATCTGTGACAGATCAGCATGTATGCTTGTTTGGTTCCATGCAGTATTGAGTTTTTTAATATATATTATGGTCTTTGATGTTTGCAATAATAAAAATTTTAGGGTTTGATCTTTGTTTAATAATTTGCATTTTGCAGTATAATTATTAGCTTTTAAAATTTTCGACTATAATTCGCTTGGCTTCACTTCAATTTTAGCAATTTCTGAAATTTAAATAAATTAAACTATTTTTAAATTATTCAAGACTCAATTTATAAAATTTTGATACGACTATTTTCTAACCAAGATAAGCTCAATTTTAGGGTTGCACCCCTAAAAGCTTAAAGATCAAAGCTGAATGATGATCCATCATTGATACGGTAATAAATGGAACATCCTCTTGATACAGTGTATAAATATTAAAAAGAAATTGCATGGTTTATAAATAGAAAAGAGGTAGTGATGATCATGTGGGTTGCACATGGCTACACCCTGTGATCTAACATCAAGATAAGGTCAATGTGAGTAGGATCGAGTTGGTGAATTATAATTCTCCACTGATATGGCCCATATGGCTACTCATAAAGATCATGCCCAAATGAGGTGATGAATTACCCTTGCTATGATTTTATGATAATTAATTAATTAATGAAGGACAAAAGTATTTTTTATATCTCAAAATAAATATGAGAGCAACAAAGTCATTTTCCTATGATTTTATGATAATTTCTTTTAAAAATGGATGAAATGACGATGTTGTTATACGGATTTATTATATAAAAATTTAGTATTCAATTTTAAAAATTGGAGATCAATCAGTTAATTTTGTTAAAATCCAAAAATGAAAGTGTAATTTATCTTATGATTTATAAATTTTCATACAAAAATAAATAATAAAATATTTTTTAAAAATATGATGTTAGTAATAAAATAAGAATATAAATAATTTTATAAATAGTTGCATATAAAAATGAATAAATTATTTTTATAAAATATCGATATTATAATAAGAAACAATATTACTATTTTTATTTTTATAAAATATAAATATTATAATAAAAAATAATATTACTATTTGATTCCTATAACATAGAAAAATTCATTAGTTAGTTTATTAATTTTAAAAAATATATTAAAATGTCCTTAGGATTTTAAAAAATTTACTAATTAATTTCTCTGTTAATTTTAACTGCTTAGTGTTATAAAAGTAGAAAATTACTTTTTAATTTCTATCGTATAGAAAAATTCACTAATTAGTGTATTGATTTTGAAAAATACATTAAAATATTTCAGATATTTTAGAAAATCTATTAATTAATTCTTCCATTGATTTTAATTATTAAGTATTGTAAAAAAATTTTAAATGCCCCTCAATACAAAGAGATTAATTAGTAAATATTTTCACAAAATTAAAGGATTAACTAATAAATTTTCTCATACCATATGAACTAAATAATAAATACTTAAATGCTAGAATTAATATAAGGACTAATTAGCTTATTTTTATTTTTAATACATTAAAGATGTTTTAGTGTATTTTTTAAAATTGAGGGACCTAAATTTTTTCAAATCATAGAGATTCAATAATAAAGTTTTCTGATAAAAAAATTTAATATTCCTCAAGATGGACTAATTAGTGAACATTTCATTAAAATTGAGGATCAATTAATGAGTTTTTTCGGAGCGACTCTCATTTTGACCCCTAAATTATTAAAGAATATTTAATTTTTTTAAAAATTAAGTTTTGGACTCAATTTGCCCGAACCTTTTAGATTAGGATCAAATTTTCTTTGTTTTGGACAAAATATATTAAAATAATAATTTTTTAATTTATAATAATAATATTTTTAAGCATAGTTTACCTTATCATTCTGTTTCTCCTTGATTGAAATATCAATTAAGCACCATTGAGAAGTATGTACTCTTATAGAGATTCGAGTTCTTTATAGCCTTATTGCTGTGAGTATGTGAGTTACTCTTTGAATTACGTTGTTGGATTTCTTATGAGATTTAAACTTTTAACTTGAAATTTTATTAATTATAGGACTGATATATAATATTTGTTAATAATGGTGAAATTTGGATTTTGTGGTTAAATTTATTCTGAGATTTATCATGAAATTTTAACATTTGATTTTCAAAGTGTGCGAACTGATGAATTGATTTTGATTTGGTTTAATTCATTTTTAACTTTGATTCAGTTTGATTAACCAACAAATTGTACACCAATAAATTATTAGTTATTATTTTTAAATTATAATAATAAATATAAAATTAATGTGTTATTATTAAGAATTTTAAAAACTATTATTTTAATATATTTTGACCAAAAATAGGCAAATTTGATTCTAATTTAAAAGGCTGAGGTAAATTGAGTCCAAAACTTAATTTTGGACAAAATTGAACATTGCCCCATAGTTTAGAGGCAAAAATAAGAAAAAAAATAAGATTTCTTCTAAATATTTAATAATTAAAACTAATAAAATGACTAATTAATAAATTTTTTAAAATTTTATGATTGTTTTAATGTATTTTTTAAAATTGAATAATCATTATAGTAAATTTTTTTATAATAACAAAATAAAAATATATTTCAAAAATTAATTGAATGCAAATATATTTTAAAAATATTAATTGATAAAGATGAAAAATTAAATTATGATAATATGATAAAATTTATAAAGAAAAATAATGATTTAATAAAATCTGTAGAAAGTTTTAGTTTTTTATTTTAAAAGTATTTTTATTGAATAGTAAAAATAAAAATATATAAACAAAATTTGTTATTATTTATTTATTTTTATCAAATAAAAAACAAAAAAGTAAAAAACTATAACGAAAACGAACATCCCTTAGTTGCCTTGTTTTAACCTTGAGGACTTGGAAGTTTGGAACCTTAGTGAGGTCATAGAGCTGACTCTGTGGAAGACACTATTTCTTATGGGTCCAGTTACAAGACCCAAGGCTATCATAAAGCTGGATGTATATTGTGAAGAGAAGTGAAAAGGATAGGCCTCTGTTGGATATTTGGGGCCTTCATCCCAAGTTGAGCTTTGGTAAGAAGCCCAAGAGATGTGTTGACACAAGCAACCCCAATTGTAAGTTTATGAAGACGTTTTCAACCCCAATTATAAATTATCCTTCATACAAGATGTGTAGCTGCTCTTCATGAAATTTCAGTGTTGTTTTATTCCCTGCCTGATGCGTGCTTGTGTTGGAAGTCATCTATTGATTCATAATACTTAACGATGTGGATTTTGGTGGAGCTGGAAGTAGAAGCTGATGACCGAGCTAAGGTCGAGTCATAGAGAAGGAAACAGATCCAAAACCCATTAGAGCTCACCAATCAGATCGATCCATCAACACACCATTCAATTCGCGACTGTGCAGATCGGACTGACCGATAGTTCTATCTCGACGTTTGATGTGACGGGGAGTAGAAGGTTAGGCCTAGTTATACTACGACTCTATTAGCACGCGCGCTTGCCACGACCCTATCAGCATGGGGCACTAAAGGAGTATTAAATGGTCACCTGACAAGAATGAACAGGTTTGTGTAATAGAGACAGACAAAAACAAGTGACACTATAGTAGAGTGGCAGTTATGCGTCATTAGAAAATAAAGAAAAAAGAATAAAAGAGGGGATGTGACATCTTAAATTAAACTTTTCTATACACTCAACTAAATCATATTTTTTCTAAATATGATATTCTCTTCTAAAATTATATTTTTTCTAAATTTCAGAACATTCACGCGCTAACTCAAAATGACAATTCCAAGAAAAAGCCTCAAACAAAGTTGAAGCTCTTATCTATATAACTACAAGACAAATAGATGCTGATGGAAACTATTGGAAATCTCAATCCTTTGTTCCCTATAAGCTAAGCTTGAGCTTCCTTTTCTTGCTTCCTTTACTTGTAGGTAAGAACCTCTGAATGAGGATTGACATTAACATTGTACTTCGCTATTGAACATCTTTCATATAATACTTAATTTTACCTTAGCAGTTGGTGGGGTGTTTAATTTAATCAATTAATTTTTTGTCCAAAGATCTAAAAATCAAGAAATTAAGTTTCTTAATTTTTAGGCTGAATCAAGAAAGTAAGAAATTTAACCAAGAAATTCAGACTAATTTTTAGGTTAAAACTGAATTTAAATTCAAACTTTTTGAGATTAATTTAAAAAAAAATAAAAATGAACTAAATTAAACTTTGTAGACAGTGCAATTAAATATTTAACTGATGTATGCTAGATTGAAAGCAAAGTGCAAGTAAAGGAGATCCGAGTGTTGCTCAAAGCTGGTGGAATGACGAACAAAGCAATAGCTGGTCCGGCGGGATTGCAGATCTTCGATTAAGCGGCCGACGAGATGGTGTGCCGTTGCTCAAAGCTGATATTCAAGGTGTTGCTTGGCCAAGGCTTGTAAAAGAGATGCGAGTGTTGACCAAAACTCCTCCAAGCTTTTGTATATGAGAGGGGGACTGATCATCAACGAAGGATTTTTAACGTGCAGTGGTGGATTTTCCATTTTCACACAGCAAATAAGCTTATTTGCTAGTTTCTTAAGTTTCATTAAAAAAATAAAATTAAAAAAAAAGAAAAGAAATCATCTTTATATCTATATAGCTCTAATGTGAAAGGTTGGAACTAGAAAAGAAAAAAGATTATGCTACTCGAATGAATGGTGGAAGAAAAGGAAAAAAAAAGTTGAGGGTATTTTTTTTAAAGGTATTTCTTAATGTAGTTTCTTTTGTTATTATTAGTATACAAATGTTATATTCTGCTGGTGGGTTGGTGTCTTGTGTAGAAAAAGAATTAGCTAAGTGCTTGTAGCCCTTTTGATTAGGTGGCTGATGTGAGCTTAATCTTTATCTAATGGTCCATGAATCAAATACCCATAATTATTATTATTATTATTATTTTTAATGACAAAAAGATGAACTGAAAAGGGTGTTTGGCTAAGATCCAACTTTGATAAAACAAGATTATTTGGTTCATCAACTTTGAAACTTAGTTTGGTTTTCACTTTCAGACCCATGTGATGTGGTCTATATTTTTTAATGTTAGGGCAATTTGCTTGCGGCCTTTTGACTTTTTTGCTCTTTCTTATCTTCTTCTTACTTTTTTTTTTTCCCCTTAATTTAATAGAAAAAAAATTAAAATATTTGCAAACTTTTAGATTTCAAATGAAGGGTTCACAAAAAATCTTAGAAAAGATATGTCAAGGGAGAGAAAAGATTTTGTAAATTCAATAGAGAATGAGTTTATTTCTGGTAATGGATTGAATTTCATCTATACAAACAAGGAATTAATTGACATGATAACACTACACTAATGAACACAAAACATGAATCTTTGTGTTTTTCGTTGTAAAGATCAAAGAAGTTTTAAAACTCACAGGCCAAGAAATCATCATCAACTTCTATGTATCAATGGGAGTATTAATCCAACTGAGGCTGCCTGCATGAACAACAGCTTGAAACCATTTAGGGATCCCTTGTAATGAAAGCTCTTTAAACTTTCCATGATTTGGGTCATAAGTAACAAGAACTCTGCTTTTGTACTCCAACAAAACCTCACCATTTTGCAGAAGGCCTAACACTCTAACAACTCTTCCATTCAAAGAATTCTTCCAAATCTTTGAAGGCCTATCAAGATTTTGCTTCAATCCCTTTGGCATGTAAGTTCCAATACTGTATTCTTTTACCCAAGTCTCCTTCACATTATACTCTTTCATCACCCAAATCTCCAATCTTCCATAGCTGCAATACACAGCAGCAGCAAGACACCCCCTCAGCACCACAAGGTGGTAGTTGCATCTACTCAGGCCGCCGCAGTCTGGCTTTGGGACTTCCCTGAATTGCTCATCAGCTAAGTCAAATGAGACTAGCCGCCGAGCAGGGTTATATCTCCGGGGTCGACTAACCCAATGAAGTCTTCCATTAACTAAGGCCTCAGACGGGCGGCGAACGAGCTGGTATGATATCTTGCCTAGACTTCGCCACTTGGGGCTGCCTAGAGTTAGAATTTGAACTTCAGATTGTGGATACACGAGCCTACGGGCTCGAGGGTAAGTACTATGACCATTCCTATAGTAAACAATCTTTACTACCTTGTATTCCTGAGTTTTTGGATGGAATCCGAACCCAAAAACAACTTCTTGGTCAGGATATTTCAGCGATTTTGGGAGCTCTACATGGTTCCTAGTGAAAGGGTTGTAAATATAAACAGCATCATTGTAAAGCGAGTCAGCTAAACAAAGCAAACCATTACAGGAACCTACCACATCGAATTCTGGCATCATAGGCCAAAAGGGTACATTGATTCTTTTTACCTTGTCTTTTCCTTGGTCTGGAGCAGCAGCAAAATCCACGAAGTAAATCTGGTTCCTGATGGGAAAATCGCAGTGAAGAATCAGACAAGGATCGTTGTTGGTTGTGGTAGAGAGATAGAATCTCACAAGGTGAGGATCTTTAGCTAAGGCTCTCCAAGCTTTACAAACACACTTGAATTGCACCAAAGAAGATATGGGTAATCTTGAAAGAATATCATGGATGATCTCATGTGGTAGATGTTCCATTGCAGTTGATGGTGGATCATCTTGATCAGGGTTGATTTTCATCTTCCTCCTCCTCTTGCCATGGTTTTCAACATACAACAACTCCATGACTCGGAGGGAGGAAATTTCTGCAGAAGAAGAGAAAAATAAGGATCAAAAGACTAGGAGATAGAGATAAACATGGTGGACTTTAATAAGATGAAGTAAATGTTAAAGAAGCAGACGGGAACTACAAGGAAAATTGGTGGTGATGTATGGGATCCACCATCAATGAAAAATTCTCCAAGAAAAAAAAAAAATAAAAAGATGGTTTTCTCTTTCACATTGGGGGAAAGTAAATTGATGGATCTAACAATCACCACCGTTCAAATCCAGCATAAAAGTTACATATGATATGCAGAAAATGCAAAATTTATGAATCCTATTCTTTGTCAATGGATACATGTCCCCACTGATAAGGACCCTGTAACATTTTGTCTTCAATAACAAGAAGAAATCTGACAAAAGATAATATATATATACATTTCTTTCTTTCTTTCTTTCTTTACTGCTATTGTATGTGACAATACAGAGAGTTTTGTATAAGCAGATGCCAGGAATCATCCCTGTGAAAGAAAAGAAAAATATTATAGAAAAAAGGACCCACAAAATTAAAAAATGTTAAAAAATCATGGAGAGCATAGTTGATGTGCAAAGTACAAAATGCATAAAAGGAAGTAGCCAAACCAAACCCTACAAATATTTACCTCAGGAAGACATTTCACAATCATCAATCTGCATGTAGTCTTTATCATAAACCTCCAAAAACATGACAGTAATTAATAATAATAATAATAATAAAGAAAGGCCATGTGATTATGTTTACAAGAAATTTCTAGGAAGAGTGGTTATTTAACCTGTATTGTTTGTCCATTAGCAATTCATAAAAATTTGGTGATTGCAAGTTTTCTCTTGCAAGGGAAGTTAATTCCTAAGGGCTTGGGAAAATTTTATAGTAGGAGATTTAGATTTCTACTGAGATTGTGGAAATTTCTTGAATAGATTAATTTTATCCAGGTAGACCTTATCATTTGATTTCAATGCAATAGCTTAATTTTAATTTACATCCACTATATTATTTATTTTATATTTTATTTTCTTAAAAAGAGAAGACAACTTTTGTCTATTTTCTTTATTTAATTAGATATTTTCTTTCATCATTTATTCTTTTAATTTTTTTTATTTTCTGCTATTCTCATTTTCCTTTAATTTTTTTATTCTTTTCTCTTTTTTTTTCTTAATTTTTATCTTTTCTCTTATTAATTTTATCATTTCTCTTTTTTCTCATTTTATTTTCTTTTCTGTTATTTCTTTTCCTTAATTATCTTCCATTTTCTCGCTTTGTCACTTCTCTTTTTACATTGTTTTTTTTTTCATTTTTATTTTCTATCATTTTCTTTCCTTTTCTCCCATTTTCTTTTATTTTTTTATAAATTTATTCACTTTCACTTTTTTAAATGCAAATCAATTTGTTAATATATTTTTCTGTTATTTAATTTGATTAATTTTACTTTTGTAATAATTAATTTTTTTTAAATAAATACATATTTAAAAATAATAAAATAACTATAAATTTCAAAATTTAAATACTAATGTAATACTAAAATTTATTACTTTAATAATTTTATTTTTTTAAATTTACTAAGATTTCAAATTATTTAGTAAGTGCACTAAGATATTTAATATTCCACCTACATATTATATAATTTGTTAATTCAAAATCCCTTAGTCATTTGTTGATGAATTATCAATGAACTTACAAATCAATTAGTAAAAAGTTACTGATAACCGTTGGGTTACTGAAATTCACAGTGGAGTCAAGTCGGATTCAAAACTTACTAGAATCTATTATGCAGGTTGACCCATTAGTACATAATCCGGTTCACAGTTGAAGCAGGTCGGACTGATCGGAGCCCAAACTGATCAGAGAAGATTCCAGCTCATCTGATATGATGGGGAGTAGGGGAGCAAGTTCAGCTATAACACGACCCTATAAGTACGAGCATTAGAAAAAAATTAAATGGTCACTTGACAATGGTAGGTAGACACGTATACCCATACGTACGGCTCTGTATGATAGCAATATGTGATATTGTATAAAGTGGCGATTATACGTCACTAGAGAATAAAAAAAAAATAAAAGAGGGAGACGTGACCTATTAAAACTAAATTTATTCATTCATACTAAAATTCTACCTCTTTCTAAATCTCAGATCATCACTGAAATTTACAATAATAAACAAATATCTATTAATAATTCATGAAAAACGTATTTTACTATTAAATTTTTAATTATAAATAGAAATTTTATAGTGAAAATTTATCATAACAACTTATTATTCTATTTTTTTTAAAGGAAGAAAATATTAAAATAATTATTACGTAGATAATAAAATTTAGTGTCATATCAAAAAACAAAAATTACATAAAAATTTATATTTTCCACTTTGTATCCATAATTATGATATATATGAAGGAAAATATAACTTATATTTCTTTATTTGTTTTTTAAAGAATAGATAATATATATTTCAATTAAAAATTTATAATAGCAACTTTAATATATATTCTTCCTTTTTACGTTCCTTTTTAATATACGAAAAAATGTATATCCTCTTTTTTAAGATATTTTTTAAAAAATAAAAACTTTTTTATTTTAATTCAAATATAAGTTTTTATTTATATTGGTTAATGAAATATAATAAATTGAAATTTATAAACAAAAATTTCCTTTTATTTAAAAAGTAAAATAAATGTGGAATGCAAATAATTTTTGCTTTTCATCGTTTGCTTTTCATTAATAAATAATAATAATTTCTATAAAATATTATTTTCACTTAAATTAAATTATAAATTTTAAAATAAAAATAATATAGTCGACGTTTTTCTTAAAAAATATTAAATTAAATATTAATTAATAATTATATTCTATTTATTATATTAATATTTTTTATAATATTTAAAAATTATATTTATTTATTACCGATATAATATTTAAAAAAATATTATTTTAATATAAATTAAACTATAAACTTTTGAAAAAATAAAATGCTTGAATTAAAATTTAATCAGAAATTTCTTACTTATATCAGTGACGCCCTACGTACTTTGTTCACAAATCTGTTGGGAACATTTAAATTTTTTCGGTAAAATATAAGGTTTTTTTTTTATTTTTTATCCTTTCTCTTAGAATTGTAAATTAATTATAATTTTTACTCTCTTTATTTTTAATTTTTAAAATAACTATATCTTCATATTTATTTAAATATATAAAAATTAAAATAGAATTGTAAATAATAATTTAATCAACTAAAATAGGATTGGTACAAATTAAATTAGAATTAAAATTAATGATTTATTTCAAATAAAAAAATTAATTAAAGCCACTTTATAAACACATTAATTAAAAAAAAAAGATGTAATCAGAATAAATATCGAAATGTAACATAAGAAAGCGATATAAATAAAAAAATTTGAATGAAAAAAAAAAAGAAAAAACTATTAAATTAAACTGAAATTTCAATTAAATCTAAATGAAAATCATTTCGAAGTAAAATTAAATTGAAAAATTAATAAATTGATGTTTAAATTTAAAATAATATTTTTTTTTTGAAATGGGAATGGAAAATTAGGGAGTAAAATATGAAAATTTTCAAATTTATTTAGATGCACTTACCAGTACAAATTTACAGTATCATATATATTCTGAAATTGTTAACCGTTAACTGTAGAATTTAAATATTATAACGGTAATGTAACCGTTATCTTGTCTTAGATTGATTTCATAATAATGACCCAAATTAAAAATATAGCAACAGATTTGATATTCCATGAAATTTCCAATAGTACATGCAAGTGAAGGTGACATTGAAAAGGATACAAAGCTGTGCTTTCACCTTATCACAGTACTAGTCCATATTTTTGTGAGAGATTCAGTGAATGAAATTTAAATATACCAAAGCAAAAGAGAAGAGGACAAAAGTGAAGGTTTGATATGTTGTTGCATAGGACTTTTTGTTTCTCTTTCACCACTGTCTCAATAAAAACAATCTATACTTTGTTTCTGCTTCATTATCCCTTTTACTTTCACCATTCTGTGAAACTTCTAATGCACCTCAAAACCCATTTCTGTCCTTTGCTTCAGAATTCAAGCACATTTCTTAGACAAACTGTTTACTTCTTGCTAGACATTATGGTTAGAAACCAACTCTCCGTTAGCTCACAACTAGCAAAAGCAGTATTTTACTCTTACAATATTTTCAATAAATTATTACTAGCAAAAGCAAAACCAACTCTCCATCACTCTTTTGTGGTAGACAAGTGCTCGCTATTTATGAATAGCGACCAAATTTTGCATATAACCACTAAAATTTTAGTTGCTGTTTCACAAATTTTTTTTTTTAGCGTATCTCTTGCATTATGCACCAAGAAAATAAAGAAGAAATCCTCACATTGCAGAGGTGATTTATTTAAGTCCTAGAAAAGTGTTACTTTAATCACCGGTCTGTAATCTGTATTGCATTCATTGAATAGATGTATTTTTTTATAAGGTCGATTGCTTTCATGTGGGTTGGCATGTTTCCTAGACCGTGTATATGTGTAATTAAGGGGGTGAACTTGACCAAAAAGAACAAAGTAAAGAAAAAGATTAAAATTGGATTTAGAAATCCTAAGGAGATTTGATAGAGAGAGTTTCTAGCTATGCAGATTTCATCATATCTAGTTTTACAATACTTTAATACATACCCAAACTAAATTTATGTTTAGTCATAAATACGCCAACCAAGCAGATTCTGAACTATGCAGCAAGGCACATACTGCATTGCTGTAGCAAGCCTTGTTGCACTGCTGCTGCAACAAGGCACTCGCTGCAGCAATTCTTGCTGCCCACACAATGCATTGCAGCAATGCACTTGCTCACTTGCTGCACTACACTGGCTGCAAGTGCAGCAAGCCTTGATGCACACACAATGCAGCAAGTGCAGGTTGCGGTCTCATTTCTCTTTTGTATTTTTTCTACAATTTTGCATTTTTGGCTTCTCATGCAAGTGCAGCAAGTCATTTGCAGCACTGTTGCAGTAAGCCTTGATGCACACACAGTGCAGCAAGTGTAGGTTGCGGTCTTATTTCTATTTTATATTTCTTTCTATAATTTTGTATTTTTGGACTCTCAAATTAGTTCATTCTTGCCTATTTGTGTGTATTTGTTGTGTGTCACTTGAAATTTAGTTGCCACAAACTACCATTGTGTATATACCTTTGCCACATGGTTGTCCTTGTATAGTAAATTATGACATTTGTATAACACTTGTATTTTTTAGTTACTGATTAAGTTAACAGCCAAATTAGTTGCTACACTACGAAAATATTTAGAAATACTTTTATTTCTTATAAAATATCCCACATCATTTCTTTCTTAGGCTGCAAAGACTTTTTTCAGAGTGGTGAATTTAAAAGCCAACTTGAGATTTTCTACAAATACACTCGAATATCAGATATGATTCATATTGTGTATAATTAAAATGAATTTATCTTTAATATTTAGATGGTTGCAAAAGCTGCTTTGATTGAATCGAACAATTTGTTTATGCATGTTGTATGGCTGACAATTAGTTCTTTTTTTTTTTAAAAAAAAAAGAGGAACAACTCTATCTGTTTTCTAATAGAGTACCCAAATATTATTAAACATAGATGTCCGTTTATTGTCCTACTCACACTTCACATGAGAGGGCTTTGAATTGTCTTTATAGACAATTCAGAATTGCATACTTTACTAGTCATCAGACGTTTAAAATATTTTTTCATATATTTGTATAAGTTCTACCGATAGTTCCTCTTTGTTCTCTGGGTGCACATCCTATTTTGTGCACTTTGAAAACTAAGGGGAGATGCTGCCTGAATTTGATCAAATATATGAAAAAATATCAATCGGGTTATATGGTGGAGATGATGCATTTTTTAATAGATTAGGTCCATACCTATTTAATGGCCTATTTACATATTGATATTTACATATTATACTAAAAATATAACATAAGTACTACTAGAATATCGATGTACGCTAGATTGTAATAAAATAGCCTATTGAATCCTGATTTCCTAGCCAGATTGGATACATTTATAGAGTTTGCGTGTAGTAATCCAGAATTTATATATAGAAGTAAAATTCGATGTCCATGTAGAAAATGCAATAATCGAAAGTACATGCCTATTAATGATGTCAAATTACATCTTATTAAGTGGAAATTTAAACCGGATTATTATGAATGGAATAGACATGGGAGTCGTATAGGCTTCAATAAATAAAACAATGTTCACAAATCAAACTCTAGAATTTGGTCCCAATTATAATCATTCTTATAGAAATATGGTTTTAGATATTATTGGTTCCCATTTTCAAGGCATGAATTCAAGTGTTCATCCTCTCAAAAATATGTCTAAGAATATAAATGAAATTTCTAATCTAGATTCTCAAAAGTTTTTTGACATCCTAGATGTTGGTGAAGAGAAATTGTGGACTGGTTGTGAAAAACATTCTCAATTATTAGCTGATGCTCGAATGTCGAATATTAAGTCTGAGCACTATTTTTCTGATAGATCCTACAATACAATTATTAATTCATCGGTGAAATCTTATCTTATGATAATAAGTTTGTGGATAGTTTCTATAATACGAAAAATCTTATGTGTAGGTTAGGTCTACAAGTTGAAAAAATTAATTGCTGCAAGGTAGTTTGGCTGCATGATTTATTAGGGAGAATTTTAAATTTTATGGTCAGGCTATATATAAGACTAAGAGTGGGTCAAGAAAGGAAAATATACCAGTTAAAATGATATACTATTTTTTTTGACATTAAGACTTCAAAGACTTTATACTTCAAAAGCAACAACTACAGTAAGCGATGGCATATTGAGCATAATATAGAAAATGATATTATACGTCATCCATCCGATTCTAAAATTTGGAAGTATTTTAATCGTACCCATCCAACATTTATAGTAAAAAGTCGAATTGTTCGCTTGGATTGTATACTGATAGATTTCAATCATTTGGACAGTTAGGACAATGATATTTATGTTGGTCGGTAATAATCACACCCTATAATTTGCCAACTTTTTCACCTCCTCCACCACATAGTTAATTGTATTTTATTTTATAATTAGTCTAATAGATTTTAGCACATTAAAATTAAGTTAGATTTTAATTGAATTGTTTTTGTTAAATATTTAGAGTTATAATAAAATTAAATTTCATAATTATTTTTTTAGAATATTTATTTAATTTTTATTGAATATTTATTGATACGGATTGAATATGTATAAATTTTATAATTGAATTTTTTAGATTATAATAATTTTAATGACGAAATAAGTTTTAGGTAAAATATTTTGGTCCTTGCATTTTTTTTAATAATCAATATTTTACCAACATTAAAATATTATCTCTAATATTATATTT
This sequence comes from Manihot esculenta, assembly GCF_001659605.2. Lineage (NCBI taxonomy): Eukaryota > Viridiplantae > Streptophyta > Magnoliopsida > Malpighiales > Euphorbiaceae > Manihot > Manihot esculenta. The sequence goes on from NC_035172.2 coordinate 6,000,831, forward strand.
ATTAAAAATAATATAAATTATTATCAATAAAATATTTATCGTTAATTAATATAATATATTATATTATCGACTTTAATAGCTGTTGGTAAAATTAATAACGTGGTTATTTTGTCAATTTTAAATTATAAAAATAAAGAATTACATACAAACTAATAAGTAATTAGCAATGTAAATTAGTGTGTGTAATTTTACTAAATGATATTAATCGTGTAAAATTTATTTTAACCATATTGAAAAGAAATTAGCAATGCAATTTGACTTCAGTAAAATATTATTGACGCTAGATTTATTACCGATAAAGTTTAGTAACGAGTAAAATATTAATGATCTGTATGTCATCGCTAATTCCTCAATAATCAATAATTTTATATACTGATAAAATTTAATTTTTAAGGATGAAAATTTTCATTGGTTAATTTTATTTTCTTATAATGTATTAAAATTAACTATTTAATTTTTATTATTTGTAGTATCAAATTAAAATATTTTTAAATTTTATAAATTTAAATTTTTTAATCTTTTTTATAAAAAAGGTTAATTAATTTATTTTCTCTCAGTAATTTCAATCATATATCTATCTTAGTTATTTAAATGCCAACCATATAGTCCTTATTATGAATTCTATATATAAATTTGTTAATAATTTTTATTTTTTAAATTAAAATTAAATAATAAAAAATAAATAATCTCATTGAAAAATATTTTTCATAAAAAATATTTTTCAAATAACTTAAACGGAGTCTTAATATTTATTTAATTTTTTTTTCTCTTCACATAATAACTAAGAGTCCACACAAAATAATTGTTTTATTTCCTAATTTTTGTTAATTAGAGGTTTAGAAAATAATTTGCATATAGACCAAAAATATTTCATGAATTTATAATCTTAAAAAAAAAACTTATTTTTTATTATTTAGTTGTAGTCTTAAAAAAGCTTAATAAATTTATATATCTAGTGGTGTTAATAAAATTTTTAAAATATAAAAAATATTTTTTAAAAAAATAAAAAGTCACCTTCTTTACAAATTACTTAATTTCCTCTTTTAAAAAATATTTTTCATTTATTAATTATTTTAAATGCTTCAAATGTTAAATATATATATATATATATATATATATATATATATATATATATATATATATATATATATATTACGAAATAAGCTTTTAAACATTAAGATCATAGTGAAATTTGTCAAAAGCTGGAAAACGGATACTTTTTTATTATTTTAGATTTTTTAAAAAAAAAAAATTATTACTGTTTTTAATATGGTGAAAATCACTAGTTAGTTTTTTAATTTTAAAAAATATATTAAAATATTTTTAATATTTTAAAAAATTTATTAATTAATTATTTTATTAATTTTAATCATTAAATATTATAGAAAAATCTATAGAAATTAATTAATAAATATTTTAAAAATATAAAAAATTAACTAATAAATTTTTTAAAATTATAAAATTAAATAATAAAATATGTAATAATAGAATTAATAAAAAAAAATATCTAGTCAATTTTTTTAAAACGTTAAAAATATTTTAATATATTTTTAAAATCAATAGCCTAATTAATAAATTTTTTATACTATAAAAATTAAATAATAATTTTTACTTATTATTATTAAAAAACACGGATGAAATCTGGAATTTTACTCGGTTAGGTCGAGTTTGATTACTTTTTAAATATTGGACTATTTCAACTTTTATATATATATATATATATTAGGGCTCAAATTTGACTTTATTAGATTAAATTTAATGCGTTAACCGTTGAACTATACAATTGGGGCATTGAGGCATCACTCTAAAAGTCAATTATAGGTTTATAACATGGATTTAAAAATAATAAAAAATTCTTCTTTAAATATTAAATACTTTATTCATTTCATAATTTTTATTTATTTTATTTTTAGTATATATTAAAAAATATAATATTTTAAAATTTTTTAATTATACTCATATTAAATACATTAAATTTTATTACTCTTTTTTTTCTAATCTATAATTTATAATTCATCTTTTTTTAGATATCTTAAAATTATTATTCATTTGTTTTACACAATAATAATATACAAATCGACTATTATAGTTTTATTTTATTTTACTTTATTGCAAAGAACTTTTTAAAATATTTTTTAATATTTAATAAAATTTAATATTTTTAAAATAAATATAATTAAAAAGTTAATAAAAATTATTTTTTTAATATGTGTAAAAAAGGAAATGAATAATAATTCCACTCCGCCAAGCATGTTTATTAACATTTTAATTGAAAAAAAAAAACAAATCAACTTAATTAATTTTTTATAATTTTAAAAATAAAAAAATATTTTTTTAGTTTAAAAAATAAAATTATAAATAATTTAGTAATAATCCATTTAAATTTATTTTTTATAAAACGAATTATGCCAACCGGAGTAAATGTCTTTCTTTAAACTGACATATACATATACATATATATATATATATATATATATATATATATTTAACACTGTAAGTCTATTAATTTTTATTAATTATTCACAGAAAATATTTTTTTATTAAAAAAATTAAATTATTTTTTAAAAATAATTTTTTTTTTAAAAAAGAATGTGATTTTTTATATTTTCAAAATGATTTTAATATATAAATTTATGAATATATTTTAATTTTAAATTAAAAAATAAAAAATAAGTTATTTTATTAAAAAAATATAGTAGAAAATATTTTTCAGTAACGAGCTTACTTTTGTTAAATTTTCCTATTTTTATATTAATTAGTAAATTTTGCTTTCCCAAAAGAATATTTTATTGGATTTTTACAATATCAACTAAATTAAGTTATGCAATTCAATATTCGCCTTAAAAAAAAATAATTAAAATAAAATATAAAAAAAACAAATTTTTAGATTTACATTTACAGATTTAATTAGTTTGTTGATAAACCTAAAGATTTAGGCAGTTAGTAAATATATTTAAATAAATTTAAAAAATTTTAAATTTTATTTTAAAAAAAAATTCCTAGGCCCAGTTAGTACTTATGTTATGACAAGCGTAGTCAGTACTTATGTTATGACAAGTGTTTGCAACGGTAAACCTCACAGTGTTTGCAAATAAAGAACTGAAGAATGATCGGACGAGTCATTAATAATGGAGACACTGAGGTATGAATAAGATTGTTTTAGTAGATTTTTAAAAATATAAGAAATAAATTATTAATAATAAAAATATTTAAGGATTTAATAATACATGTTTCCACAAATAAAGAGAAAAATAAACTCCAAGGAAAAAAAAAGAAAAAGCCCTTTCGTTTATAGGCCAGTAAGCAGCCTGTCAATGCCATTAAGATTACCACCATGAGCAACTGCTTCAAACATATTTGGCATTCCTGGAATTTTAATATTCGTAAACGTCCCATGCCTTGGATCATAAGCAACCAATGTCCTACACTTGTATTGCAGCAAAATTTCACCATTTTTCATGCTACAAACAACTCGAGTAAAAGACCTCCTATACAATCTCGAAATTTTAAAGGAAGGATCAACTTCTTCTTCCAATTCTCTTGGAATCTCACTACTTATATTGAACTCTTTTCTCCAAGACTGCCTCACTCCATATTCCTTCATTACCCAAATCTCAAACGATCCATAATTGATATTAGAAACTACAGAGAGACATCCTCCTCTGTTGACCAGCATGAGCCTGTGGTAACCGTGGCCTTCAAAGCCAGCTGCTGAGTTTGGACATGGCACCAATCGAAATTTCTCTTCTGATAAGTCAAAAGAGATGAGCCTATGATTGTGATGATGTCTTAATGGCCAATTGACCCAATGAAGTCTCCCATTAACCATAACCTGTGATGCAGACTGAACTGGATCATAATTTATCTGTCCTAAGCTTCTCCAAGTTAGGCTACCCAATGTCAAGATCTCAGCATTTGGTGGTGGACCGTAACCACAAATCCTATGGCCTCTAACATTCCCTGAAACACGGGAAAGCTTCAGAATTTTATACTCCTTTGTCTCTGCCTGGAACCCAAATCCAAGTACTGTGCAGAAATCAGAACTCTGATCATGAGCAGACTTCGGCAGCTCCATGAAGTCACTATTGAAAGGATTGTACAAATGGAATGTGTTCTTCGAAGAATTAGATAAGCATAGCCAGCCATTGCAAGAAGCTGCGACGTTGAAATCAGGCACTGGAGGTGAAGAAATGCTTTTCACTAGCCCAACGTTGTTGTTGTGAGGATACAAGTATAGAGCATAGAGCTGGTTTTGAATGGGATAGTCACCATGTAAGATGAGACATGGATTGGTATTATTTGAAGCCATATGGGTGAAATGGAGATCAATAAGAATTGGGTCTTCAGCTAAGTTCTTCCATGATCGGCTTACAAGCTTAGCATTGAGTAAGGATGGTGTGGGTAGTTTAGAAAGTATGTTGAGCATGATCTCACGTGGAAGACTCTCCATGGCGATCATCATCTGCCTTGTTAATTTGATTGTGGTCTGCGTTAATTTATAGTATATGAGGTTGGTGGGCTTTACAAGACACAACATATACAATTGGAGATGAAAACAAAGGTAGCTGCAATCAAACATGTTAGGCTTCCATAAGAACCAACGCCTCGCCTCTGTCGGGCACATTGCCGGCCTACTAATTAATTTGTTAACTCCGGAATACTAGTTATTGTAATACCCTTTTAACTATTTTAGCAGTGAATGTCCATAAAAGGATGAGTTGATACTACACAATTAAAGATGCAAAGAGACAGATGCATTGAAAGTTTCAAAGCTTGTCTGCTGATGATAAACCCAAAATTCAGAAGCTCCAAAACGTTACATCCTTTTTCCCTGTTCCTTGCAAACTATGATTAGAATACATTTTTCTACAAATGTTAATCTCAAGTACATTAGTATATGATTACTAACAATTTCAGTTGTCCACGGATTTTTTGCCAATTTAGGTTGAGGTCAAAATTTTTTATTAATTTAAGGTCAGAAAACAAATATTTATGGGTTTGTGGTTTTTTTCAATTGTGGCCTAATAATAATAATAATAATATATATATTAATAATATTATTTATATTATATTTTTTATAATAATAAATAGTGTTTTATACTTTTTAATATACAATATGTAATATATTTTATTATTAATATTTAAATAAAAATTACGTAGTATTATATAATTTTAATGTTATAAAATTAATATTATATTACAATTATATGTATAAAAATAATCTAATTCAGGATAAAAATTTTTTAATTATTTTTTATAATATATTTTATTATTTTTAATATATTAATATAATAATACTGTGATTAAATAGTATTAATAATTTGATATACATTTAATCATGTTTTAAATTTAAAATTAATTATTAATTTAATTACTACTAATTATAAAAGTATTATTTTTAATATATTATTATAATAATATTATAATTAAATAGTATCAGTTATAAATTTATTCATACGTAGTTATTATTTTTTTTATAAATTTTATTATTTTTAATATATAAGAGTATTGTAAAAAGTTAATAGCCTGATGGTAAGTGCATCCGGTTAAACCTGATAGATCTCAGGTTCGAATCCCCCATCCCCCATTTCAAAAAAAAAAAAATAATAATAATAATAAAAGAATTACATTCAAAAATATTTAGAATTATGATATTATTTATTAAATTATTTATAATTTATTAAAAAAATTAATATAAATACATAATAAATTAATTAATTAATTTATTTATTTTTCTCGAATTATAATAATACAATAATTTTGTACAATATGTAATCACAATATAATTTTATCTTATAACTCTAAATATATTAACATTTAAATATATTTTATATCACATCATTATTAATATTGATGTTCTGAGATCCAGAAAATACGGTTTATAATAATTGTGTAAACTTGGATTGAATTAGCTTAACTTAGCCTGGTCAGGAGACCCACCTGCTTGTGATGTATAATTGCCTCTTTGCTATAGTATCACCCGTCCCTATCACTCAGATATGTACGTACGGAGGTGTCAGTGCCCCACTCCATGCTAGGCGGCCATTTAATTCCCCCAGCGCGCATGCGGTCAGGGCTGCGAAGTGACTGGACCAGCTATTCTCCTTCACGTCACGTCACCGGACTGGATTACTTCCTATCAGACCCGGGCTTATGATAGGCCTGGCCTGTTCGTGTGTCTGGATCAGGACTTGCGATACTGGATTGGTCTACCTAAGGAAAGCCTGATGTGTTATGGGCATGCCTTCTTCTTTAGGGTCTGGCCTTGTCCCCAGGTGTAAAAAGTTCGGCGGTCATCAAATGCCCCTTTATCTCCTCAGCAGTTATTACATGAGTGATGAGGGGGTAAATCTTTAGGACCCATTATGACCGCGCGGCCCGAGAATGGCTCCTGTCAAAATGCCATTTCCTTGCATTTACTCTTTTCAAATGTAAAATCCCAATTTTCTCCAGAATCTTCTTCTCACTTAACTTAATCATAAAAGTCGTAAGCCGAATGCTTACTTAGCAAAGTCCAACTTAATTATCTTTACTTAATTAATGGACTAGGCTGTCTCTTCTGGGACTTTGCTAAACGACCAGGCCCGGGCTAAGAGCTTGATGTCTTGCTAAACTTCTGACTCGTGAGTTTTTCTTATTTTCATGAGGGCTTTTTCGTCATTTGCTCGCAACCTCCTCAGTGTTGCGAGCTCGGATACGTAATGCTCAGAGCGATCATCTTTGCATGAGTTTTTTCGTATGAGATGGTTTCTTGGGCTTGTCCGAGCTACAAGCTCGGAGGCATTATCCTCGAGTTCCTCCTTTACTTGATGTAATATTTAACTAAAATTGTAAATTAAATATTTTGAGCTATAGGTTTGCTTGAGCTGCCAGGGATTCGTCTGATCTGCGAGCTCGGTTGTTTTTACACCTTTATGACTTGTGGGCTCGCTCGGATGGAGAGCCCAGCTTTTGACTATTTTTCCATACTTAACTTGTTTAGTTAAGCATTTGTTCGTCGTGAGCTGATCTGAGCTGGGAGCGCGGTTCTTTATTTTTTGCTTAGGCTTTTATGCCTATAGCCTGTGATGTTGCCTGTATTGCGAGCTCGGGAGTTTGGGATTTCGCTTTTTGCACTTTGGTGTCCTGAGCTCTTTTGTGAAGTCGGACTTATATGGGCTATGATTCAGTCTGACTGCTTATTTGTTCGGCTTTAACTTTTCTTTTATAGACTTATAGTCTTGCCGATGTAGACATAAAGCCCCTCCAAGCTTCTGGGGAGATCGACCCTGGATTGAAGAGGTTGGACTATCTGTTTTGGACTTGACCATACTGCGGTTCGATTCTTTTGTATCCTAATGAGTTAGGGCTTTCTACTGCCCCATTCGGTCATTCATAATGGTTTATTCGGCCTTTTATGTTGCTCCTGTCTCCTTGATTCTTTATCTGAGCATTTGGTTCTTGGGTATGTCTCGATTAGTTGGGTTTTTTACCCCCGAGTGTTTTTTGGACTGTTTTCTCTCAAGCGTTTTGTGGGCTCTTTGCTGCTTAGACCTTTCTCTAGGCTAACCGAGCTGGTTTAGTGCCAGCGATCAATTTTCGAGGTCAGTGTCTCTTATGATTGCCTCTGGTCTTTCATTTGATTCTCTATCTCGATATGCCTTTTGCTTAGGATTCGCTTCGCCTTAATTTTGCCTGCCTATTGGCTTTACTGGTGCCGAGCACATTTTCTTGAGATCGGCATGGCGCTTTGGCACTTTGACATTTTGGTTCCGTGAGCCTTGAATTGGCTTTTAGTAGGCCGTATGGCTATATGAAACGGGCTTTGGGGTGCCTTAGTTTACTTTCTTTATATGCTGGCTGCTTGGCGAGATAGAGGTCTTATTATCCCGTGATCCGAGCTCTTTTGAGAGGTCGGATCCAGATTTTTTATTTTTATTCTAGCACCCTCTTACGAGTCAGCATGACGCTTTAATGCTTTTGGCTGTTGTGTGAGATCAAAGTCTCTTTACCTTGTGACCCGAGCTCCTTCGGGGGGTCGAATTTTAACTTTTCATTTATGGTCCAGTGCCCCAATCTTTTTATATAAGGTTGGAACTGTGTTCTTACGTGTAGTTTTTGTCCTATCCGAACTCTTTTTTGTGAGGTCGGAGCTAGGCCTTTGCCTTTCCTCTTGGAGGCTTGTAGCCTTTATTGATGTTGTTTTTCTATGTTGGCATTCGCTCCCCAACTGGTTTTGTGGTGCTGACAGTCATGTTCTAAGACTGGTCACCTACCTCATTGGGGTCTGTTAGTGTATTTGTCCTAGGCCATTATCTTGGACCTTTTTATATGTCGTTTTGGTTATTAATATTAGAAGTTTTTATCATCATTATTATTTGTTTGCATACTACATAATAATGATTATCATCCCTGGTTACTTATTATTATGTTGATAATAATAAAATATAGCTAGTATGATTATTGATTGATAATCATGAGATGATTATGTATATGTTGATATAATTCAATAATCATAGATACTTGTTAGAGAATAAAGTATTGGATGGACCCGCATTAAGATGACTACATGGGTTATTGTCATAAGTGAATCTCAAAATAGTTATGTCTTAATCCTTTGACTTGAGATTGTCATAGTTTCCAACATAAGGACTATTATGTTTTGACATAACCAAACATTGTCTTTAATCGGACAATCATAAAGGTTATGATTGAGCATAATAGAAATTATGTAGAGGATATTGAACAATCAAGGTAGGATTTGTCCCTCTCTTTGAGAGAGATATCTTCTGGACCCCTCGATAAGTGAGACTGAGAAATGCATGGCCGTACTCAAATGAATTGATAGTGTGATTAATATCATTTGAATTTATCAATCTACTTAGAGATCGAGAAATCATAAGTTTGAACATTATAAGTTTGACATTGACCATGACTTATGTTCAAACTAGATATCGTGTGACAAAGATATTAATACATGTTCTATTTATTAGGCTTTATCGGACAATTGATCCTCATATTAATTGGGTAGTCATAATGTCTTGCTAGAGGCCACTTATGACTTATGGGCCTTGTGGGACTGGACCTATTGCCAATTAATGTGAGTCTATTGGGTCACACACAAAAGAACGTTGTTGATGTGCTATGACGTATTAATGGGCTAAAAGCCTAAAACCCATTAATATAATTAATAATAATAAAGTGTTATTATTATTAATCATTAATCAATAATAATAAAATGTTATTATTATTAATATTAATTAATAATAATAAAGTGTTATTATTATTAATTATTTATTATTATAAGATAATAATATTTAAAAGATCTGCAGTCTATTTGTAACTGTTACAGATAAAGGACTCTATCATATAAGATATTTGAGTATCTGCGAGATTGTGATAGTGGGTTCTGAACACAACTCTTTTGGGAAAAGAGTTGTGGGAAAACAAAAAGACTAAAACATATAAATACTCCTTCTACGAATTGTGGAGTGACGATTTTTAGAAAATTCAGTCTAACAGTTACAGATTGTGGAGCACATAATCTATCCATCATTGATAGAGCTAGCACTCTAGAAGGATAGAAGACGTTCGTGTGGATACCATTGAGGGTGTTCGTTTGAAAAGGCAGCACCATCAGTCCAGCATTGTATCTTCTCGACGAGATTAACAGGTTAGTCTCATATCCTTCCTTTGAAATAAACGAAGCACTAGGATTCTGGGTAAGGAAATCAGAGATTTTTATTTTTCCGCTGCGCAATTTGGGTTGCAATAAGCTCGGAATTTCCCAACAGGGTCTTCTTCCTCTCAGCCGGTTTTGTGGTGCCAGTGGTCATTTTCGGAGACCAGTCACCTACCTCACTGAGGGCTTCCTCCTCTCAACCGATTTTGTGGTGCCGGCGGTCATTTTTTGAGACCGGTCACCTACCGGCGGTCATTTTCCGAGACCGGTCACCTATCTCACTGAGGGCTTCCTCCTCTCAGCCGGTTTTGTGGTGCCGGCGGTCATTTTTCGAGACCGATCACCTACCTCACTGAGGGCTTCCTCCTCTCAGCCGATTTTGTGGTGCCGGAGGTTATTTTCTGAGACTGATCACCTACCTCACTGAGGGCTTCCTCCTCTCAGCCAGTTTTATGGTGCCGGCGGTCATTTTCCAAGACCGCTCACCTACCTCACTGAGGGCTTCCTCCTCTTTTTCTAATATTTTTCTGCAAAGTAAAAGTTTGCATATAGTATATTACAAGTGAATATAATATTAATTTTGACCAACCCTATCTTTTTATGTGATGTAAATGATTCATTAAATAATAACTCTCATGCTTGACTCATTTTACAGTTTTTTTCTCAACAACACGTCTTTAAACTACTTCAACATATTACCAGATTCAGTCTCATACACATAGAGTTTTCGTCTACAATCTCAAATTTATAACTAATCATGATAATGAGAATATTTTGGGTTAAAGAAGTGACCGTGTAACTTAGTTATGACGCCTTTCTTCCACGATTTGTGAATCACCCCGGCATTGCCCTTCTTCTTCATATCGACATATTCCTCTGTTCGACTTTCGTCGTGTGGCTTTTGATATATGTGGTGATTCCCAGGTCTATCCTGTCTTGTGACACTACGGAGTTAGAGAATAATAACTGCGGTCTTTCCCGAATAGAGCTCAGATCGTTTGGGATGGCTCCGGTGTAATTTTCGCCGTGATTGGCCATGTGGATCTCAGTGGGTGTTATGAAAATGGAAACTCCGGTAATGGAAAGATCTCCTTCGTTTTCCCACAGACGGCGCCAATTGATGTTCTGAGATCTAGATAATAGGGTTTACAATGGTTGTGTAAGCTTGAATTGAATTAACTTAGCTTAGCCTAGTCAGGAGACCCCCTACTTGTGATGTATAACTGTAATACCCGGCTAGACCCCGGTATCGGAATTCCTACGTTCCGGCGGATTTTCCGTTGGAAGTCGGGATTCGAGGATGTCGGAGTTTGCCCTAAGGGTATAAGAAAGGTTTTTAAGATGTTTTTAAAGTTGGTTTTTTATCATATTTGCATGTTTTTGAGTTAAGCAAATTGAGTTTTGAAATGAAAAGGCAAGGGGACAAAAGCCAGGTTCGGCCGCCGAAGGTGAAGTTCGCCGCCGAAGTTGCATGGTTTCGCATGAACGGCTAGGCCAGCCGAAGGAAGCGTCGGTTGGCCACTACAAAAGACCCTTTCCCCTTTGCCCGAGACTTGAGTGTTAAACACTCTGTTTTTGGGTCAAAGGTAGGTTCAAGCTCTCCTTGGTGTGATTTTCATGTTTTCCTCAAATCTTGCATGTTTTAACTTGATTTGAGCTTTGTTTTAGAGTTTTGAGCAAAAGGAAGCAAAGTTGAGTACTTGGAGATTTTGAGTGAGTTTTCCCCATCTCCAAGCTTGGATCATCAATCCTCTAGTTCTTCAAGAGGTAAGCATGGATCCTCACCTCCCCTTATGTTTAAAGCAAGTTTTAGAAGTTTTAAGAGAGTTTTATGGCATGTTTTGGGGTATAAGCATGAGTTTGAGCATATGTTGATCATATGCGTTTTGTTGTTGTTTTTGAGGCTTGAGCTAGTTTTTAGGCCCCTATATGCATGAGATATGTTGTGTGTTAGTTGAGAAGTGTTGGTATGCATGTTCTGGGTGTTTGATAGGATTTTGGAGGCTGAGAGCATAAGTGGTGCTCGGATTCTGCCTTTCTGGAGAATCCAGGTTCGGCCGCCGAAGCAGGTTCGGCCGCCGAACCCCTTGTGGAGGCAGTTTCGGCTGCCAACCTTGCCCCCGAAAGCTAGGCTTTTGGGTGAGAAAGAGACTTTCGGCCGCCGAAAGAGGGAGTTCGGCCGCCGAAAGTGCATGAGTTTTCGTCTCTGGACGAGGCTTCCGGCCGCCGAAGGTGCCG